>NC_073726.1:14695000-15044881 GCF_023634155.1 Falco peregrinus | reverse complement strand
TTGCTTCATGGCCAACAGTGCTAGAGGTTTTCATTTCAACATCCTGCCTTTCATCCTGCATCTAGCACAACTTTCGTTTCCTCCATCCTGATAAGGTTGCACACTTAGCACTTGTGCATCCTCAGCATACACACAGTTTTGCAGCTTCTTGTTAGGTAATGACTTAATGTACCAGATTTATTACCTACACTTCCTAAACCTCTTGTGAGTAATTCGCATGGACCACGGTTCCAGTGAAGCTGACACAGAGTATATCTGTGTGCATAGGTAGGCTAGTAAAAAACCCTTCTTGAAAGCAGGTGCACCAGCAAAAAAAGAACTTAACAGTGACCTACTCTCACTGGTATGAAGCTCATTTGGTATTCATGAAAGCCATGAGGATGTTAAACTTGTAATGGTATAAACACTTATCTACAGTTTTTCTTAACATTGACTCCCATGGGGTTGCCAGAAGGGAAAAGAATATATGTGAGCCTATACAATAACTTATTTAAATCCTTGCCTATAGCTTTGAGTGTCACCTATGCTGTATACATAAGCTTTCTTTTTAGAACAGTGAATCAGGATCTAGGCACACACACAGATGTCTATGTACATTGCATGTTAGGAGCTTATTGATATGTATTACAATTCTGCTACTTTTACTCACTATGAATAGCAATTTACTCCAGAGAGGAACCTGCTGTTCCTTCCTGTGCTTACACTATATTTCTCTGAAAATCTTACATTCTGGTTTAAGTTAAGAATTTCAGGAAAGGAAATAATTTGTTTCAGATACTTAATTTGGCATCTTCTTTTTGACTAGCTGAAAATTTTGGGAAAAAAAAAAAAGGATCAGTCACAAAGTATGCTATTTAAAAATAATAAATTGATTCAGCCATCAACCCCTCAGCCACAAATGAATGTTCTAGGTCTGGTTCTGATCTTCACTGTCAAACAACTGCTGCAGAAGGTAAACCCATCAGAAATACTGTCTAAACACTGAGAGTAGATGGGAGGGACAAGAGCAAAACAAGTGACTGAGAGTCATCTCACAGAAGTCAAGGACTTTTCATGTGAGTAAAGTTACTTACAAATAGCAAGTGTTTGCAGCCAGCCTTTTATGCTGTAATTCAATCCAACTTCAGAGAAAAAAGATTAACGCTTATTTTGCTTTTTTTGTTCATGGATGCTCGAGGTAAAACTTTCTCCTCCTTTGCTGTTTCTTTCTCTGATAATTATGACACATATCAAACTGCATAGGCGAGAAGTTTTCAAACACTTTCATAGAGGAGACCACAACTTAACAGCTGCAGCTTTCCAAGCTGCCTTCCTCCCCACTTGACATTTTGTAGGCAAGCTCCCTTCCCATTACCGAGCGAGTAACATCCCTGTGGCAATTGCAGCAGTGGCTCACATGGAAAAGTAATATGAGAAAAGTATTTAACATATGTGCAGCTGTCTGTGGTGTCACTCTAGGTAGCGAAAATAAACTGAAGAGATCAACCAGTTATTTGGGAAACACCACTGGTTGATAGGCCGCAGTTAGTTGTTATCTCTGTGTTTGTGCAGCATACCAAGAATTTAAATGTCAGAAACTGATCTCTTGAGTGGGTCCTCCCAGCCCCCAAATGCACATCCTCACGCACAAATATCCCATATACTCAATTCATTTTTGATTTAAAGGTGTTCCAACTAACTTTTGGCCAAAGTTCCTGTCAAACACTTGTGAGTTTTAGAAAAAAATGTGGATTCTTTTGGTATATTCTTGCAAGACTCAGCATTTCCCATTTCCTACTGGCAAAAGAATTGGAAGCGGCACTTTAGACGGTTCATAAAAAGGCTGAAAAATCTGTTATGAAACTTCCAATCTAACTGATAAAACAGATTGTAGTACAAAGGAAATGGGCAAAATACAAATCAGAAGTTAAGAAGTTAACTGAAGAGGGTATCTAAAGGTACTAGCAAAAAAAAAAAGGCAAATCTATTAAGACCAATAAAGAAGGATAAATCGAATACGGAATACTAAAGAATCTTTAATACATATTTCCCTGCTGTTTTGAAAGAAGGAGAGTTAATGAATTAATATTTTATTTCATTTTATCTACCATGCATTTTAATCCCTCAGTCGCTCGGGGAGGATGTTAAACAGCACAATGCCTCCACATCTTCAGAGTCTGAAATGTGCACTCAGTAATGCTCACAGAAAAGGCTTTAAAAAGAAGTGTAAACCTAAGTCTTGGCTGCACAATGCGGAGAGGTACTGGGATGCTCAAATTAGCTGAGGTATCAAAACCCCTGCAACAGCCTTCTGGTAGACTTGCTAACCTAGCTGAAAAGCAGCGAAGCACTGTGCCACAGATAATCAACATTAACATTGCACAGATGAAATCCAAGAAGACTCAAGACATTAATGACCAACTGATACTTTAAGAACTGGATGATCCAAGTAGCTATACAGTTAGTGCAGGTAAGATCGTACATAGAGTCTGGATGCAACTGGGGATCACTTAAGTAACTGTCAAAAGCCCCATTTGTTTATAATGGAAAAGTCCATGCATTTATTACTCTTTTATGATATTATCCATCGGATTGATCAAGGTGGCTATTAAATTCTTAAAGTACATCTATATTAGCAGATGCAGACTGTTGCTAATTTTCTTCTACCCAGCTAGGCACAACATGCTTTGACCTGGAAGCCACACAGATATGTCAGCACACACTGTGCCTGAGCTCTTGGGGCAGATTGGACAGGGAGGGTGTGCACACACACGTTCCCCAAGGTTTCTGTAAAGCATATGACTCCACGTAAGAACCAAAAGAGAAGCCGGGCACCCACAAATTAGTAGGCACTGCAACAGCTCCTAAATGTTGTGCTTAATCCCCAGAAGAGATTCAAAACTTCATGCATACCTTTACGTTTTCTTTAGAGTATGTGGAAAGCAGTGGTGATAAAGGAATGGCTGAAATAATCTGGGCAGGCAGCAGCCTAGAGCTAAACAGTAGGAGATATTAAGCAGGGACACAGGCTGAATGCCATGTCTTTCAGTCATCTGCATTTGAACCAGAAATGCAAGACAGCCTCTTGAGGATGCTGGACTACTGCACAGCCAAGAAGCCACAAGTCTCGGAACTAAGAGAACTGAGGAAAAGGAGACTATCTTGCAGTGGTTAGGGCATCTACATTGGCAAGTGTGTCATGGAATTTGGAACCTGAGATATTTTTTTTTTTTAACTCAAAACCGCTGTTCCCAACCTGATTGCTAGATAGCAATGATATGGAAGTTCACTTGTTTTCTCTTTAGAGTTTACCATTCTTAAGGGTATAAGAAGCCAAGCGGTGGGAGTGTATATCTGGATCACAGTGGCAAGAGTAAACCCGTGGTAGATCATATGGGGCAGGGGTGGAACACAAGTGCTAGCTTGGAGCTAGATACCATCTTTTTACATCGGCTCCTCTGAGGTGTTAGTCCACCTAAATACATATATTCCTTGGCTTTCACATAGCATCAGGACCACATCCCAGCATCACGGTCTCAGCGTCACATGTGGGCATCTGTCTGTTAGGTCAGAGCATCTGCAGAAGAGGTGGTTCTCTGCTTCAGGCATGGGAGGGGACTGGTCAAAAAGTGCTGGTCGCAGCAACAATCAGGACCATGAAAACAAGCCATGAACATCACCAATGTAATTTCCATGCATTTTATTAAATGTTACTAAGAAGCTGCATTTTACCAAAACAAACTCTTAAGATAGTTTAAATTATTAGTGTCCTTGTGGACCAAATAGATGTTTTTGTTCAAGTTAGCCTCTTACAAGATTAGGCAGATATCTTCATCAGATCAGAATACAGGTATTTTTACTGCAAAAAAACCTCAGGTTTTTCTGTGCACTTCTGACTAACCAGAAGTTTGTAAGAGAACTTTTTTAACCTTAAAAACATATGCATGTATTCACACTCTGCCCCTAAATACGCTATAATTTTTGCCAGAAATCCTTGATAAGACCTTACAAACCCTTTCTTGCAAAGGGGAAAATACAGCTCATCAGCATAATGTCTGGTGTCTCCCAAATTTCTTTTGCAGGCTAGCCTTTGTGTCATGACACAAAGCTGTTTTTTCCAGCCTTTGGTCCATATGCAGGCACTCACCACTTGGACTGGAGATCGGTGCAGGAATGCTTCTCGTCTCAGAAGAGGAGGCTCTGACTCTCAGCCCTCTCCCTGCTGCACGGGGAGCTGCCACCCAGGTGAGAGCCACGAGCTGTGCGAATTTTTTGTCTGGGTGAATTTTTGGACCTATGGAAAGGCAGTTTCCCAGCATGTACCCAGCAGCTATGATCAGTCTGCTGCCTCCTTCACAGGCTTAGTCCTAACGTGGCATTTTTGCTGGGAAAGGCTCAGCAGAAGCCAGCCTGAGCTCACAGCATCACACGGGAACGGGCGGCCAAGCAGCTCCCCAGCCCGCTGAGCCGCACCGGCCGGGCGGGTAGGGCTGGAGCCGGCTGCAGCCACCGGCCCCGCGGGGAACGGCAGCGCCGGTTCTCCTCCGTGTCCCAGCCCCCAGCGATAGTGTTATCTGTCATCCACTAGATGGCACCTGGTATTTGGCAACCATGTCGCTTTTTAGGCTTTCCCACCCCTCCCCTCCTTCCCTGCCTCTCCTTCGAGGTGAGGCTATTACAAGCACGGGAAGCTCTGGCAGAGCAAAAATAAACCCGTGCCCTCATCCACGAGATTTTCACTACCACGAGTCTATAGTTAAAATTCGTGACCGTCCCTTTTGCAAAATATTCTCCAAAACTGCCATAATCTGTCTAGTGCTCCAGCTGCCTACCCGCTTTGCTTTGCTGTGCTGTGCTGTGCTTTGCTGTTCTTTGCTTTGCTTTGCTTTGCTTTGCTTTGGGGCACCTTCCCCCAGAGCATGGCTGCTGTGGAGCAGGGACACAGGCTGGGGACAAGCATCGTATTAGGAGTCACACGGAGGGAGAATTTTGCCAGGCACCTATGTCCGGTGACGTGATGCTTGCTTCAGAGGCTTAGATGTGACAAGAAGCTCACTTCCAGGGAAATTCCCAGTGGCATTACTGTGAAGGGTGCTGGAGGTGTGCATCTATGTTTGCAGGTGTACATGTATTTAAACATATTAAGGCATGTGCATTCTCAGATGTTGAGCTATTGGAGTGTTATTTTTTCTAATCTTCAAAATTGTGTTCCGACATTGTTTCCACAAATTTCTCTCCAGGGCGCTGGCTCACTGTCTTTTTGCAGTGGCATCATTGGAGTTATCTGTAACACTGAACCTATACCCATTTTTGTGGATCAGTTTCTGGGTTCATTGGGACCCTCTCCCTTATGTTCCATGGAGTAACACTGGAATAAAATGCAGGTTTCTTGGTTGCAAAGGGTCACAGTGTTGGAATTTACCTCTCCTCTACTTTTGGCAACAACAACCTCTGTGTAAATCTGATAATATGGCTGGCAAATACATGTTAGGTTAGAAAACGGTACAGCAGCTGCTGTGCTACTGGTAGTAACTTAGTCAAATAGATTCAGCAATGTCCAATATTTAGACATGGACTCTTGCAAATACAGTGGGCCTTTGGGTTCAGGAAACCTGATAAAGCAGCTCCCTGATTCTGGACACTAAATGTGATAAAGCTAATCATAATAATCCTTTTCAAAAGGAAATTCCCAGCCCTTCCTGTTTTATTACGCCCTAGAAACTAAAAAACAATATTTAAGGCTAAAAGCTCATCAAAGCTTTGTTTAGCTTTGGGTTTCTTTGGGGTTTTTGTTGTTGTATATTTTTTTTTTTTTTGGGGGGGGGGAGGGCTTGGGTTTAGCCTTTTTTCCCCCTGGGGAATGGAAGAGAATGGGCTTTTTCCTTGAAAATTAGGGTTCTGTAATATTTTCCTTCCCTGCTGGGAAGCATGGTTTTCTCCTTTGATACATCTGGGAAGTGTCCAGCTCACTCAGTGATGGGGAACACTGAAGTACCCTCTTAATAGCATTAGGAGAGCAATGCTCTGGATTAGGTACTGTGTTGGAATAAGAATCAAATGTAAGGGCAGAGACACCTCTTTCATTCTGATTCTGATTTCTATTCTGATTAAATCATTGCTGCTGTTAATGTTTGTTACAGTAATGTCTATAAAGCAAATTATTGCAAGAGACCCCATTGTGTTAGGCACTGTGAAAGCAGAGAGCAGACAGCATCCTCTCAGCTGTTGTTTCCCCATCTGTCAAGCGAGGACAATGCACTTGCTTTCTACAAGTACATGAGCACTAATTAATTAATATTTGTAAAAGGATATGTAAATGCTAAGTATTATTTATGAATTATATTACAAATGAAGATTAGTGGAAAGGCCACGGAGAGAACACACGGACGGCATTGTAAGGGCAGAGAGAGCAGTGCAGGGTGCAAAGATCAGCCTGAAAGCAGAAGAAAGGAAGCAAAGCAAAGGAAATGGTTAACAAAAATAAAAGTGAGAGTGAAGGGATATGAGCAATAAACAGGCAAGTTAACAAAACCCAACACAACAGTGGTCTGGAAATGGAAATGATAATAAAAAAGAAAAGTTGAAAGAAATAGGCAAGAACAGCCCTAGTATTGTACGTAACACAGTGATATGTGCTCTTTATTTTAAAGTAGCTCCTGTACTTTAGAGCTTAAATCTTTGTTCAGCATAACAGAGCACAGATACTTCAGTGAAGCGATTAGAAATGCTGCACTACTAAGGTGAGTGAGCATGGAACCGTTCATAAGACTGGGGCCTCAGCATGGACCACAAAGCAAGTGATGAAAACGTTCCAGACACATAATACTGTATGATGTGTTACATGAGCTGTGCAGAACTTTGTGGATAGCTCCATCAGGGGCATTCAGAAAATTAGGGAAAATGGTTCTGGTCAGAGCAACTGCCTCTTCTTTCAATCACATCCAATGCCCATGGAAGTATCTGTGAGTATTTCTGTTTTCTTCTATACCGTCTAGGTCAAGCACTTGCTTAACTTGACTAGTTAGATAAGTGTATTTTTGCAACACAGAAGAACAGTGGCAGCACATTTTTCCCCAAATACTGGGAAAAAACCCCAACCCTTATAAAGATCCACATTCGAGTTCTAAACTAAATTTTAGTTTGACTTCGTTCTCACCAATCTGTTATTTTCTTTCCCGGAAAGTTCAAGTACACAGCTCCTACTACATGAATATTCACATAGGGCAGGTTTTGGAGGTGAAGTGCTCCACTAATTCAACAAAGTCAGCTTCGAAACTGACTGTGAGTTGTAACTCGTGTAGTTTTCTATTTGAGTTGTAGCTGAAAAAAATTACGCTGTATAATGTCACCTATGCAGAAGACCAAAACAACGTATAGCGTTTATTTCAAGAATGTGCAGTAAACTGATCGTGAGTGGTCCTACACCAAGACCTACTCAATGAGGAAATAACCAAGTATTCAAAAGCAATGAACAAATCCAAGGATTGTATGATCTACTCGGAGAATTCACAAACAGACCTAACCAGCAACATTCTCTCAAGAGATTCCTCATGGAAATTATTTGCTTCATTTCAGTTGTTAACAAGCATGAGCAGCTGAGCTCCACCTCCTTTGCGGCAGAGGGTTGATCTCCAAGGTTTTTCCTAGCAGCTTTACTAGAAAATGAATGAATTAGGTTTGGACAGCTCTTCCTCAGTTATTTCATTGACCCTCAAATCTAGAGGGCTGCTTTGAGTAAATGTGGAGAAAAACATGAAAAATTATATATCCTGGGTTGACTTTGATCTCTAAAAACGAGGAATATTTTATTTTAGGTATATAATAATATTGCTAACCTCTGTTCACTAGGCAATCCTTCCTTTTCCCTCGGCTCTCTGTTTGACACATCTCCAGCATGAAATGGACTCAGATTGCCATGAAACTGAAAGCTGTGAGTGTGAAAATTGGGGAATGCATAGACAAATTCTTCCTTCCTTTTTAAACATACGCTAGTGAATAGGTCCTCTTTTTTTTCTCATCAGTTTTCTGTATGTCTTGGTAAATATTACTATAAACCTAGACTAGAAAGCCCAAAGCAAATTCCTGTAGAGAAATTCCATTACAGCCACGCAATATCAGAGACCAAAACCCAGGGATGGACTCAGCCCTGAAATGGTACACTGGGCCTGGTGAAAACTGCCACAAAGATCATGTCATTTTTCTACCTGAGTTTTGCCAATGGGAAAGCGAGAGAAAATGAGAAATCACTGCAGAGCACTAAAAAGAGCCAGGAAGCAGCTGCAGAGGTGCTGATTCTGACATAACCGTTTGGCCAGCATGGGGCATTTAAAGGAGGAAACAATGGTGTTGGGGTAAATATCAGAAAGGATGGGCATGTTAAAGTACAGTTGTTAGGTGCATGGTCTGGTCAAAGTAGTATGAAAACTTCCCTGCCTATTAAATGTTGTTCAGAAAATGAAAAAAATCTAAACATTAAGCATAAGATATGGAGCTGAAACCCTTTGAATCACAATATTTCTAGTTCCTTTAGTGTGTAGTAAACATCTCTAGCATTGCTACCTGAGACATACACAGTGTAAAGGTACCGTCCAGGAAAAGCCAATTGTTTAAACATTGGCAGAATGTTCTTTGCAATCTGTGCGACTATCAGTTGTACCAATCTGCTGCATGTGATGTCTGGACAGAGCAGCATTTCAGAGGGGTGAGACTTCCTGGGTCATTGTGCAAAGCTAAACCCTTCCTGGCCTGAGCCAGAAATCCCAGGCAAGAAGGGCAGGTTTTAACGGGAAGGCAAGGAGCATTTAGTTATCGGCTTCCACGGGCACAGTGAAGGGCAGGACACGTGCAAAACTTCAGTGAGCCCATGGCCAACCAGCCATTAAATATACCATACTATACACATTTCCAGGAAACAGAAACACTGAACAGCACAGAACCTACTGCTCTGTTATCACACTCTCTCGGGTACGTACATTTTGACATATACAATTTCAGGACTCCTGAGAAGGTCTGTAATATCTTTGCTTCAGTTTGTAAGTGGAAAACAGAAACTGTTCCAACTGTGTCTGTACACATAGGGGAGGGAGTCAAAAGCAAAATGAGTATCGAGGGTTCTCGTGCATTTATTTACAATCAAGGCCAGCCCTAGTGATTGCCAAACCAAAGTTTGGGCAGCCAACTGTTGGCAGTCTCAACTAAACGACATGCAAAGTCTAAGGCTGCTCGACCATCTTAAGAGTGCCTGAAAAGCTAATCTATAAATGGGAGTTATTTGCATGTATGTGTTTAAATGTTATTCATGTTATGGGGGAGAAAAAGTATTTCAAATCACCAATTATGTTAAGTTTAATTGAAAGGGTTTGGAGATAAATAACTGTCACAGATTTTACAGAGATTTTGTTACCAATGGTAGAGAAATCTCTTGCTTAATGTAGTTAAGTTAATTACATGAACAGGAATTGAGAAACTAAGACAATTCTAAAAATTGTGATGTTATACCTAAAACAGGAAAAGAATGCTTCTGTTCTTTTCCTTCCACCATGCTTAACTTACATGAAAGTCAGTCTACCTGACTACCCTTTAACAAAATTGTCTGTCAAGGTAACTACACGTTACCTAGTGATTAAATAACCCAAATACTTCTGGAACTTCTATTTTCATGAAAGATACGTTTTCATTAGCTAGCATTTATGTGTTGTAGTTGTTTTGATACATGTGACAGCATTTGTAAATTTGCCTCACCTTTTAAAATATCTTAAACATTTCATTTTAACTTACTAATGTTGTAGTTTAGAAATAAGGATGTGACAAACATCTGTAGCTCAGGTAAAAGATTTTAATAAAGTTTAGTAGATAAAGAGTAAGCGCACTAATATATCAGTGACATGCTGGTGACTAGCATTTTTTTTTTTCTCCATAACTCATCTACTTATTATCCTTGTGATATCTCCTTTTTAAAAGTTTTTCTTCACTTTGGCAGTTTGTGAAGACAAATCTAAGGTAAGGAAGATATTTACACATAAAATTTGTAGAAAACTATTAATCTGTTTTGCAACTGGGAATGTCAAACCAAAGGAGTTCACTCTGCTTTTCACTTTGCGATGTCTTTTTATGAGTTCAGTATTAGAGGTATGACCATGGTTCGGCATATCGTTGACTCATTTAATTTGCATCCAAGAGCCACAAGAGGCATCTACCTACCTGCTTTTATATGTGCTGGTAGGGAAATTAAGGAAGAATGACACGTTCCTTGCTGTGACATATGCTTTCCAGGCAGGTTTAGTTGAATCACTTAATGCTAGATCCACAGAGACATCCAGACCCAGAGCCAACCTACTTAATTTGAAATTTGAATAGAAAATTAAGTGAGTGTCCCTAGAAAGGGCTTTGATAATCTGGCAGTCAGTATTTGCCTAAAAGGTAGGAAAAAGTGTATCTGATTTCCTTGAGGTAGAAAAAGGAACTGAGCCTTGCTCTTCCTCATTAGATTACTACATTAAAGGACAGGCCTCTTTCTTTTTCTTTTTTTTTTTTTTTCTTTAAACAAGTTGGACATATATCACAAGTTAGGGGTGCTTTTTTGAAGAGCTCAGTCCTGTCTGTGCGCTTTAGGGATGCCCTGAACAGGTTGGATTGAACTGCTCGTTGTAGGCAAGGAAATACCTTATCTGAGGACCTCAACAGCACTTAAACGGAGGCAGAAACCATTCTATTCAAGGCTTTCCTTTATATAGTGCTTTTATCTAAGGACTTCAAAGCACTTCATAAAATAAAATAAGTATCATTTCCCCATTTTACTTAGTGAGAGCCCACAGAGACGTAGTATTTACACAGGGCACTTTACCTGTCTTTGCACAGCCATGAGGCAATCTCACTCCTAGTCCTGCCTTCCCAGCATACTCCAGGTTGTACTAATCTTACTGTGTTCAGGATTGCTAGCTCAAACACCTCAACTCATAGGAACTGTTAAAATCAACTAAGATAATGTTTAAATTAGGCATGGCCAAACACTTCGAGATCGTAAGTTTTTTCTTCTACATACATTTTATAAAGAGAAAACAGGCACATTTTTCTTTGCAGGTTTGGTTGAAGACAAATGTTGAGACTTGGTTTTAAAACTCCTCTTTGAGAAGATAGCAGGAAATGCTGCCTCCCTTCGTAGCAGCAGTTAGCCTAAACAATCATTATCCCAAATCTGAAACACAAGCTATATATGCATATCTCACTCTACACAGAGATGAAGAGATGCTTTTGAGTAGTGCTGTGATGCGAAATGACCGAGGTGGGTGAGAGAACCAAATACTTGTGTTAGAGGAAGGATGCGTTAGCAGTCAGAGTTTTGAGAACGTTACAGATAGAGCAGGCTTGCTGAACTCTCAAGCCCTCCCAAGGAAACCTGAATTTTTGTAAACCACACTCCAGAGTCCGTGTTTGCTGACTCCCTACTTCACCTGCTGCAGAACTGCTGAGCAGCCCATGCTCAGCGTCTGCATTTAGTGCTGAGCTCAAAAGCCAAGTCTGAGCCAGAAGCTAAGGAGCAAAGCACTTTTGCTATTCTTCGGAAATGTCTAATTTTTATACTCGGGATAGTAATGTTGATAGACCTTTATTTGTAATTCTAGGATTCTGTGAAAAATGCTTTTTCTGACTTCTGTTCACTCTGGTTCATGGTGATATCTGTCTTTGAGATCTGATAACAGTTTGAAAAATGAGATAGGGCAGAGACCACAGAGCAGGACCTTGAAGGATTTTAAGGAGCTTTGTACAGATTGTAGCTGAGCTGAGATAAACAAGTGAGAGCCTGGAGAAATACCTGTTTTCAGTAATGTTATTCTGAGTTACCACATGGAATCAAAATCAGTTTCTACCAAGCCCAACATTCATGCAGAGGCAGCTGCAGAGATTCTGGCTCTCCCCCCCCCGCCCCCCTCCCCTTTACTTGGCATGGGAATTGCAGCGGAAGTGAGGGGGCACCAGCCCTGTCGCCCCTGGTCAAGCTCACCCCACACGCGTGATCTGCACCACGGGGAGGGCATGGCACTGCCCCACTGGGACACATGTTCTGCCCCCCAGCAGCACTGCTGACACGAGGCTAAGGAGGGATGGTCGGAGCACTCCCTCCTATTTCTGCTATACCCAACTGGTTTTATTTAATGAGGCCCAGTTCTGCACCTTCTGCACACACACTTGCATAGGCACAGAGGCGGTTTGGGATTGTCCATGGCACAAAAACAGCATCTGGAAGAGATGGTCAAACAGCCATATGAAAGGGAAGAAGTAACACAGGGATGTGGGAGAAGCTGCAGACATTGTCTCCAGCAGTTGTGTACAGATGACTATTTGCTGGTATTCCATGATTTGGTCTTGATTTTTTACCTGCTTTGTAGGTTTATAGCTAAATGTTAGTGGAAAACTAGGAAAGAAGATTGTGTAAGAAGGATTCATAGGCACTGGCACGTCTAGAGACAGGGCAGTGAGACCACTGCAGCTGACAACAGGAGAGTGGTTTGAGCCGAGGCTGAAGGCACCGGCTGCCGGGCATAAAGGAAGCCCAAGACTTCAGTGGGGTGGCTGCAAGAGAGCGTCGTTACAGATCTAAAGCCTGCCTTGCACACCTCCATCTGCATGACGCACGATGAGGGGAGGAGACCTGCAAGAAATTAAATAGAAAAAAAGCAGAACGTGGTTTGTTAGTTTTAATGCTTTATTACTCCTCATTGGATCTGATTAAATGGTGGGCCATGAATGAATGAACAGGATAAAGTTAATGAAAGAGCGGCTTGCTCTTGATGACTTTCATCCATTTCGGATTGTCCTGATCAAAATGAGTAAAGGTGTAAATGCAGGAGACATGCAGAAGACACATGATAATAAATAAGGTTAACTTCATTTTATCTTGTTCTGTCATACAAATTAAAGGAAACTATTTGGAAAAAAAAGAAATAAAATATCCTTATGCTGTGTTTATAGCAATGACTGTCTCCATCTGAATGACTGAGGCAGAGAAAAGACCATTTTGGAAGGGTTCTTAGGGGACAACAGATTTCAGTATCAGAAGAGAAGGGACATTCAGAAAGCCACCAGTGCTTGCTGCAGAAGGAAGAGGAGGTGTACCATGGGATTTTGTCTCTCCTTTGGAAAGAAGCAGAGCATTGTCAGAAAGTGAATACCACACTAACTAGAACAGTGGATTCGGTTTGCAGGTCCTTTGTTGTTTTCTAATAACAAGATAATTATATTCCTATATTGAAGTGTCACAGCAAAAAGAAACTTGAAGCACAAATTTAAATAAGATTAGCTTGTTAGTGGTGGTTTTTAGGAGTCTTATTTTTTTCCTTCAGCTCCCATCCTATTTTTTTTAAATTTCTCCAGGGCATGTCATATATAGTGAAAAATCTCAATGGAGGCCCACAGGTATCACTGCTGTTTAGTGAGACTTAAAATTGGGCTCTAATGGTTTTAGATAGAAGAGCAGATGGAGAGGGTTTGTTCACTAGTCGGTGCCCTTGCCTCAGAGTTCACCTCAAGTTGTTTTCAGAAATTCTCACTTCATGCACATTACTTATTTATATCATCACTTTTTTTTCCCACTTCATAGATAATTGCTACTTAATTGATACTGCCTTTATACAAGCCTTCACAATAGCAAGCAACAAGACACACTGCTAAATAGAGGAATCATTAATCTGTGTATATATTCTGGATTTCCTTTAAAGATGGGCTGGAAATAAGCAAAGTCATTAGTAGTTTGTTTGCAACAGTGTATTTATGAAAGCTCTATGGAGAATGTGTCAACAGTCAGTATGTAACAGAGCAATTAACACAGTACTTTTGTACTTTTGACTGTTAGCATGGGAGTAAACAGAAGCAGATGTGAAGTGTTTGCGCTGTTAGTATTCACAGACTGTTCTGACATATGCAAATACAACTAATGCTTACCGAGCTTGCAACCCTTATTGTACCATGACCTTACTTACCAAACCCTGGGACAGGACTGCTACATTTGCACACTTTCCTAATAATTATTAACAATACGCAGATACAACCTTTTTGTTCTTAAAGCATTGCTGACTGCAGTGGTAAAGCTTCACAGATAAATGCCTTGATAATGTTATGCATACACAGCTTGCTTTAGACACTTTTTTCCCAAGTAAATATGGAACAAATAATAAAGAAGTAATTAAAAATATGTACGGCAAGATAGAACAGGAACCATCTCTGAAATAATGGTTCAGATCTAATTATACAAGTCCACTGAATTTCAATAGCTAATACATGCATCAGATTCTGTGTATTTAGGACAGAGTTCAAAACGAGACCTTTCATTGCCACAGTCTTAAAATATATATCTTGCTAAGGCAACTCCAGTCAGGCTGTTAAAATAGGATGCCAACACTGAAATTATTTTCTGCCCTGTAAAAAAAATATCACGTACTTGACCTAATAAAATCACCTGCATTCTGGGGGGAAGAAAAAAAAAAAAGGAAGAAAAAAGGAAAAAGAAGGCTTCTTGTGTTCAGCTATTTTTCATGTGAACTATATATATCTGATATACCTGGCGTTACTACAGTGATTTTCATCTTCAAAAACTGTCTTAAACTTAGCTATGTTACGCAGGTGAAGGTCAGATGAAATTTTATTTTCAAATTTTCTGTTACAGATGTTTCCAGAATAGTAATTAAACAAAGCTGAATGAAAGCACAGAATTTACAGTGATGTTTGGCATTGTTTACTATGTGGAAAATATTTTGCCTAGAAAGAAAACGATTTGTAGAAAATATCACCAAAAAGTATATTGACAGGCCATCTCTTCAACCACGTTTTCCTGTCTGAAGGCAGAAGCAATGTACCCTGACCATATATTTTTGTATCAGTCTAAAATTCTTAATACTTTCCTTTGAATTTTAATACTAAAAGCTACACAGAAATACTTCCTTAAACAGTTTTTTGTGTCCTGCTCTTTATTCTTTGAAAAGATTTGGATTACTTTTGCTTTGCAGGTGAGAAATACGTAGCAACTTTTTTTTAAAATGTGTGATTTGCCACCTTCCAGACAGTTACGGTCAGGTCTCCATGAAAACTGCAAAGCGCAGTAAAAAAGAAAAAGGTCTTTGAAAAGACCTTTTTCATGGGTCTTACTTTTAAGACCCCCACTTAAGCAAGACAAGACAGTCATGGCTTGCCATGTGGATGAGGTGTACCTGCCTCCTCTCCAGTGACCCTGAGCACAGGCTTTGGATCAGAATCGGTTTGGTAGGTTTTGAGAGACTGTCATGGCTCTGAATGTTATTTCATGTAACTTCTTTTTTTGTTTCTCTTGAGCAGTTTTTAAATGCAATATTATTTTAAGCTTTCATGAATTATTTTATTGATGACAAACAGATTGCTTTTCCTGAAAGAGGTGTTTTAGATTGAAATGCAGACTCATTCCCAATGCCTTGATCTGCCAACCCTTCTCTGAGTAACCTCAAATTATTCTGTTTTATATTTTCTGTTGTTAAGAATTTAAATCTAGCGTTTTTGAGTACTTCACTCTGAAAAGAGATCTGTCACCATAAAGAATTGTTAGTGGAAGACTTTCCCAAAGAACTCTTTTTTATGTCATAAGACAGATGACTTTTGAGACCAAATACACTCACAACGTTTTTAGAGGTTAATTTACGCAGACCTATATATGCAGTGAACATAATGAAACATTCTTATTTTGCTTTTAGTTTTGGGTATATTACATTCATTTAATGTCTTCTTTTCTTGCACCTTTTTCTTGCATGATATTTTTTTGAAAAAAATATGAGAAATTTTATTTGCAGTCATGCTACCTAAAGGAAATACATATATTAACTTTTTTCAGTTTATATATTTTTTCCTTAATATTGCTTTTTGAGTTTTGTTCAAATTGCACCACAAAATCAATTAGAATTTTGGGGGGCTTGGTCAACATGTACCTTGAAGAATTCACATGTACTGAATTCTAATTGCTATCAAGTTTGCAATTATTTTTAAATTTGAAATGGTAATTCTATAAATTTTAGAGTAATGCATGGCAATTCTTGCTGACTTGTGTTTTCATCATTAAATACATTTTCAGTGACTAATACTTACCTATGAGTTAAAGAAATTCAGACTTAGTATAATTCATCGTTTCCAGTTGTGTGAATACAGGATGAGATTCTGTTCCTGCCTTTATTTACTACATAAAATACCTGGAACTACATTAAAAGCCTTCATTATACTGCATGTTTCTTTGCAGCATACAGACAACCACAACACAGATGTCTAGAGGCATCTTTGCAAGGATGAAGGTGGAGAGGCAGATGAGACCATAGAGCTGGATACCATGGGGAGAATGCTACAGACTTTCATTAGAGGTTGCTATCATATAGACACTTTCTATTTATTATCAGGAACCTTGAACAAATCAGTAACAATAGTCTTAAAAGTACTTGCATTTCCCATAATTCCTGTTATGCTGAGTAAAAGCTTACCGAGCTCTAGTAAAATCTCTGTTGCTGAATATTTTTATCAGGACTGGATATTCCTGAGTGATTAACTGAAGCTTCACCGCAGCTGCTAGACTTGCAAAAGGAATTAGTTCCTCATTAAGCAGCGGTGTTAGATGATCCTGTAGCCTCTTCTGAGCACAGAGAAGATAAGAGAGGAAAACTGTTTCTTTGTGGAAATTCCTTCAACTGTTCAGTGCTGTCCTCAAGCTGACTCTAAAAAGCCATTAAAATGCACAAATGATGTGCAGATAATGAACAACCGTGGGCTTCATGGAGGAATTTCGGGATGAGATATATTAAGTTTAGACTTTAGCTGTTAGCCTGACTAATCAACATGGTCTCTTTGGACCTCAATGATTTTGCTTTTTTTTAATTAGGACATCGCATCAATATGCACATAGCTTTGCTGAGCAGTGGAGACATCCCTGTTGCACACACCCCCTGGGGACAAAGCTGGCCAGGGGACCAGGCCCTGTGCTACATCCCTGAGAGCATCACCCTTGCTCAACTTGTGTAGATGTGCTCCTGCCCCTGCTGTGGCCGGGCTTCAGCAGGGAGCTGTGCAGCCCCCAAAGACATTCGCTCATGTTTCTGATGAGTACTTAATTGTTCCTTACAAAGCAAAACTGTTTCTGCTGTTGTGAGGGTGAAAGGACCCCGGGCATTTTTTTCACCATGTTCCCACACTTGATAGCTGTGGAGTACAATGGCACCAAATGGTCAAGAAGGAGTGCTCTTTCAAAAATGAAAATGTTCTCTTTTAGTTCTCAAATCTACTCAGATTTTGTTTCAGAAGATGTTTGATTTTTCTTGCTAGTTCACCATTTATGCTCAACTCACCATTTTCAGACTAACATACGTATTTGCTATGCTCAACAAACTGACAGCATCATACATGTACAGTATGGAGATTTATATTTTGCAAAAATAGGTTTATGATATAAATTTATTTAAATGTATTGCTTATAAAGAAAGGCAAGGTTCAGGACTTCTGAATGTTAAATTAAGATAATAATATAATACAATCAGAGAGATAGCTGAGTTTCAAGCAATGACACAAGAAACTGATCCAACAGAACAGCAAAATAAGCTTCTAGCCAAGTGGGCTGCACAGGCTTGTCTCCTATGATAATCTGTCCTTCTACACCTTAGACACAGTAAAAGGAGGCAAAGTATCAGTACTTCTACTTTACATTTGGGGAACTGAGATTCAAGGGGTAATGTGACTTGTCCTTGCTCATAACACAGGATTCTGTCTCCTAAATCTGCATTTCCTAGTTCAAACATCATCTTTGAACCTGTGGGTCTGGGGCAGAGCATGTGGCACGTCCACAACCAACAGCATCAGCCTCTATAATTCTGCTGGCTACCCAAAACGAGTGTGCCTGCAAAGACTCCAAATACCATAATACAGGAAAAATACCAGGGGAAAAAAATGTTTTTTTTCTTGCTACATCCCATGTAGAGTTTTGACCAGAAAAGCCCCTTCTGCTGATGCAAGTGCATCTTCCCTAGGGCCCTGGTGTTGCCATGTGACAAAGACTGACCCACATATCACCTGGCCACCTGAATCCCGTCACGCACCTTTTTGGGATTCTGTCCCACACACCAAAGCAAACAGCTGCATCAGCTACATTTGTGTCTTCCCCAAACCGCCTGCCGGCTCTTTTACCAAAAGTTACACTCTGTACTAGAGAAGAAAAACACATGCACTCTTAACCCTGGCTGCTGCAGTTCACAGTCCAGAATAATAGCACCGGCTTACCCTCATTTATGGTTTAAACTAATACACTGGACCACACGCAGAACTGTCTGAAGTACAAGCAAATATTCCCTTTTGATGTCCCTGTTATGAGGACAGTAAGTGCCATAACCTGGACAGACCTGCTGTCCGTTTATTCCCACATTTATTCCCACAATAGGTGAAGTTAGTGAATATGGATATATAGGATAAATTCAATATTTTCCAACCAGATGAGCCAAATAAAATTCAGGCACTTGAGAGAACCAGATGAAGCAATAGTAGAGCTGTTATTTTCAGAAACTTCTAGAGTCCTAGAAGACTACAAGAATACAGCTGTAGTGACCATCTCTAAAAATGGAGGAAACAACATATTAAAATTCGAAAATTAGTTACAAACAGGCAATTTTCCTTTAGGGGTCAAAAAAAAAAAAAAAAGCAGGCACAAATAAGCAAATGATGAGTAAATAGCTAAAAATAAGATCAGCATCAACCAGAATGTATTTGACAAATTAATCAAACCATCCTAATCGCCCTGTATGACAGCATAAAATAACAGAGTATAGCAAAGAACAGCAGATGTAATATTATCTTGACTTCAGTACAGCTTTTTGAAATTTGCTTCACCTAATAATCTTAAAAGCAAGATAGGAAAACATATTTTCATGGAACTGCTATATGATGAGTGAAAAGCTATACTCAGAGAGTGCTGATTAGTGGTTACTGTCAGGACTGGAAGGATGTGTGAAGTGGGCTTGCACAGGGGTCTGTCTTTTCTGTTAATTTTCAGTATTTTCATTAACAACCTGGGTGATGGAAAAGAGAGGTTGCTTGTTAAGCCTGCAGACCACACCATGCTGGAAGTCCTGTAAGGATGCTGGAGAACAGGAGCAGGAACTCAAGAGTACTTTGACAAATTGGAAAAATTATGGTAATGCTGTGGGTTTGATGGAGTTCAGTGTCCACTTTCCCATCTATTAAAGCTCATTATTATTATTATTAAAATCACAGCTTTATTCTCATCCAGCTCATTTACTGGAGTTGTGCATGCTTACAGCACAAAACAGAAACATGCACTATTCCTGTCCTCTGAAATGACTGTGGAGTTGCACACAAAAGTAATGAGTATTTTATGAATTGAGACTTCAGATAATTCTCTTAATCTTGATAATTTTAGATTCCAAGTCAAAATAAGACTCTTTAGACTCTATCTGTAGGAGTATGTGAAGCTAAATGGCATAAATTCAGCCTCACGCCTTGGTGCCTCAGTGCATACCTTAGGTATAAATACTCTTTCGTAAAGGCCTACTGTGCAGCATCACTAAATTATATAAACTCGATTAATGTGGAATCAATGTGGGCTCAATTTAGCAACTTGACAAACCTTGGCACTATGCTACATACATTATTTGTGCCACAGCGTTCTAAGAAACATGCTTTTTAAAAAATAATTTACCTAAGTAGTGTTGAATCACTAGCCTGAAAATAAATACAGAGACCCTCAGCAGGTCCTTGTTGCCTCCATTTTCATTAGGAACTCTAACATTTATCTCTTTGTTTTATGTCTGTTACATAGAATTATAGTCCCCTCTGGAGACATTAGATTAGGGATTATAAAATCAATGTGGTGTAAAACCATTGTTCCAGCACTTTCAAGCCATCCCCACAGAATGAGAAAAGGGCAGCTGGACCCTGACCCACCGTGTGGGACAACATTGCCCAGCTGAACGGTCTCTTCAGGAACCGCTAACTTGACAGCCTGTGTAAAGTTAGATAAGGGGTGATATTAGTGTTCACTGAGATATAAATAATTATTCAGTTCACCAAGCAAGGTAGCACTGCACCCTGCAGGACCTAAATCAGACAGCTCAGTATGAGCCAAAAAGCACTGGATTCACTGCTGGTTTATTCAGCTTAATTAGGACTCCAGACTCAGTCAAGTGTAGCTGACTTTCCCTAAAACAAATAGCTAGAATTGGCAGCATCTGGAAGGATCACATTCTTACAAGGTCTCATATTCCTAGGTACACAAATACGTGATTTTTCTGTGATATAAACATACATTTTAAACCCAGTGGCCGCTTCTGTATGTACTGTGTTTAAGAGATCACGGAAAAGACTGGCTTGAAATAACTGCTCACCCACAAAAACAAGCACAGGCTGAAATCTTTATTAGGGTAAATAATAGTGCTGCGTTTTAACCCACCAGATCACACAGCATGGTGTATCTTTTCTATTCAGCTCTGAAAAGGGGCAAAAGTGGTAAATTACCCTGTGGAAAACCATACTTTTATGGTCTCTGTCCTAATCTGAATAACAAAGAGGTCTGGATAAGTCAATAGTTTATATAAACATATGCTTATCCAAACCAGCTAAAAAACCTCCAGTTGCTCTGAGACACTCAATACTTCTGTGAATCTTTATTGATCTGTACTTAAATATAATAACCTGATTCAAATAACGTGATTTACTTCTCTTATCAATGGTTAAAATCATTTTAACCCGAGAGCAAAGTTAAGAGTATTTTCTGACAATCTCAGTGGTTTCCAGACACCATCAACCTCTGCCATACACATGGCACGGGAAGAAAACCAGTGTAATGCCCACTTTAACACCACTACCACTGCATGTTGTTGTATTAAGAGCGAGACAGAAAATATGACACATACTGTTTCAACACCAGGATAATTACCTTGTAAAGATGGTTTGGTATTGTTTACACTGTGAATTTGGTTTAATTACTGCAACTCAAAATGTTTTAAAACTTAATTTAAAACACCCATCTGCATATTTAATTGCATAGATGTCATTGTCCTAATCAATACAGTGCTTAGGGAGACAGACATCAATGTTTTTGTTTAGCATAACATTATATTTGAGATATATTGCAGTGAAAGTCTAAATACCCCACGCATTTCTTGATGAAAATCTTTTCTTCAGTAAAACAACAAGAGAGCTGGCTTAGTCCTGCAACTAACGGCTCATTTTTCATGCTCTCTAGTCTAGTTTAAATCGAAGGGAAACTTCTGCAAAGGTAACATACTTTTACTTTATTTTGGAATTTTTCTTCAAAAAGCTGTAGGTTCAGAGCAGATGTAAAAAAGCACATTTCTTTCTTTAAGCTTTGACGGCAACAGGGGAAGCCTAGCAGGATAGAAGAGTATCAACACTCCTGTTGTTAGTGACCAGATAAAGCCTGGCCACTGCTTGTGACGGCTTTCTCACATGGACATTTTCACTTGAGAAATATTTGTAATAAAAATAAAGAGATTAGGCAGATGGGATGAGAAATGACTCACCTCATGCTGTCTCTCCTGTCCTGTCTAAATCCCAGGCACGTGCCCCCACCACGCTCATTAGAGTGGAAGGCAACCCAGTCCCTTGGCTCTCCTGCAGGCAACTGCTCATCATGAGCAAAAGACTTTAAAGACACAAGTGACTGCTAAGTATCAAGCTTCTGCCTGTAGCTTTGAAAATCCTCCGAAAATTTTTATTTCACAAAATGGTAACACATGCATTTTCTTGCTTCTCACAGCCTGTTTTTCTTCAAGTGATTTTCAAGTCAGTGAAATATATTCCTTTCTCTCAATATATTTTAAAATTAATGAATCAGAAATATGTGGGTTTTATGAAAGAAATAGCATAATTTTTCTCTATTAACAAAAAATGCAGCAAAGTTTCTCTAAGACATTTATGCCTGAGTGTAACAAATTGGGAGTTATTTCAGCTTGTTATTGTTATTACCAGAAAAGAATGTAGGTGTCCGTTGTGGTGAATTTAAATTTCATACCCTAAATTCAAACTTACATCCTCAAAACTCCAACTCTGTTAACACAAATTTTTATAAGCGTATAAGGACCCTGGAGCAGAGTTGTACTGTACTGTAGGGACTAGCCTGGGGATGATGAAAGTCATATATGAGGTACTATACCTGCAGGAATATAGGATAGTTGCATGTAAAAGTCATATTGTGATTTAGACCCCAAACTACCCAATTCTGTTAAAAAAACCCTCATGTCCAAACAAGACAGATAGTGGGGATGCTGGGGTTTGGGTTTATGTTTCAGAGGTGTCATGGATATTCTTTACTTTCACCAATGAGGTTCTTCAGGCACCAATCCTACAGAGGTTCCCCAGCCCATGAAGCAACTTGAACTCATACCTACTTTTCAGGAGGATACCTTAAGCATGAGGGTCTAGGGTATTTTACGGTGAAATGTCAACTTTTCTTCCGGAATGAGCCAACTCCAAGAGAACATCAAACAGAATAAAAAAAAAAAAAAAAAAAAGGTGTGCACACCAATATAACCTCCTTTCAACACATCAGCATGGTGACAGTGTCACCTCTGCATGGCTGTACAGCTTTCAGCCTGAATTCGGCCCCATTTTAGCAGCTTGGAACAGGGACAGGGAGCTCAGTCAGGTCTCACTTTCCACATGGATGTGCCCTGTGTTCCACAAAGACTACTTTTTCTGTTAATGTAACTCTTAGATTTTCAGTTTGAAAAATAACACTTTATCTCATACCTTTTTTACGAGACTTGAAGGCAAGGTGGGTAAGAACCAGTAAGTTAAGGAAGGACAGAGGAGCGAAGCTGTCAGTCCTGCCAAGCAGTTATTCATGGTTCAGGTTTCTCCTGTGAACCTGCTGGATGCTGAAACCCTTTGTACAAGTCCTTAATATCTTACAGAAAGGAAAAAATCGTTAAAGAAGTTTTAGTTAAAGCACATCAATGGGTTTTGAATGGAGATTTTGTCCAATACACTGACTTGCTATATAGACAAGAGTCTTATTGACCACTGAGTTTCCATGTACATATATGTGGCACTTAATTTGAATTTTCCCCTATTTTCATTTCTTTTTCATTTTTTGTTCTCTTGTTTCTGTTTTAAGAGGAAATGAATAATTTTAAAAGGGAAGGGGTAAAGAAACATTAGAGATGAAGCATTAAGGACAAAGAAAAAACATATTAAAATCAAAATATCCCAGAAGTTAAGTTTGCTCTGAGCTATACTATTTTCTGTCCTACAATTCTAATTTCATTATAGTCTATATTATTAAAGTTACTAACGTACAACAAAAAAGCATGTGCATCCTCTAATAATGGACTAATGTAAAGTCCATATAATGTGCCAACATGTCCCGTGACTGACATTGTAAATCAATGTCTATGTAAAATGGATAATTTGGATTTCTTACTTGTTACTATGTTTTTAAATAAGGGAACAAATAATACCGAGGATTCCTGCTCACACATTATTTTATAGATGCATTATTATTATCTACACAATGTGTTGAACAAGAATCTGAACAGTGGTTCACAGTGAAAAATTTTCTTATCCAAAACACTCAGTCCTGAGGTTCCAAGGAAAACAAATATTTGGTAATACATTGAGTCTGTGATACAGTCTACTCTCTAAAAGGGAAGACAAACAGCTGCTGAGAGAGATAAAACAAAATGGTAATTAACAAACAGAGGGACATCAACATAAAATGCAGCTAACAAAAATTGTTCTTGATTTCTGAAAGTCACACACAGGCTGCATAATTGTCAAGATGTACATAATTTTGTCAAGACCTTCACCAGACAGTCATCATATTTGATTTTTATCAAATTGCTAAGTTTTATAGAAAATGCCACATGAATGTCAGAAATTCAGTCTTCAAAACAGAGAAGTTGTTGAAGCATGTATGGGACTTCAGTTGCTGAAACTTCTTATCTCATTGCCAGGTAGAAAAGAACGGCAAGAGTTAACCTCATTCGCATAGGGCTAACAAGTTAAATTCTAAAAAGGAAAAAGAGGAGCACAAACAAATCCATGAAATCTAGCAAAGCTGCACCAAAAGAACTCTTTTAAACTGAATACCCAGACACACGCCAAAAAAACACTGTATCTTCTAAGCAAACAAAAATCTCCGACTCCCACCAGTGTCAGCTTTGTATTAATGACACCGAACCTGTTGTTCACCAAAGGACTGCGTTGGCGGGCAGCTGCTGAGAGCATGGGCACAGAAAGAACCTTGGAGACCATCGGCCAGGAAGTTCCAGTGACCTGGAGATGGGTGACATCAGAGGTCAGGCCAGAAGCCCCATTGTGTTTGTCAGACAATCACTTGCTGCTCTGCACTGTAGTAGGGAGGGAGGGTTTTGACCTCTGGGAAGAAGAGGGGAATGTAAATGTCCATCTCTCATTTCTGCAATAAAATGGATTTGTTGCAGAGAGCACTCCTCTCCATTTGACATCTGGAAAAAACCAAAATGAATCTGAAACTCAGCGAGGGTTGTGTGGGGCAGCCAGCAGGCAATCATCAACACTACGAGAACATTCTCCCCAGGGCAACCAATCTGAACATCAGACATGCTGATAGGCACGTGGCAGCCCATCCAGTGGAAGGGTCAGACTGTGTCATTCCCCTCCTGTGGGAGCCTTCAGCCTTCCGCAGTGCCTCCAGCTGCGTCCTGCCTAGAGCAATCCCACTTGGTGGGGCGAAATCCTCAACAAATGTAAATGCTTACTTTTTGGCGTTGTGGTGATCAAAGGATGGGTCAGGGAGACCATACCTTTTTCTGAGAGGGAAAGGCAAAGGAGGCCTCTCCAGCCTATGAATGGCAGGTGGCAGGATGAACACACACCTGCACTTAGATTACTTTTACCAGTAATATGATTATTCCCAGCAGGGGACAGTATGTGCTAAAATACAGCAGTATGTGTGTAATTATACAATTACACCCACACATCCCCATCACCCCCTCTTTGCAGTTTTCATCTGAGAAGACAAGCAGAGGTTGAATACAGCACATTTTTATGCTGGATGCAAAAAGTCTTGCACAGTCCATCTCCTCAGAATTTGAGTTTTTATGTGTGCAAATACAGACTAAAACCTCAGCTGAACCCTAATATAGAATACAATTTTAAATGCATACATCAAAAAAAAAGCATATAATTTACTGTATCAATAGGACACACAGTGATTATGTGGATCTTTGAGAAGAGGCATGTCTATAAGAGCTGAAATATCAAAGACAAAACTGCATGAAGTTTTGTTAGTGAAGGATACACCCTTCATAAGTGGATCAAGGAAAGAAGTGAACTATAGAAGTAGCCTGAAAGAAATAAGTGCCACAATGTAATTGTAATACATCAGAAAAAGGAAATGCAAAGGAAAAAAGAACATATGATTAATACAAGATCTAAATATATATAAGTGGTGAGATAAAATTATAATTATTTTATATTCACCATTCCACTATGGAAAAATACATTATTAATTCGAGCAGAACTAAGTGTTCTATTAAACTCGGAAGAGTATTTATGTATACTTACATTGCTTCAGTCATATCAATATACTAGCTTCTTAGCTTATATCTGTGTTCTAGGATATATTTTGGATTTTAATATAATCTGAGTATTCTGGAGAGTCAGTCATGCTCTCCAGGGCCTATTTGGATCATGTTTGTTCCTGAATTAATGTGAACCACAGCTCTGCTGAACTTATTGAAAATATTTAGCTATGCAAAGCTGCACAGTGAAGTTACACACTGGTAAACTTACCAGGTTTGGACCCAAGACTGGATCCAAGACCATCTCAGCTGTGAAAATACGAACATATAGTTTATTGACTCTGTAAAATTAGCATTATAAGTATCATGGAAGACAGGGAAGCAGTCATGGGATAGATTGTGCTTTTTCTTACAGGACAGATGTAGGGGTTGCTGGTGCTGCCCCTGGATGAGTAAAGCTTCTGCATCTCTTTTGGGGTCCAAGTCTGCTGGATTGTGAAAGGGCAGTCAGGCTATTCCATTTTCCTCCCACTGGTAATTTAATAGCTCATACTTGTAACTCTCACGTCAAGGGTGAGAAAATGCGCTAGCGAATGTTAACAATGTTTGGTTTATTTGTGCTTCTGAACCCAGATTGCTCTTCTTGAAAAAGGTCAGAGTCTACCAAAATTACTATTTCAAGGACATTCAATATAGATTGTCTACTTCACAGGTAAAGCAGTGAAAGCATTTTGACATTAGGCTCAAATGCCAACAACAGCAAGCTTCACATTTCAAATTTGTGATACGATTTATAAGAAGCAACAGATTGGATGAAACAGAATACTCTCCAATGAAAACTAAATATGAAGAGGCTTCCATATCCCAGTTTACAAGTCGAATATCTCTCTCACTCTCTGATCCAATGTACACTACTTATGTCTTCACAGTTGAACACAGTGAGGGTAGTTGGGTCCTTGCATCCACCAGAATGTAAGATCCAAGATCAGGATCCTGCTAATACACATATGCATATAAAAAGAAAGGTAAAAATGGTACAATATACCTCCATAGTTGCTAACTGTGATACTCTCTTTTGAAGTGTGGTGACTTGTTTGAAATATGGTAGCTTACTCCATATGTGTGTTCCTAGAAGCCTGCAAAGTAAAAAGAATTCCTTTAAAATATATTTACTTAAACCTCCATGAAAGGATTATTCTGAGGAAGAAATGCTTTTGTCACCAGGGAAACTTAGCAAGCCTGTTCCTGGGGCCTCAGCTGCTTGTGGATTTGGGTTTCACTTGGAAGATGAGGTGCCTTATAGACACTCTAAGCTTAGGTATAAGCCAGAGGCCAAGGAAAAGGACAATCCTATAAGGCTGCCCTGAGCAAATGGAGCTAAAAACTGTTTGAGTGAATACATGGATTCAAACTTGGAACTCCGATAAGTGCTTAGTGGGGGAACTTTGCAAACCCATGCCAGCCTGTTAATCACCAAGGGTTCATCACCATTGAGAATACTGTGATTGCTCCATGGACAGTATTTCAGTACTTTTTTTTATTTCATTGTAACCAGTATTTTGCAAAGAAATGTTACAGATTCTTGCTACCTAATCATATGTTCAAATGATCTAAGTTGAATACAGACAAATCATGGATTTATCCTGGCTTTCTAGAAAAGTCGTAGGTTGTAGACACCATAATCTAACCACACTTTCCCCAAACACCATAAATTTTTCATAAGTACCCTGATTCTGTACAGTTAAAATCAGTGGAAACTTTTTGAAAAACTCAGATGAAAGGTGGATAATTCTATTGCCAACCAGACTTAAAGCCCTCTTTGCATTTTATATCTGAAAGGTGATAATCAAAACGAGGATTTCAGGAATATCAATTTGACATTCTACATCAAAGTTGTGTTAGCCGCAAATCTTTTTGAGGCTGAAGTAATGTAAAAGAACACAGTAAATACAAGCTTCATTCCTATGCCCCCACCACATGCACACAGTTGCTTGAGTATGAAACTCCAGCAAATAATCTGACAACACAAACATGAACCCTTTAAATGTTTAAAATTATCCTGATTACAACAGTATTAAATATGTCCCTTTACTTGGGAACTCTGGTCTTGACAGGGACTAAAATGACTCTAAAACTCATCTCTTTTTCAGACAGAATTTCCTAGCTCCTGCTGCGTGGCATCTACCGCTAATCTGACATGCCAGAACAGTGGCAGAACAAAGAGGAAACCATTGTCAATGTATTTATTTTCTAAATCTGTATAAAATGAGTATTTCAGGGATGCACTATTCAACCTCTGACTGCAAAGTTTTGTCACCCCCAATCAGTCTTCAGTCTAGAACTTTATCAGTAAATACAGAAAGAAATAGTAGCATTTCATATCTCCATGTGGAGGTAATAAAGTGTGGGTCTGTCTGTATGGAGAAGTTACAACAAAATATGTCAGGGCATGAATTTCAAGCACAATAACTGCTGTGCTCTAAGTCTCTATGTAGATGCTCTTCAACACTAAGACTTCGTGTTTTTTTTCCAGTTTAACTTAATCCATTTTCACAGTGGACTCCTACAGAGGAATTAGTGTCCGCACAAAGAACTGTTTCTTAGAGGTATTCCGAGATACTTTCCAACTAGACAAGCACTAACTGTTAATATATTTTAAAATATATATTTCCCCATAGTCATAAAATAACAAACCTGAGTACTTTTTCAGAGGAAATTAGAGTTCCTCAGAGACTAAATCACCCCCATCTGCTGTTTTGCAGCCCATGTTGTATGGCAGCCTCTCCTACTTAGACATGCTAAAACAGTGCATGAACAAAGAGCAACTCTGGCACATGCATACATTTCCCAAATTTACATAAAATTAGAATTTCTAGAATGCATAATGTGCCAGCCATCTCAAAGTATTGTTAGTCTGACTAGTCTTTGAACCGGGTTGGTACAGTATCGATTATATATGAAAAAGGCTGTTACTTTCCCTGTAGTACATGCAGTATTGCAGAAAATGTCACTACAATTTAAAAAATGTGCCAGACTGTTCATATAAAGTGGCATGCAGAAAGCAGGTACATTTTTTTTTGTTCAGTTAGGAATTAATTTCATCATCAAGTGTTTGGCTTTCCTTGCCTGGAAAATGTGAATGTAAGCAGCCAGTCACATCCCTGAAGCAGGTAGCTGAGTTACCTGTTTCACTGACCAGAAAGGTTTATGTGTTGTCCATCAGGATGGGGATCAGCGGGCGAATCACATCACTTCTGCTAGTGGGACATTTCAGATACAAATACTATGATGCGACTGTGAGTGTTACTTAGTATCAGAATTTTAGATTAATTTTAAATATCTAGAAGTTTAATACACAGTATGAATTGCTCCAGGTCTCACCTAGTAAGTATTACTGGCATATCACATCTTAATTGCTGTTATTTTTGAGACAGATATGTGAGAAGAGGGACTACACAGAGAAAACATTTCCCTCCATTAGGAATAGAGCAAGGTAGCCCAAAATACATCCTGTCTGCTGAGGGTATAACGTGAGATTTATTACAAAAGTTTTGTCTGTATTTCAAGTTTAAACAACATTATCAAAATACCATAGATTTCGTTAGAACTCACACTGAGGGAAAGCAAAATATTAATGCAGTGAAAATTGTTTGAAAATAACAATTTTACCAATAGTATTAGTAAAAGGAGAACTGTATTTGAAGAAAAATTGCCCCAGCAGGTAATAAAAATGTACCCTGACATTTTTTAGAATTTCTTAGAACAATGAGACATAGAACATCAGCAATGTTCAAAACTGTGTTTCCAAAAAGAATCTCACCGTTTCTTGAATAGTCTATTGCTCTGAATTGTACCAAAAATGCTAACTCAGGTCTTGATATTCCATTTTTATTCTATTAAGAGTATGACTTTCCACATTTGACTAGTTTCATTTAGCACTTTTCATGGCACAGAAATGCCATGGAATGTCAATGTAAATAAATAAAGAAAGAAAGAAACGAAACAAGATCCCATTTTTTTGTTTTTAAATATTCCCACTAAACCTAGCAGGGGGTAATCAACTTTAGATGCTGGGTATTAATCAGGTGGGAGCAGGCTAATGGAGTATCTCACAGCATCTTGTTATTTGTGAACTCAGCGTTTGTGCTGCTTGGCAGCCCTTGCTCAGCAGAGTTTGAGGACAGCCTCCAACTCTTACCAGGAATTTCTATACTTCTGCCTGCTTCTTCAGTTCCAAGGTAGTAATAGGTCTAATTATTTATTTAGTTTTACTGATTGGAAAATATTTCTTAATACATATAAAATAGAGGTGGGGCTTTTTCAGTTTTGCCCATGTAATGATACTGTAGATTCATACCCTGGTCTTACTGCCATAAATGTTTATCTTTGAAGTTGGAACCTTGATGCTGAAAAAGGTTTCAGAGACATTATGCAGACTTGTTGCTTTTGTTCTTACCAACTGACTTCTAATATCAGCATACTTTTTCTCTCTGTATCTGGGAAATGCGACGAGTTTGGGTTTTAGGGATTTTTGTTATTGATTTATTTTCTTACGTTTGCATGGACAAACTTTCACTTTAGTGAAAAGAACTCATACAATCAAAGAAACTGAAGTTCTGGGAATCTTCTGTTTATCTGATTTGTTTTTTTCTTTTTTTACTAGTCCCAACTTAATTCGGGACAAAACTTTTTCTAAAGATGCCCTATGAATAAATAGGGTTTTTAATGAGCAACCATTACACATTATTTCCTCACTCACGTGGAAACCCCCATAACTCACTAATGAAATCACCACTTGCAAGTCTTTCCTTGGAAATGGGTTAATCATATTTTATGATGAATGTTATGACCCCTTTATTCATATATAACATTCTTTCATTTGTATATACTGTATATTTTATGGTTCAGTTTCTTATTTTGTTGCATTATGACTTTAAATATTCTGAAGGACTTTTGGATACTGAAAATATGTCATGATAAGGCTTCTACTAGCCTAACTACGACAAAGATCCTTAGACTACTGACAAATAAAATGAATATTTTTTTGGTTTTTTCACCTTTTCTTCCAAGTGCTTCAATCAGCTAATGTGAAGAAGCCTATCAAATAGAAAAAAAAACAACGAACCATACATCTACTTTTATTTTCCTTTTCTAAAATTCCCTAGAGACATAATGTAAACTTCAGCTTGGTTGATGTTTACCCAAATGTGTCACTCTGTGACATGGCAACTATGCAAACTCTGCTGGAATAACACACCTTATAGTAGTAAACTGGTTTCAGACAAGCGATTTTCTGTAGCACACAGTTCTATTTTATTTTTGGTATTCCATTCTTCCTTCGGTAGTAGTTACAGTGAGCAAGAAATTCAATAAGGGATATCTTCAGTATTATTCAGTCTAATGCAGCACAATTTTCATGCAAAACCACCATAAAACTGTAACATTGCACCATGACCTTTAGGCAGTGTTTCTGCACAGTAGACAACTATCACAAAGGAACTGTGACTTATCCACTTCAAGTGATTTTATCTGTCGTTTGACCCACTGTTATTTCACGGGCAGAAAATGAGGCTGAGTACAAATACTGCACGTGAAACAGTACTTGCCCTTATCTTGGGAACACTGACATACTTTTCCGCCATATCTGAATTTGTTTTACACAGTGCCATATTAGGTTTCCCTTACAGAGAGCAATACCGTGCTAAACTAAACATCTAACTTGATAAAAACTGGGATTACCTTCAAATCCACAGCCCATGAGTTGTATTTCCAATGTAAAGCAGGCATTTGAAGTACGTGCATGCCTGGGTGAGATGTTCCTGCCTACTCATGAAATACTCATGTTACAGAATCCAAGACTACTTAAACGCACCATGAGCACAGCATTACAAACATTCCTTTACAGGCTTGTAAATGCGAACGTTGCTTTCTGAGTGGCCATGACAAGGAGCACTTACCACTGTTTCTAAAGGCAGCAGGTGGTAAATAAAGGTAAATCCCTAGCAGCCAAAGATGGGTGACAATGAGTGTTTTGAAAGGTCACCAAAATTCACCTGCCTCAAGAGGAAGCACAAAGAGTTACCAAGATGAAGGCCTAAAGAGACATTAAATTGCATTCTGCCTCACAGATACACTGCCTAAATCCAGCAAATACATGACTGAGACAAACAGGCCATGCGGTCATACCTGAAGTCTTTTGGACCAATTAGGACATATAATAGTCAACTTCATAAATTATGGGGTTTTTTAACTGTTTTGAGAAATTTCTACCCAGGATTATATGGTTTTGGCTATGGACTGCCCATCGCCCCAGATGCAGGTGACCGTTTAGATCCAGCAGATGTGGGAGAGCATCCCTTCCCAGCCCTGGCTTGCAGGTTCAGAAAGGTTTCGACTGCTTTCCACATAGCTTGAAGGTGGAATGAACAAAGGCAAATGGCTCTGTGGAGAATGAGCTCATGCAAGCCTGCAAGGCACTTTCAGAGCTGGAAACACCTAGAAACATCACAGTAACACTCAGCTGATCCCCTTGGAATCATAGTGGCTCCTGCCACGTTTATTTGCTCTGGCCACGAGTGGTTTTGAACCTGAACTATTCCATGTTGCTCCACTAATTTTTCTCACGTTCCACAGTCTTTCTGTTTACCCTGGAAGGACGCTGTTAATTTGGGCACAGTACTATGAGGATACAGTCATCATCTCAGGACCAGCAGTTTGCCCAGCCTGGTGAGTTTTGTTGAACGCATAGTGACAGCACAGAGCTCCTTCCTAGCTCTGTGGGAACCAGGGAAGCTCCAGAAACGTGAACAAAACCAGTAAGCCCAGCTGCACCCAACTACCTCCTTGGACAGACAGCAGAGCGCCTGTAGTCCTTTCAGCTATTTTATCTGAGTTTTAATATGATCTCAGGCAGTGGCTGCCCATTATTTCAGATATGGAAAGCCATTACTTCTCTGATATACTTTTGTATTGAATTAATGCTACTGTGCTTTTAGAAGTCTGGCAGGTGACTGAACTGCCCTGTAATGGCTTCAAGGAGAGAAGGATCCAAGTGCAGAAATAGATTCTGGTTTGCCAAGCTGACTGCAGTGAATTGGTGCCAGGAGTATTGGCCTGGAGGACGAGAATTTATGAGGTTCCACAAAATCAAAAGGCCAGTTGAAGCCTGAGGTGCAAAGAAACGAGGCACTGCAGTCATGACTGAACCTGCAGGTATGTATGGTTTCCAAAGAAAACGCTGGGCTCTGCGAGTGGAGGGAGAACTGCAGAGTCGGACATCAGGCACCTCCTCAGCCAGCAGCCACCATTTGCCTGGAGCAGCAGTGCTGCATCATTGCTACCCGGTGATGATTTGTGACTGCAAAATTAGCGAGTTTGCAAAGAGCTGAAAGTATGAATAGAATGCATGTCAAAGAAAATAAGTCCCAGAATGACTTTAAGGATGCCAAAACCCATCCAGGTACTGAGATCTGTTCCTCTCAATGACCATAAGTGACTCTTCCTTGCTATTTCAGTCCCCATAGGACTTCAGCTTTATAAGACAAGTGTTTTTTTGGCTAAACCCAAAACGTTGGACTGTGTAGCATTTCCCAGCTTTCCCGTTTGAGTGCAAATCTCTTTTTTTGGTCTCAACTAGGAGAAGAGCTGGGTGCATGGCATCTGCCTTGATCTCCTGTGTGGGTAGGGAAGCTGGGCACCTCCTAGGACACAGGTAGGTCACGTACCAGATGGAGGCACTCAGTGTACGGAGGTCCCAGGCATGCCATTTATGGCTCATTTTTGAGACATGGATGAAGTTATTCTTTGAAAACACACTGGATTAAACCAGCTCATCGCTATTACCGTGTGTAAACATTTTTTACTCTTGCTCTACAATAGATGTTGGAAGGGTGGTTGTAATATTGACTCGAAGTAAGGAATCATCATCCCGAAAAGACTGAGGAAGACTGGCCTAGAACACAAAGAGGTTATTAATGTTTTTGAAAAATATACCACCTGAGCTTGAGTCAATAATCGGTAAGGCAATTAATAAAGAGCAAGGCTAACAATATATTTGTATTCTCTTTGTGTACAAAATGTAACTGAACAGACATAAAATCCATCCTGCCATTGTCTTTCTCTTCCTGTGGTTGTGATGGAAAGGAGACGAATGGATTTAAGAGTGGTTTCCTATATAGTGGTAGTCTTGTACAGTATCCCATTAACATTACAGAATAGGATTGGTACTGCAATGAATTACCTAGACAAGAAGCTCTATATATACTTCTCTAATCACTCATGCAGGGTAAGTGACTAGACTTTCACACAAATTCACCAACTTTCCACAGAAACAAAATGTAAAATATGGCTACTCCTGTAAATTCTTTTCTCTAGGAAAGCTGGAATCCTGAAGAATTTTAAACATACTCCTTTCAAGGAAAGCAAAATAATTTTTCGTTAGGGCCTTTCATGCATTTGTTTTGAAATGTTTAATTTATAATATTACATTGCACTAAATCACTCTCTATTAGATTGTTGGGGTGCATGCTGACAGCTGATTTTTGAGTAAATTGCTGCTGGAAAGGCAGGTTAACTTCTCCCCACAGACCCAGTTGCATGCTTCCTTCCTCTCTTCATACTGGAGCATCATTGGTGCAGTCAGCTGGGTTCAGCTAGCAACTTGTTTATTTTTCTGGCATTCCAGGTGGATATCTGAGTGACAATTTATGTCACATCTGAGTAAATGGGTGAAAAGTAAATCAAGTTTGCTTTAGTCATATTCTAAGGTAGGTTATTAGCTTAAGCATATGTAGTTACCCTGTTTCCAAGCCAAAGTTGTATTCCAGCACAGATATATATATATATATATATGTTTGTACATTCCTTGAATGGTTCACTTCCAAGCAAGTTTTAAAGTTTTTTAGAGTAAAACACATTAACTCTAGGGATTTTGCCAAAATAAACACAAAATCAAACAGAAGCGGAGCTTCCTGATAGCTGGACTGCACAGTACTGTTCAAACAACTGGAGCACCTGCTGCTGTGAGTCCCAGTGCCAAAAGTCCAGGCGGTAAAGTATAAATGGATTGCAATATGCATCACAAGGTAAAGCATTTCAGTTACAGGGGACTGAAGAGCTGCCACAGTCACGCTATGCCTCACTGTTTCAAGGACCTTGCAGGCTAATTCCCTCTTTAATGAAAAAGACAGCTAAAAGAAGATAAATATTATGGAGTGAAAAAATAGTGGCATGCATAAACAAAGCCATTCTGAATTGTTCTGAGCAGCTTTATTGAATTTGGTCTCATGCATTGAACATTTCTTTGTCTATATTCCAAGTTTATTATTTAAAAAATGTTGTTAAATGTTATTTACATTCAAGGATGCACTTTTTTGTCTGTGAGGCAACATAAATATTTGGGAAGAAAAAATGAGCGCAGAGAGAAATCAGGTCCTTGAGCACAAAACACTGCCAAGAAAAAAAGCACTACAAGTGGCCCAGGCACAGATTATAAGAGGACCTGCTCAATGAATGCTGAGTTTTCCCCGTACAAATACTTGCTTAATCTTCCATCAAGTACTTTTCTGTATTATTCCCACTTTCCATAAACTGCATTCTGCATGCCTTAAAGGTGATGACAAAGAAAAGACAATAATATTTCAGAATCTCTGGGAGGGAGGATTAATGAATGGCTTAACCTCAGTTCCTTTGAATAGGCATTTATTGATCCTCACAATAACATAAAGGAGTGAATGATGGAGAATTCACTTACTCACTTTGTCTAGCTCACTTCTTTGGCGTGGCAGACTAAAAAGGATTGAAGCTAATGGTAGTGAGACTGTGAAAGTAATATACGAGACTTAAGAAACCTGTTTTCAACAGAGCAGGCATTCTTATTTTCCTCTTACATTCTGTTAACAGTTTGAAACTTGAGGTGCACATACGCTATTTTAAAATGCAGAATTTGAATAAATTCACACAAGAAAATTAGGTCCTTACTTTACAAGGTCAAAAGCAACTTTTTTTTTTCCATTGACAACTCAGCTTGACCTTGTTGAACATTTAAAAATCAATTTATGTTTTTTTCTGACAAATCTAGTACATAAGCATCAGCAATAATGATTTGAAAGCCACATATCTGTATAATTTTAGCTGTTATTCCTAATGTGACCATAACTATAGCATCTAGGTGGAGTACTGATAGCCTTGTTAAAGATTCATGCAGTGCCTGGGACACAGTTCTGTTCTATAGCTACATCAGCGCTGCTGGGCTGACAAATATAGCGCTGTTTTTCTTCCTGTGGTGTGACTCACAAGCACATCTCACAGGAACAAGATAATACTTTTATAAAATAAAAATGTATTATTATGTAAAAATTTACATCCTGCAGGATGTAAATATAATTTGTGAAATAAAAATAACAATAAATGAAAAATTAACATTTAAACAAGCCATCTGTAAATCTCATTCTCATTTAGCTTGGCTTACTGTGGAATTAGTAGCAATTACAGTATCTAAGATCAAACTGCTTTGAAAACAGCGATGCAAACTTCAATTTATGCTGTTACACCTTACCGTAAACATCAATAATACAAGAATTGTACAGTCACTGTTCACTATTTTACACCAGTCAACATTCTAACTCTAGGAAAGTTTCTCAGTTTACACAGGTTTTAAGAACAGCAGTGGACCTTTCTGTGCAAACACCACGGGTGCCAATTCTGTGCTATGTCATGACCCACAGCACCCTGTTGACTGTGACATGAATACATCAAGTCTGAGACATCACAGCTAGTATTTCCAAAAGCAACTCCTGTGCCCATCAGAGATGCCTGGCCCATATTCTGTTTCAGCCAAGCACCCAAAATCACAAAGGCACCTTCACAAATGTGCCAAAAGTTATGCCTGTTTCCTGACATTTCATTTGCAAGCTCCCCTATCATTTTTCCCCACTGGCCAGCTTAAATTCACAACTTGACCTGACAGCTTGCTGGAAGAGCTTGCACTGCAATGCATCGAAGCTGCCATGGGATCCTAAGAAACAAAAGAAATACATCTAGCCGGGTAGATTTTTGCTTCCCATTCTGCTGTGTTTCTCTGCTACCTCTTGGGCAACTGCAAGGGAAAAGGTGAGCAGTACAAACTATATTTAATCCAAACTACATGTCTTATATGTTCAGAACTGGTTTTAATCCAGAGACGAAGATTCTGCTACATTCACAGAGTTCTGCTATGTTCTAAGACGCTGCAAGCTCTCATTGTTAATAAAGTGTGTGCAGGGCAAAGGAAATACACACAGACCTTCCATGTGAAATACGCCAGGACATACACTCGAGGGCATAAGGCTGGGCTCTGGTGAGAGGAGCCATGATAACAAAGATATCAAACAGCATGCATGCTGAACTCCAGCATCTCCCCAGCTGCAGCCTGTGGAAGGCAGAGACTGATGCCATAGTGCTGCCCTGCCATGATGTGCCCCTGCCAGCGGATGTATTTCCCATGACGTGACCTCACATTATTCCAGCTGTGTGCAGGCTCCAGTCTGAACCACCACACATGGCTGATCTTTACACCTACTTCTGACCCTTAAGTATCAGCCTCTTCAGCTGTTGCTTCTCCTAGAGGTGGATGCAGCCACACGCACGCGGTGCCACAGGTGCCTTGGCAGCAGCATCACTGCCAAGAGCTCACAGCGCACACTGTCAGATGGCCAGAAATGTTTTGTAAGATCATGGATGTGGGGGAAGGGTATCACGGGCCGCAGAGAGGTGGGTCAAGCAGGTACCATGACTCTGTACTCAGTGCAGCAACAGCACGTAGGTCTTAACTTGTTATAGCTTCATTTTCCCCCATTTTATTCCTTGAGAAGTGAGACTCTGAGACTAGCTTTGTTTAGGGGCTGGCTCAGAATGCGTTGTCTCACACTGAGTGCAGTCTCATTTTGATCGGTAAAACTGTGGCCTTATAACAATTAAGCTGGTAATAAACTACTAACTTAAAGTGGTTTTCCCAATTAAAATAAAATCTAAGTTTGTTTTATAGAAATAAAAATGTCTTGCAACTTTACTTCCTAATTATAGCTTTTAAGCGCCAAATTCTTTCAAAAAATCATCACAAGCCAGCTAAAGGGAGAGGTGAAAAATAGTTTTATCATAATTATATAATTGGGAAGTTTTATAATAAAGAAGTATTTCAGAATTTCCATTTGTCTAAAGTGTCTTGTAATTTCTCCACGGTATTTTAATTGCACAATCAAAACCCAACACCTGTTTGAAATTAGCATACATCCAAACAACAACAACAAAAAGACATGTATTTTTGACAGTGAGAATAATTAACTGCTGGGACAGAGTATCAAAGGATACAATACATTCTCATTCACCCTCTTCAAATCAAGAGTAGGTCTTTTTTAAAAGACACCATCCTTACCCTGAGATGGTTTATTTGAAGTTCCACTACCTGTGCTATGCAGGAGATCGTAATAATGACAGTCATTTTTTTGCCAGAGATGTCAAAAAAACGTTTTGGCTTCTGGGACACTCCCATACCACATCCCTTGAGCTCTGTCAGCTGCTATCAGCCTGCAATCCCTCTTTCCTGCAGATGAAACAGCCAGCAAGTTTGAAAGGTATTTGTCCCCATTTGGTCTGCATCTCTCACATTGCCCCTAGTATACCCCTCCACCTGGCCCTGAAATGTCTTTACTTATTAGAATAATATAGTAATTGCTCTGAAAATGTTTTACAAAAGAAAAAAGTTATCCCACATCTTTTACTAAGATGTAAGAGCCCTATTAAGAGGTGTTTTAGCCATCTTTCATTGATTTCACTACCCTAATAACTTGAAAAACACTGCCGTTACATCTTAGACTAAAATATTTGGACCTTGTTGTGTCAAGAGTTGTTCAAAGACAGAATTAAATGCTGTCCCAGGCATGAATAGCTTATAAACCTGCTGCAAAGCAGGAAGCCAAATTCCACTCCGATGCAGAATTTTCCCCATTTGTACCTTAAGTATTTCCCACCCCTGCTGCCCTGGCTAGGGTAGGGACTAGACCTGATCTTGAATAACCAGAGGATCCGGGAGCCCAGGGGATGTCCCTGCACTCACTACAGGACAGAACCAGGCACCTGAGGATTTGTCACCCAAATCCAGCTTACCTCAGTCCTACCCTCTAGGGACTGTAGGAGGATAGATCCTAAACAGGGAGCTATCGCCGGCCTAAGCTGTACTTATAAGTCAGGTATGGATTTCTGTTAGGAAATCCACCCACGCACAACAAAATTGCACAATGATGGTTTCTTTCTGCTTTTTCTCTGTCCTCTCTGCATTCCTCTCATTTCATAGCTCAATGGACATGTCTGCAGCATCCAGGCAGCAGGCAAGATCCTCAGAAAATGTCTTTGTTATATCTGTAATTTTATTCAGTGGTTTTAATTTCCACTCAGTTTCAAGGGATGAACGTGTAGCTGTGGTATTAAGTATCTTGTTATGGGAAAATGTTCAGCCCAAAATACAGTCTTCATAGTACAGAGCACAAGTAATAATAGCAAGGAGGTGCTGTTAATATGGTGTAAGAAAATAGATTATCCCTGTAGCATATAACAAAGACTGTAGCCAAAATTACCCCAGAAGTCATACACTGTGATTTGTTAGACCTTCCAGTCACCCTCAGGCAACACAGACCTGCTCCACAAGTTGTGTCCTAGGCATGTAGTTTTTAAGTAAACATTTTTTTGTTTGTTTATTAAGTGCTGTCCAATTCTCAGATATGTACTGGAAAGCTTTTTCACTAATTCTTTGAGAGAATTAATTCTAAGTATCAATGAAATGTTCATTAATTTCCTGAAATTGCAATTGTGTCATTGCAATTGTATGAATTATAATTCATACTTCTTTTTTATTTATATGAAGTCAATAAGATTTTATGAGCAAATCCATGCGAAGAATTTGTCTAAAGTTCACATATTTCAAATTGAGATTTGTGGAATAATTTGCTTGGCATAACTTTAAGGCTTTTCAGCCACCTTCAGTTCCTCAGCACCTTCAGCATTACCCAGTCAATATATAAGCTATTTCTTCCTTTCCTCCAAGCATATGTGGGCTCATTGTGTCATACTTTGTGCCAAGCAAAGACCACTTTCCCACCTCAGTAGTTCAGAGTAGTTCGTCCCAGGGAAGGCTCAGAGGTCACACTTGGCAGTGTGCTTAACCATTTTGCACAGCAGGAATGCCACAAGCCCCATGCTGACCCAGGGCATGAGCTGACCAAGCCTCCACCTGCCTGCAACGCACCATTTAGACATATTTACAGTCACTCCACAGCTTCTGCAGGAGCCTTCAGGCCGAGAAGAGGGATTGTAGCATGATTAATAAACAGCTTCGCGTTTGATGCCAAATAGGAGGGAAAACATTGTGAACACAGCAAGGTAGGTAGGTATTTGAAGGGGGATTTCAATTTTTAATGTTGCGGTTAGAGAGGTTTTCCCTGAACCTGAATCTTCAGCTTCTGTAGCACTGGAAGAGTTGCTGTCCCTTTAGAAAAGAAGCCATTCAATAGACATTGCAGGGTCAGGAGTTTGACCCCTGTGTTTTTGCAGTCACTTCTATCTAGACTTTTCATAGCAGAGCTCTGTCTGTTTGACTGCCACCACCAGCGCATTCGGCATCTGTTTTGGGCTGTGATTTGCTTACCACTTATGTAATGGTCATAAATTAAATAATCCTACAGTTTTTTATTTGCATATGAGTAAACTACCTCATATCTTTGCATAAATAAGCCTTTGTGTTAAATGAAAGTAAGAAAAGCCAAATGCAGTCTTCATAACGTTGAATTAAATGGGAGTGCTTGTGGAATCAGAACACTTAAAAGGACATCAGTATTAAAGAACTGGGCACCTGAAAAAGGCAGTTCTCTTAATTATAGCTATGATGCCAAACAGGAGGCAAAATATTGTCAAGAAAGAAACAAGGTAGGTATTGAAGGGGAATGGCAAGTTTTTATTACTAATTTAATTGAGTGACATTCCATAATACTGTTTCTTCTCATGCATTGAGGCTGGATAACGTTAGCCTATACTCAATAAAGGTGTCAGGTGCTTAAAACAAGAATTGGCTGGAGCTCAGTTATGTAAAGCCAAAGCTGTAATCCTGCGACCCCTGATAACTTTTTATTGTAAGGCAGGGTCCACAGCGTGCCCCAAGTTACAGTCTCCTGGTCATCCCGTTAGGAAACCTGACATATACATGGTATCCTTTCCTCTCAGTGACCGCGGAGAAGGAAAGACAGATGTGTAGGGGAGTGATGGGGCAGCCCAGTCTTCCCCTACCTGGAGTTCAGAATGGAGTAAGACTCTCCAGAGTAATGGCACATCTTCCCCACGGTGCACACTCAGCCACAGCTTTTACCTAACTCTGGATTTATTTCGACTGACCAGGTGCCCTTCTGTTCAAAAAATATATGAGTCCATAGTCAGTGGGTTTCTGAGATGTCATTCTGAAATAGCTGATTTCCCATTGCATTGGATAGAGCACGGAAGCCGTACTCAGGCCTCTGGGCTGCACTCCCAGGTGGTGAGCACCTAAGCTCTCCACTGGGCCAAGAAGAAAACTTGCCTACAACAGCCAACTGCCTTAAATATCCCATAGAACAAATAAGCATGAAAATTGTGATGCCTAGTGCGCAGCAAAAAAATGTACCTTTGTTTCCACACAATAAAACCTGGTTTAGCACCAGCTTATTAAAAACACAATTAATGAGATTACAGTTGTCATGAATCTAATTTATAATTGATTTTTACTGAATGTGTAAGTTCTTGACTTTTGTAGATTTAAAAGGAAAATACATGGCAAGTCATGCTATTGCCTTATGCAGTATCAGACAACACACTTCTGAAAAATCACAATGTTTGCTTCTCACTTAATATGTCTACGCTGGAAGATGATGTACAGCTACAGGTGTAAGTCTGTCCAGATCAGCGAGTCTAAAAGGTCGCAGCCACAGTTGCTAGTGTTGAGTTTCTTACACTGTGTCTTGAGGTGTTTAAAAATTTCAAGATAACAACAGCTTACTTAAACACTTCTTTATACCAAATTATATCTCATGTAATGAATAAAACAGTGCATTACTGTACATGCAGTTTACTGTGCACCTTAGCATAAGATTGAAGGCAAGTGTCTGTGCTCCAGGACCTAGGTGACTCAAGTGATTGATAATGGTCACATGAGTGGGTATACGTGAAATGTAGAGAGCAGAGTCCCAGCAAAGCGGGCTGTTAGCACATCCCAGTCACACCATCCAAACACTGCATTTACAGCAGCCTGCCCACCTCGCCTGCAAGGGTAACAGAGGCACTGCCTTTGCCCAGAAACAAAGCCTTCATTAACTGGCTTTCTCTCACTGATTATTTTGTTATTACTAAAGTACAAGGGAGGGAAATGAAAAGGCTTGTCTGAGTTTGCGCCCTTTCCTGGTGTGCAGAGCACCTTAGAGAACAGTGATGTGTTGATCATAAGCTCAACCTGAATTTAGAAGGTAATGCTCCTATTCTGAATCTCATGGCTGCTATGGAACAATGCAGGCACACAATTGCTTATTCTCTCTCTTTGCCAGCTCTCTCTTTCTTTTTTCCCTCTGTTTTGTGAGTTTTACTAGCAGTTCTGCCATATTTCTACAAAAATGTTGTGTTATATAAAACTATTAGACACTAAAATTACATCACAAAATTGTGTGAAAGACTTCTAGTTAGCACTTACAAGTCCTTTTATTAGGTAAATACTTTGACGTGAATAAAGCAATAGTTTATTAACCAGTATTTCTTCCCTATGTAATCTCTTACAAAAAAGTCTGACTTCCATCCCCCGTAACATGAAATTATGATGGATATAAGCCAAGCACCCCTATGACTATCAACTCATTCCTCATAGGTTTGCCCAGTTCTGAGGACAGTCAAGGCATTGCTTAGTGTGTCTAACATGCCCCAAGCCATGCAATAACCTAGATTGTTCAAGGAGGTAAGAAATCTATATCAGAAGCCTCCTACCTTTGACACCTATCAGTCATGGATCTTGGCTCATCCATAACACAGAGGAACAGGCAAGCGTGATAGCTTATATGAAGAAGTAAGGAGCTCCCGGGGAACTTAATCAAGACTTTCCCCCAAACAGGTCACTGTTGTTGTATTTAAAGAGTTCAGGCTGCTCCTAATTGTGCCTGATTGCCCTGGGAGTAGGAAGTTTTCCTCCCTAATAAAGGAGCCTTAATTAGCATGCTGGCTTTTTCACTGTCTATCCCTTGGTGGTTCTCATTTCCCCTTCAGAGACACCAGGGAAGCATGGCACTATGGAGCTCTCCTCCATCATCTCCTGGAGAAGGCTGTGCCAGGAGCACAAGCAGTTGGCACACTCAGCCCCAGAAAAATCCCCTGGTGAAGAGAAGAAAAAAATTCCACAAAAACCCCACCACTATAGTGGCTCATATGAATCTGTGTGTCCTATGACCTCCCTACCATCACATGTATGCAAGGCACGCCTGTGCCCTGTGGTCCCTGGGAGTCTGGATGTCCTCCTGCAGCCACGTATACTAAAAAGAAATCAAAAAACTCTTAGGTGTCTCCGGAGTATACTAGACAACACAACACAGGGATTGCAGGAGTTTAACTATTTACAAATAGTTTTATATTTCTGCTAATAACCACAGGCTGACGTGTACTCTTGTTTTCTCCTTATGCACATAGCTTCATGTAATTTTGGGACTGACCTGCAGGACAGGCAGGTTTGTGGCTCCAGCTGGAGGCTGTCTTTACCTGGAGATCTATAACATCCTGGGAAGGAGCCTGTTTCTGCTCCTCAAAGCTGTGCTCTAATCTTGAATCCTTGACTATTAAGGTCAAGGGCAACATGTTCTCCACTATAGTTCCATTAGGTGGTAATGGATAAGTTACAAAAAGAAGTTAGCATATACTTTAATTTTTACTACTACCATATTTGTGTTATCTGTCCAACCTACTCAGTACTTATTACATTTTCATGTCTCTAAAGAAGGCTGTTCGGAAACTTTCCAATTAGCCATTCTGTTTATTATTTCTTCTCCATTCACCTATGAAATCTAGTTCTCACCTTTCCACCCACTTGTCCTAGTGCCACCCACACAGATATGCACACACACATCTCATACATACCACCAAGCTATACATATCTCACCTGTTAAATGACTCAATTAGTAATACTCACCTAGTTCATGTCTTCTCAGAATGCAGAAAGAATCAGTTCCCTTCAACCTACCCACTCACAAATACTGTCCTCACTCAGGCATATGTAGTTTTGGTCAAAAAATCTCCCCTGATTCCCAAAGAAGACCAGAGCTCTGGATTAACACCTCAACTCTGAATCCTCAGCAGCATCAAGACTTCCTAGATCAGCAAAGCATCCTGAGTCCCATCATTATCCATGTACCTCTACGGTCTCCTTTGCAGACAGTGCTCTGAGAAGAGCTGCAAGTCTTAGAATGCTCAGCCGAGAGTCACAAAAGGGCATAGCTGTCTGAGGTGGGACTGTGCTGGGATTTAAGTACCTTTGTAGGTCTAAGAGAAATCCCCAAATTCAACCTTTAAACACCTTTAAGCATTTACACATTTTACCATTCCAGGTCCTTGGTCTGGCCTATGTAACTGAGCAGAGCAATCCTGACTGTTCTTGACCAGGAGAGGCCTGACCTTAAAGTACAGTTTCAAGATCAAGCACTTCAAAAAGCACAGTGGGCTCAGCCACTGGAGATGTTACCCCTTTTCCTATGATACCTTCAAGGCTAGAAAAACTCTCCAGCCCAAGTTCATGAGGTACTGGTATAGGCTGGAAGAGTGACTGTAGACTACGGAAGAAGTTGGCCTCACTAAGGAGATATGAAGGGCTTAGTGTCAGTTTTGCACTTTATCTAACTAGAATTTCACATAAAATGCAAGTTGTTTGGGGAACAGGAATTATATTCAAATATCCCCTCTTAGATGAATGTCCTAATCTATGCTTTAAGAGGTTAAACTTTTCCTTTCTGCAGTCCCAAAACTCTGGGACTGTTTTCTGCTAAGTGCTCAGTTTCTGAAAGCAGCAGCTGAGGTACTTCAGTGCACAAGGTGGTTGCAGTACATGAAACCTGAACTGTTAAAACACATCCATGTCACCCAGCATATAGTATCTAACCCCTCTGACAGGCAAGGGTATAGACCTAACTCTGCTGTCAGGGTTTCCTACTGGATAACTTTGGCAGCTCCCTATTTAACACCTTGTCTATCTTGATTCTCATTCATAGGTTCAATGCCTAGAGAGCACAGGTGTGTTATAGGCACCTAAAATTTAGTAGAGTGACTCCGAACATGACCATATTAACCTTCCTTTAGGGATCTAGTTCATAGTCTGTTGTCTTTGTTTTTCACTTCCAATATTAAACAGGCCTTTAAAGGCTGTAGCTTGTTTCTGTAGCCTACCTACTGTTGAGCCAAAAGTCACTGATGGATAAGAAGCAGCAAGCAATTAGCAACAACAAATATTTGGAGCATCAATGATGCAGCTTGTTCTCACTATCTCCTAGCAAGGTATCTGGATAAAGAAATTCCTCCCACTCCTCTCCCTGCTGCCCTGAATATAGATTTAAGTAAATTCATCAGATTATAGCTGCTGCAATATGAAAATTAATTTATTCATTACATGTACAGTTCAGATAATAGCCATGGGACATACCTCCCATGGTATGGGATGTATATACCTCATGTCTGTAGTAATGCAAGCAAGTTTTTTTCCATTATATTCTTTTTAATCTCTGTATTATATCAGAGTTGAGTCTTTCATGACCATAGGCCTGGCCTGCCCCATAGGACCATACCTTCTTTCTGTTGCACAGCCTGAACAAATAACTAGAAGCTACTAGAAAGGAATCTATTAACTAGAAATGTTACTGAGGCCTAGTAGGCAAGCTAAGTACGAATAATTGCAAAAGTGCAACACATCACTTATTCCATGAAATAAGTAAAAGCCGAATATTTTGCCAATGTTATGAAGGTGTTGCTTCTATACTACAAACAAAAGTAAGAGGATTTTTAAAAGATAGCTTATCAAATGATAAATAAAAAAGATAAAATTACTTGCTTTGTTGTTTTAAGTACATAAGTACTTAAAAGTTTGGGCACCTGTGTTCACAGATCAGTCTAGAGTCCTGTTTTGCAATCATAAGGTACAATATGCTGACTAAATATCTTAAATATAGAACATAAAATCTCATTCCAAATCTGAGAAATGCTAACAGTATTCCACTTGTATGTAGATGAAATATGCTTATTCTAACATTCAAATATTTACCCTAAATTCCAACTCTGAATGACTGTACATGTTAAGTGGCAGACCCAGACATTCAACCTGTTGGACACAGTAATACAGCCATTTGAAGCTAGCTTTCTGTAGAGATTTAAGTAACTTAACTAAATTTTAGCTGGTACTTAGTAACTGGCTTAAATATATTGTGACACACATGAAAAACCCACTGATTTTTAATGAATGTCTGTATTAATAGATCCTATTTATCCCCCTTATTCTCTTTGCAGGTCATATTGACTCTCCTGGGCTCCCTGTAACATTTTTCTGCTCTCCAGAGACTGATTCAATCCAAAAGCTTCCATCCATAGTCCGGGGCCCATCAATTCGTCCTGACCCCCTTTCTTGCTGTCCAGTCAGCTAAGCTGAATCTTTGACAACCAACCCAGTATTTTGGGTTGAAATAAATGAACAAAACCACTTCCACCTTGCTCATTACATACAGAGGACCACCAGGCAAAGGTTCCCGTGGCTCCAGGATGTCGTGGCTCCCAGGTAAAAGAGAAAAAGATTCCTCAAAGTGCACACTCCTTGGACTCTCCAGGATTCAACAACAACAACAACAACAACAAAAAAGCAGCCATGCTTTCCGCACTTTCATGGTGGCTGAACTGCTCAGCTCTGCTTGCAGTAAGGCTCGTGTACAAGATGTTTAAAGTTATTCAGCTGTCTCATATGCTTAAGCATTTGGACTATGTCTGATTTAGATTTCCCCAAGAAACAGATATTACATGTCTCTTTCAGGACCAAAGCTCTGGGAGAAGAAAACTCCCCCAGGATGTGAGCTGCAAATGAAAGTCTCTACCCTCAAATGGAAAGCAAAGTAGCTATTATTTTGAAAGTACAAACACACCTATACACAGAGGTACTTCCAAAGCCTGGGGACCAGAATCCTCCATCCTGCTGGGTGGAATGTCCAGTTTTGGTAAAGCTGAAGATATTCAGATATAGGTTTGAATACTGTGGTGTAGTGAATAGAGCATTTACCTAACAGGACAGGAACCTGGGTTTTTGTCATTGCTATGAATTTTATGAATTATCCTTTGAACAGTTATAGGATAAAGTAGATCAAAGAAGGCTTTGAACTGGGAACTGAATCTAAAGATTCTTATTTCTGGCATGGTGGTTTTAACTATTAGACTAAAATGTGTCTTATGTCCTTGTTCTCTCTTGCCCCAAGATTCTGTTACTTCACTGCACACTGACAGTTTCATTAGGACAGGTGCAGGGCGCTTTCTTCACCTTTGTTAGCCCAACTGAAGACCTTGATCCTGTCAGAATATGTTAGACACTACTTGAGAGCTTCCATTGTACTGCGAATCATAATCATAGGCCATAGAATCAACCATAGAATCAAGCGGGGTTGGAAGTGACCTTAAAAATCATCTACTTCCAACCCCTTCTGCCATGGCAGGGACACCTTCCACTAGACCAGGCTGCTCAAAGCCCCATCCAACATGGCCTTGAACGCTTCCAGGAATGGGGCATCCACAGCTTCTCTGAGCAACCAGTTCCAGTGCCTCATCACTCTCAAAGTAAAGAATTTCTTCCTTATATCTAATATAAATCCACTCTCTTTCAGTTTAAAACCATTCCCCCTTGTCCTATCACTATAGGCCCAGCTAAAAGGTCTGTCCTCATCTCTTTTATAAGCCCCCTTTAGGTGCTCAAAGGCTGCTTATAAGGTCTCCCCAGGGCCTTCTCTTCTCCAGGCTGAACAACTCCAGCTCTCTCAGCCTGTCTTCATAAGAGAGGTACTCCAGAACTCTTTGCGGCCCTCCTCTAGACTCAATCTTTCATTATTTTGAGGGTTCCAGACCTGAATGTAGTACTGCAGGTGGGGGTCCCACTAGAGTGAAATAGATGGGGAGAATCACCTCCCTCAACCTGTTGGTCATGTTTCTTCTGATGCCCCCCAGAATACGGTTGGCTTTCTGGGCTGCAAGTGGGCATTGCTGGGTCACGTTGAGTTTCTCATCGACTAACACTCCCAAGACTTCGCCCTCAGGGCTGCTTTCAATCCATTCTCCACCCACCCTGCATTTATGCCTGGGACTGAAGCAATACCTGACATCTCTATTCCAGAGAGGCTGAAATTCTGATCCACTTAGACCAGGGACTTGTCACACTGCAGAGAACAAACCAGCAAAAGTAAGAGAATGTCATGGTTTTTTACAAAAGTGCCTATAAACACCATGAAAAGCCTAAGTTCTTTCAGCATTTGTGGTCTGCAGGTAAAGAAGAGTTTGCGATCATTATTTTGGACTTACACAGATCCAATATCAGTCCTGCTTTAAGTGTAAGCCTAAGCTTTTTATTGGATCTAGCTCCTAATGCTTGTTGAATTAACTTCTTTATCTCAAACATTTTGCTGCTATATACCTTTGAACATCTGGACACAGACTTCTGTGTCACTCCTTAATGCTTCTAGCCCATCACTATAACTCGTTCATGGATTGCTGTCAAAAGTTGTCAGGGTATCCAGCCATTAGCATGTACATCAGCAGTGGATCACCCACATGCTTGCTCATGCCACTGAACACACCGCTCCCACAATGCTCCAAGGTTCCCCCCGCCCCCCCCCCCCCCCCCCGGAGAACAGGAATGACAAGGTGGCTCCTGTAGCAGAGTCTTAACATCCTGAAACATGAATGTTTTAAATGGCCCTTCAAAGAGTTATTTCAGATCTAAGCTAACTACTAAATAACTTCTCTGTTATGTAGCTTTAGCCCTATATTGAAGCCAAGCCTTTCACAGATGATGTGGTGTTTCACAGTGGCAGTAAGGAGAGAGAAACAAATGCAGCTTAAAACCAGCTCTTTTTCCTTCTTAAATTCTAGGGCTCCAATAATATTATGTAGCCTAGGTGCTTCTTTAACATACTACTTATGAAAGCATTTGTGACCATCTGGAAAATGGCTGAAGAGCAACATAATTTTTCCATCCTTTTCTCTCCAAACTTTGGGCATGACCCTGTGTGGGAGACCCATGATGTTGGAGCAGAGGAGCCACCAGCATGCCTGCCCCATGGGATCAGTCTGGGATCTCCTTAGGGCAGACAGCAGGCTTTTCTGGCTCACCCAAACCACACAAAGCAGCCTCACAACACCAGGGCTAGGTCCTGTGTTTTCTCTTGGTGTTTGATTAGCTCTAGGTAACAAGCCACAGAAAAGAGCAGTAAACTGAATTCAGACATGCTCAACACAGTCATAACACTCCTTTGTAAAATTTATTTATTGCTTTGTAGATATGTTCAAGCAACACTGATGAAAAAGTCATTCAAAGGCTTTGTCTGGAATAACAGTTTGGTGAATTTCTCAGTTATGTCACACAGTCCTTATTGACAAAAACCAAAAACATTTGTGCATGTGAGTGAATGGTAAAGAGACCTGTGGCTGTGGCCTTCAATCACTTCAGGGTAGAAACAGCACATCTATTCTGCTATGCAGTTACATCCTGAAAGTTACATTACGTTACTGAAGTCAAAGCCTTAAATTTTTCAAACAGGGGTACCGCTGGAGCTCTAAGTCAAAACAATGAAATAAAAATTTGGAAAAAAATACTAACCTATCAGTGGATGTCATATTTCTTAGAGCATTGGCTAATTATGCTAGTAGAGTATGCAATGTCAGTACCAAAATACTGAGTTGGTTTTCATATCGTTCCTTGTGTTGTTATATACTACACAAAATTTTAGAAAAAAAACTCCCAGAAAAATATAAAGCTTTATTGCAAAAGAAATTAATGCAAGAAAATGGTGGTTTTACATACTAAAGGGATATGAAGCATTGCTTCTTCGTATCCTGCTAAGGAGCAACAGCTGTACTTCATTTTAACTTGACGTGCTTCAGAACTCATATTCATATAGGTATTTAATGATCCAAACATAATGGTCCTATATAGTATAATTACTTATATGAAGGCTCAACTTCATATGTAACCTTTTAAAAAAGATGCTTCAGTGGAAAATTTACTTTGGTTCTATCAGTGAATAAGCTCTTTAACAGTGAAAATGCTTTGGAGGGGTTGGAGGCTATTGACCATGGATCCTGAGCACATTTGACAATCAATGTTATTCCTTCTTGATAGACTCCTTGTTTCTTCCTCCTTCGCAGTATAGCCAATACAAGGAGAACAGGTAGAGTGCAAGACAAACCATCAAATCGTAGTGGTAGAGTGTTGCAGCAAACAGAAGAAAGAAGAAGAAATAAAAGATTTTGCAAACAATATGTTTTAAACCTGGAGACTCACTGGGTAACTTAAGTGCTTCACTCTTCTGGTTAGACATATCTGCAGAATCAGAAATGTGCTGGCTTTCCTTCTGTGAGTCGTCAAGCCAGTTTAGTGTTTTCCTCTCAGTTATTACATGGTCAGATTGAGAGCCTGTCCCTCCAACTTCTTTGGTAGGCTTATTAATTAAAACCTCTGGACTTGATGACTTCTCTTGTTTGAACTCTGCTTGATGGGAACATTGACCTATATTCCTTCCTCTTCCTTCTCTAGAAATTGCTGTGTCTGAAGTGGAAGGTACTTCTTTTTCTTCAGCTTCAGGAGAGAGGATTTTATTAGTACATGTCATTTCATTTGGTAGATTTAAAGCATACCCTGACTCAGCATACACCTTGTCAATGACTTTGAATTCAAAGTGTCTATACAGGTGCTCCATATCTCCTGTCACTATGGACCCTTCAGAAGATGCCAGTGAAGAGCTTTTATAATGGTAACTGGGCACAGTATTTGTACCAGAAGGTGGCATTTTTGTTTCAGCTTTAGCATGTATATAGGAAAGCGTACCAACGTGGCTTTCTTCCCTATACAGCTCTGCTGCTTCCTTGCTGTATAGATGCTTCTGGGTGCTCAGGGGACATTTAGATACTTCTGAATATAAACCTTGCTGCAAACCTTCTTTCTCTCCCGTAGCAGAAGCCTTTACTGCTTCTCCTACAGGTAGAATATTGCCAGCATCTGCTTGTTCTTTGGCACATTCTTCCCTGCTATTGCACAGAGACATCGTTTCTCCTATCAGAGTTTCATGTACGCATGCATTATAAATACCTAAACCTGATTCCTTTTCAAATTCAGTGTCATATAATACACCCACTGTGTTGAGTTGACAAAGAGCATAATGTGAACCATCATTTCTCCCTTCATGTGTATCAAACGCTGTTTCCTTTTCCTCTGTGGGCCTGTCACTTAGTGCAGTCTCTTGAGGTAGCTTAGCAATTACTGCTTTTTCACTGGCAGACATTTTTTCTGGAGCACTTTCTGATGTTGTTTTAATTATATAAGCTGTACCTGCCTTTGCTTCCTCCGTAATACCCTGCTTGGAGACAGAAGGCTTTTTACAACTCTCTGCCTGCTGGCAGGTAAACAGCTCCTCTGTGGAAGCTGCACTCCGAGGCCCCATGTCCCCCCTTGCTCCCCACCAAGCCTCATCACCTCTCTCTTGCCACCTCTGCTCCACAGGGTTGGCTTGGCTCTCCTTTTCCATCAGTGTTCCTCTGGTGGTGGTGTCTGACTTTCCTCTGTCTTTTAACCTCAGGAATCCTCTGTGTTCCCGCGTGTCTTCAGCTCCCCTTTCATCCCCCGGGGAGGGTGCCAGTGCAGCCTTGGGTGCCTGTTTGTTGTCTTCGGATGATGGGGGCGCCGCAGTCAGCGCATTTGCAGCACGCTTTCTGTGTGACTTGAAAGGCTTGGGTGCTTCCTCCTCACCGATTAGTGCTAAGTCTGCTACTTCGATGACTTTCTTCTCGTTCCCTGCATCAGTGTTGTAGTTCTTTCCCGGCATTTCACCAACTCCTTTTTCTTGTGTATATTGGCTTGTTGTGGAATCTATTGAGACATCAGCATGTGCAAAAGTGTCAGCATATACATCTTCTCTTAAATGTACCCTAACTTTGCTTTCAATCATCTTGATTTTTCCTTCATTTTTGTCAGCGTCTGACAATGAATCCAAAGTTTGGTGAGACATTTGCGGTGCCTGGTGCTCCGGAGCTGGATTAGCATTGCCATCCAGTGTCCCTGCTATGCATGCATTTAATTGCATGGATTCATCATGCTCTGGAGAAATGCTTTCTGGTCTCGTTTCACAGGCCCCTTTTGAGGTATCCGAAGCATCCTCACTGATGAATAACCTCTCCATCATCTCACTTCCTGAGGCATTATCTGTTTCACCTTTTGAAATATCTGTGTGGCTCTCTCCTTCTCGGCTTGAGACAGTAGCCGTAATATCGATAGCCTCATTCTGCTTTGTCCCAGGAAAATATTTTGCCGATAAAAGGCTTTCACTAATACCAGTATGTTTCAAAGATCGCTCACCACTGTTTACCAAGCTAGTAGCGACTTCCTTCCCTGATGGCTGACTATTATAATCCCTCAGGGAATATTTAACTTTATCTTTTAATTCTCCTCCTATCTCTTGTGAAGTGTTTTCAGATGAGGAACTGATAGACACAGAGTGCAAGTCACTGCTTCTTTCCGTACAGGTTAGCTTTTTCTCCAATCTTTCAGTTTCACTTGCAAAATTAACTGGTTCTGTTGTGTATAAATTCCTTTCATCTCTGGAAGAGGTACCTCTAGCTCCTGTGAAATGCTGATTTAGCTGAAACAATAGAACAGAAAAGAATGATCAAAAAGTGCTTTGCAAAAATATGCCAAATGAAGGAGGCAGGATTTCCTTATGGAAAGTTTTGTTTTCAGTAGCAAAGCTTTTATGGAGATGTTTACCAAACCATTTGCAAAATTTGCACTGTATGTATTTTTCAACATAGGTAATGAGCTTTATGGTGGTGCTGAGAGGAGCAGGAAATAAAATAGCATTCAGAACCTTCTCTTTTTATTCATGAGTTCAGTAAGCTGCTAGTGTATTTTATACAAATTAAATCTGAAGAGAATATTCCCTTAAAGGGAGGCTAATTCATTCTCTATACATTCCATTCTAGGTTCGGAGAAAGGGAGGTATGGGGCAAGGGGGGAGGATTGGGACTTAAATGAGGGCACTGATACAGTACATCAAAGCCAGGTGATGTACAATATTGTCCGGTAAAACAAAGACACATTTCACACTGACAAATACTGTAAGGATTATCTGTGTCTCATTTCTCTCAGGGACCCTTTTACAGGCTTCAAACCAGACTGTTTTTAGACAATCTGGTAAGACATGAGTTGGAAATGAGATCAGCAAAGTAAAAAGGCCAGAAACTGATCACTCTCCCTCCAAGCTCCCAAATATCATATTGTATTATTCAGCTATGCCTGCTTGTCATTGCACTCTCTTCTCACTTTAGCACAGTCACACTGATAGCACTAGCTGATCAATTAGAGGCTAGCTTCTTGGGCACCCCTTTATGCATTTGCACTTGCTGTAGATACCCCCATTACAGTTTCTCTTATTAATATGTTTTCTGCAAAGCCTCTGCAAACTATTAATAGTAAAACGTCACTCAAAGAAAAGTGAGGGAGCTAATGTCTCTGCAAATTCTGTTTTAATGACCCTCTGCCAACCAGTGCTCAAGTGTATTTGAGTTCTTCGGTGATGCCAACTGTCAGGATTTAACAGTGAGATGCCTGTGTTTTTTTCCCCTCTTCATAACTGACATTTGCATGATCTCAATAATTATATGCAAATCTTAACGATTTCCCCTTCTTCTCACATAAGGCTCATGTTACTTGTCAACTGCACAGCTGTCTTGTGAGCCAATGCCTGTGCGTTTCAAAGATTTGGTTTTATTTCCATCTATTATAAACCTTCATTGTTTAATTCATTAAAGAGTGCATAGTGCAAATTAACATGTAAATTATAGCTCCCCCTTCATTTATTGTATGGACAATCCTGGCAATTGATAAACAAACGGTTATATTTGATCCTGCTTTTTGTAACAGGGTGGACCGAGAACAACAAGGGATTTTAAAGGTCCTCCTTTTTATGTTTCACCACACCAAAATAAGATAATAAAAAAAGGAGACATTAACTTCCAGGCAATGAAAGGTCCCACAATAGGCAACAATTTTCAACTTTTTTTAGGTAAAAGACCAGAAAAAAATATATTCAAATAACAGGAATTTATTCTCTCTATCAGTAAGAAAGAAAGAAGAAAAAAAGAATGGTTCTCATCTTCCTCTCCTGTCTGATTCAGCATTCACATTTTCACAGGTGATAGCTATTATAATCTATGATTATGAATCTATGCACCCAAATGATATGAGCTGAGAACAGACACTGAGAATAATAGATTGCTGTACGTGTCTCATTTATTGCCATTTTTTCTTTCATACTGAAAAATGCAAGCCAAACCACACATACACAAATCCAAATAGATTGAATGTTCACTGAGTGTGAAATTTATTACAAAAAATTTAATGTCAAATACTGATATAGAAAAATCTGCTATTATAAATATATCTATATTTATTTTGCTCATGTCTCATGTTACATAGTTATCCTTTGAAAAAAAACAACAGCAAACACTACCATAAATATAAGAATTTTACTAAATATAAAGCATTTATTTAAGACTATTCCCATCCTAGAAACTAGGAGGGGAGATTTTTGAAATGCTACTCTTCCGATTCCTTCGAACTGTCATTTAGAACCTCTGGTAAAGAAGTAAAAGGGAGAAGTCATTAATTTAAGACCAGAAAAAGTTGATGCACTATACTGAAATCAAAGCACCTTCTATTGTTGAATCAGTTAGAGATTCAATGAAAGTACAGACCAAGGCTTTACATTTGTAAATTAGTACATCAGTCAGCTCTGTTAAAAGGGGGCATTTCACCAGCTTTGAAGCGTAAATGGATTCAAATCATTTAATACTGTAGATATAATTGTATAACACTTACCAGCAACTCTAATTCTTTTTCATCATCTTCGTGATCACTCTGGTTGTATTCTGCATTTCTATCTTTTATATTTTCATTAGCTGGTTTGGTGTCTTTGTCTTCTGCTTGTGAATAAACAATCTCTGGGATGTTTATGTCTGAAGAGTTAACAAAAACACACTTGAATAATTACCATGAGGTTGTTTGTTACACTATTTTTTTAATTAACAAGTGCAGTAAGGAAGAACTAATTAAACTGGGTATTGTACCTGAAGTCCTTGAATAATTCCATGTATCATCATCAGACGTTGCCAATATTTCTTCTTTGCTGTTAAACAAAAGGAACTTCCTGTGTTATTCTGCAAAAATTATTGTTGTAATTCCTCTTAGACTGAGATATAAAGGCCGCTAGTTAATTACACAAAATGCTGAATGCTGTCTGAAATTCTGAAAATAACAGCTTTATAAAGTGTAGGGGGTTTTGAGTGACCTGATATTAAGTCTTGGTCAAAGAAAGAATTGGCCAAGAAAATGAAAATGTGTTGACCTTCAGATTACATTGCAAAGCTGATGGGTTTTCCCAGGCCTTTTCTGAGAAAGCAGCACAAAGGTGATTAGATGGGTCAGTGACAGGAGAGCATAACTTTGGGGTCAGGCAAGGGTCTGGAAGGATATATGTGTTCAGGAGACTGGGCCTCTCTCTTGCTTGTATTTTTCAAATATTTGTAAGTATACAGAGATCTCTGGAAAAAAAGACATCTTTGTTACCTGAAATAAATCAAAAGATTCTCCCTGCATGTATACAGTATAAATCCTGTTGCTAAGCTATGCCTGGTCGGCAGGAATGAATTCTGCTTCCCTGCAGCCAGTGCAAATTTTGCTGTGGCTTTGCTGGCTGTGAAAACAAAGGCCAGGTCCAACAAGACAAACACCTACAGAGAGATGCTGAGTGCCTGCAGTCCTCATCAATATCAATGCAAAGTGATAGCAGTTTCAACTGCGTGCTTATAGGCATGTAACCTTTAGTGGAAAAGGGGGAAAAAATGTAAAAAGAATGTCACTTATGTAAAATGAAAATTATTATATTACTCCTAATGACTTCTCTATGAGGAGCGATTTTATTTCTGTAGGTCTTAATTTATGCGTTTTTCAACCAGCCGTCCACCTCTGTTACTGAAAATTACTTTCTAATTTTCAAATATTAATCTTTTCCCCTTCTATTTTCTCCTAGTGTCTTTCATTTGAATTGATATAACATTAACTCTACCACCTAAATGCTTAATTCAGAAGGAGGATGCTAAATTTATACTCTGTTAAAAGAACCTAGACATCAACTGTCACCAACTTTTGTAAAACTGAGCCTTTATAGGGATTGCCAGACTAAAGCAGACAGAAGATCCTGCCCATCTAGCTTCTGATATCTGACACTGGCCACCATCAAATACTTCAGGGGAAGATGTAAAGTTCTTGTAGGAAAATACTTAGTGTAATTTGCACTGCCCTATTAAATTTCCTCTTGGCCTTCTGTTGTTAGAAGCTGTCCTTGAAGCACAAGATTTAATGCTCTCTCAACAGTTCTTTTTCACCATTAATTGCAATAACGCTGAATATTCTTGCTATCCATATGAATGACATGTCGCTCTTCAATTCTGGTACATGCATAGCCTCCACACGTTTCTCACTCTCCTACTCACACCGAGTTGTACTTTCCCCTGCCAGCAGTTGCTACAATCTGCATTTCATCCTCAAACGGTTGGCAGAGCCAGGCCCTTGTTTTTGGTAGATCTGTCGGGGATTTTAAGGTAAATCATTACTGCTTATTATTTATACATCATTATTATTATTTTTTCTTTACTGTTCAAATGCATGTTACATCTAGTTCCCAGTTTTCTCCTGCTTTCTCACATCTTTTTCACCCACCTGTTTCCATAAGCCTAGACACTGTGTGGGTTGGGGCGTAACCATGAGACAGATGCATTAAAGGTGTTAATAGGGTGTCTGCAAAAGTCCCAGATTAGGAGCCAAGACATGTATAACGCATGAGCTGAGTCACTCACCCCAAAATAACAACCCCAAAGCCACACGGGCACAGGAGGAAACCTTCAACTGCTATCCAGTGGGGAAAAAAAAGAATGTCTCAAAGCTTTTCTTTGAATGTAGCTGGCTACCTGTATCATTTAGCCATATAGATGCAACTCTCAGGAAGGAACGGAGTCTGACATGTTTTTCTCTTTCAAGAAGCATTCCCACGAAGAAGGGGAGATGTTGATGCCCATAATAGTCTACTGGCAGTCAGAGCTCGCATCCAAGATGCAGTGGCACGTTCAGCTTCTATCATGCCCTGACGTGATTAAAAACCTCACTGCACACACATCTGAAAAATACCCTGATTACCAGGATGCAGACCATTTAAGGGAGAAACTGGAGGGCAGATTTGCCTGCTGTTCTTGAAGTTGGATGTTCAAGCAAGATCCTTATTCTTTACTCTTCATTCCTTGGAGAAAATAGAAACTGGATTCCATCCCCTGTACCCTGCATTCCCTATCCAGTGAAAATGTTTGGTTTTGATTACAGCTTTTCAGTGTAAAATACAGATACAGTCTTTGATTAAGGATGCTAAGGAGAAGTAGGTGTTTTCTGAACCTTTAAACAGGTATAAAAATATATATAAATATATATATTATATAAAAATAAACAGGTATAAAAGCTGTTTTAAGCTGGATGCTTATGGGTATGTGCCAAGATGGAGTTTACCTTATCTAGCCTTAGTTTTCTAAGCATCTGTGCTCACATGTACATCACCCCTATCATCAGCAATAAGAGATTAACACTTCCAAAGGGAGAGTTGTTCCCACTGTCACAGACATCACAAGTGAGGTGGTGTGATGCATCCTTCTCTGCCTCTGGAAGAGACTGACCATAAAGGGAACCTACAGTGACTGCCTTAGGCTGGAACCATAAGTTTTAGACAACTGGAAACAGCTGAGTGAATCTCACTTTGCAACTCTAAATTCCAGCTGGAACACAGCTATTGAGTTTTAGTGGCTGGGGCTGTAACACGCAGTGTGCGACCTGAGCCCCTCAGTTTTACAGGTTTTGTGATTAGAATTGAATTTGTCCTTAACTCTTGTTCTAGTAGTATCTGGAGTCCTGGTTCATAAGTTTCTTTTCACAACTGCAACATAGGTAATGAATAGCGATGATAATACAGCCTCACAGCCTGGATCCACACTGCAGGGCTTGTCACATAACTTCTTGCATGTTGCACTGAATTTTGTAAAGGTTGCTGGTTTATAGCCCATTATTTGTGCACACTGTCCTGCAAATACCTGAGTACAGGGAAAGTCAGTGTAACAGCTATTTTCCTTATTTTACTTGTACATCAGAAATATCTGTCATCATATAATTATTCTGGTGGGAAATCTAGAATTAACCTAAATTGAGCATGTTGATACTGCAGTCTTTGAGGGTCACAAGGAACATAACAGCCATTTAACAGCACTACTTCAATCTAAGAAGTGATATGAAGATGCTGAGACTACCTACACAGGTGCATCAAACTACAGAGCAATCTCAAACATATAAGTAGACTCCAAAGAGTGAAATGCTTCCCAAAACCCAATAAAATTTAGCTCTTTCATTGAGCAGTGGCACTTACAAGGTGTTTGTCTAGTTAGTATGTTTTTTGATTGATCGGTTTTCTCTGAAAAGTCCTTAGCTCACTCTCAGAATTCCATGAGCAGATTTTTGAATTATAATATCAATTAAGTTTTTGTTTTATAAACTAATTATCTCACTGCATTATGGAGGGTGGTCTAAATGTGCCTACATTTTTTAGTGATAGACATAAAATTTGTGTTCTGTTTAAAAACATTTATTTTTAAGTGATCCAGGTGTTCTGACCACAATGTGAGCTGGGAAAATCCATATCAGCTAATGCAGTTCCCCTCCAGCATAAGTACCTGTATAGCTGCAGAAGCTCAGCTGCATTTTCTCCTTCAGGTGAATGAGACACATCTTTGTAAAGTACATCAGGAACTTAAGAATTCCTACCAGCTTAAAAAAAAATCCATACAAACCAATAAAACCCATATGCTCACATGATTCAATCTTGATGGCATTATCGTTCCCTTGGACTGAGTGATAAAAAGAAATTGGGAGTGAAAACAGGTTATCACTATAATTTGGCATTTAGCGAGAACAAATGGGAAGTTTAAGGACTGGTTAGTAGGACTGAGAGGACTGGAAATTTGATGGGCATTATGGGAAGGAGTTCAGAAGACCCAAAGTTATGTGGAATTGGCATCCCAGAGAAAAAATGTTAAACTTTGAATCCAAAAGATGTGAGAAGTAGATAAACAGTGTACAAGTGATGAGAGAAAAAAATTAATTAGCCAATAAACAATATTACTTTGACTTCAGAAAGGGTTCAGATAAAGGAAGACATGTCAAGGCTTTGGAATTAGTCTTTTTAAGGTAAACAGGATTTTTTTTTTAGAAGTGAGGTTTGATCAAGATTTCAGATAATCTATAAACCCACAATCAAAAGACTTCTAAACTTTTCTACCACAGTGCCAGTAGTGGTGCAGAACCTTATAGGATCAGAGATCTTACAGGGTGTAACTTAGAGGAACAGAGATTTAGATAATTATATTATTTCATGCAGCCTGGGAGCAGAACTTGGTGTTTAAATATGCTCCAGTTAAGAGGAGCAGATAATCTCCAACATAAAGTACTGAGAGACCCAACAGAGGAAATCACACATTAGTTTAAAATCTTTGCTATTCAAATCTATCAGACTGGTCTTGATACTACTGTGACACTATCAGAAGAGTAGGAAAAGTAGTGGCTATATTGAGGAAAAAGAGGAGAAATAGTGTCAGGGCAACTACAGGCCCAGGTGTCTTCAAAAAGTTTTCATGATAAGTTTAGAATAAAACTTAAATGAGAGAATAAATACAGATAAAAGGAAAATGGTATATAAATGCCAGGCTCACCTGGTAATATCTGTCTTTGATAAGATTACTATATTTCCCATGTCTAAAAATCGGTTATCTAATCTATCTGGACTTCATTAAAGAATTTTTTGTGGGGCCACATGGGAAATTTATTAATTAAACTGGAGAAGAGGGAGATGAGTACAAGAGCTGGGCGGTGGAAGAGGGGCTTTGTGCCAAGCAGGGTCCCACGAGCTGGGCTGTGCAGGGCTGGCAGACGTCACCAGAGGATTGGAGAGGACCGGTCGTGTAATCAGACTTACTCAGTCATGTTATTACAGACCAACGCACAAAAAGTCAAAGTTAAATTAAATCCATGGCAGATAGGAAGTTGGGAGACATCACTAATGCAGAGGAGGATTGAAAGAAATGGGTGGCCTGGAGGATCAGAATAATAGGTAAGGGATGAAATTCAAATTTATAAAGTGCCAGCTTATACATTTAGGGATTAGAAAGATTTTCTGTCACAAAATGAGGGCTCAGAAATTGGAAGAAATAGGTGAACAATAAAAAATTGATTTGTTTTTGGAATGAAACATTTCCAAGCCAACAGGGTGAGATGGCTGTGGCAACAAGGCAAACAGTCTGCAGTAATGTGTCAGAGAAGGTATTCCCAGTAACAAAAGATTTCCACGAAACATTCATCTCACAGCACCAGGTACTAGTAAGAACTCCTCTGGAACATTTGTATATGATGTTCAAGAAAGATTAATTCAAACTGGAACAGGTGCAAAAGAAGACTACAAGGAGATTGGCAGGATGAAAAATCTATATTAACCAAGCAGATAAATTTAGTATTTCTATTTTCAGACTAGCAAAAAACAGTCTGAGAGGAGAAATAAATGCCCTCTATTAATATAGCAAAGGGGTAAATACTGAAAAGGCAGAAAAGACATCAAGCAGTAGGACTCTGATAGTGTATTAATAGAAAGATTTCACAGAACCATTTGTTGTGGAAACTTAAAAGATCTGTAAGCATTACAGAAGTATATTCTGTAATTTTTCAGTGCAAGTAGCAGGCCCAAGAAACTGAGAAAGTCATGGTATGAAAACATGGAAAGATTTTTGTGAACGGGATTATGCAACACATTTCCCAAAGGGATAAGGCTTCATGGTCCCGTAGTTGCAGTCCAGCCCCATTTCAAATGCTCCCACGCAGCTCTATGCCCTGAGAGTTATGCTTCCAGGAGCACCCATTTCACCATGGAACAGCAGGTGCCTTTGGTCTGCTCTGAAATAGGTTTGGGACTACAGCCAAGGGTACTCGTCTCTTCGAGACGAGTGAGGTTGTTATAGCTTGTCCCGGTTTTAATTCACACACCAATATTTGCCAAAAGTTGTGCCTGTATATTTGTACGACACGCCACACTTGGTCACATTGCTCTGTGTCATATCTACTTATGCTAGATCTTAATACCTAAATCACAAGATATTTATTTTACAGAATGTGGGAAAAGGATACAATTGTTGGAGTATGGAAAGATGAAAATGTACCTGTAAAACTCTGGAAATTAATGCAGTCTGAACATTTTTATGCAATCTAATTTTTAAAAGAAAATGCGGGAATATATTATTTAGTGTTAAATTTAGGGAGGTATGGGGACATTAAGGTATTTAAAAAATATAAGTCTAAAATATTTAGTTAAAAACATGTAATGGGGGAAAAAATCAGTAAAATTTTATTTAGAAGTCCCAATAGGCTTAGGGTGTCACAGAATCTTTCATGTTTCTGTTTTTTACTTTAAGATGGATTCAAAATCAAGAAAATCCTCTTCTACACTGAAGTTGAGATGAAGCTAAAATGTCCTTATGAAAGGAGCTGGCAAGACTGAAGTTGCTAACCAAACACTATTTCTATTTTGATTTCAGGTCAGATTTTTAAACCTAAGAGGAGCCTAATACAGCAGCAACCTTTGATGCAACTAGAGCTTTTAGATCCAGTGTTGAAAATACCCAGCCTTGCAGAACAATGGTGCCAGTGGGATGTAAACATACAAGATCCTTGAAAAGAAGAGTTAAATGTGTCAGCAATGTTTTACTGAGAAGCAGAAGAGCAAAAAGTAAATTAGTGCCAATAAGTGCTCAGGTTTGAGATGTCACTGGAGCATCCAGCACAGAGCTGTGAAGAGGGAAGGGCTGGCAGTTTGGTTTGTACTTTTGTATCATTAGCAGCACACTTCATGTCAAAAGGAAGTAGAGAAGGAAAAAGCTGCGTTTATTAAAAAAAAAAAAAACAACCCACCCAAGCAACAACAATAATTATTTTAAAAATTTCATGTGCACATCGGAAGTAGAAAGCCTGTAAAAGGTTTGGAGGAGCTGGGTTAAAAGCACATTGATGAGAAGCTAAATAAAGGATTTTCCACATGTAATTCTGAACTTTAGTAGCATTATATGCAATGTCATTCAAAACCCACAAACATGCAACAAAAATAAATTTATAATGGAGAAGGCATTTTGGAAAGCAGTAGGAAAGACTGTGTATGTGTGAAGTTCTAAACAGAGCTTTAAAGTTCTATCATATTGTTTGTAAGACTCAGTAGAGTAAGAATTCAATCATTATTTTTTTTAATAACATAATCCCCCATAACATTTAGGTTACTGGAAAATTACATTTAAAATATTGCTTCATTTATATTGGCCTTAAAAAAAACAAAAACAAAAACAAAAAACAAACAAACAAAAAAAACACCAGAAGAAAATATTAGCAAAAACCAATTCATGGAAAGAAAAAAAATGGAAGAAATGGAAGAAGGGGAAAAGCCCTAGTACTATATATAAAAAAAGTTAAAAACGTAATCTTGATTCTGGTCTCATTATTACGGTGATGCTACCACTAAAGGCACATCTCACCACCATCTGGCATCTAGATCCAAATCATGTCCTGACATGTCTCTTTGTATGACAACTCACGAAGGGGGTTCAGGAGCTGCCAAGGATCCTGGTGTGGATGTCCAAAGTGTAGACCTTGACTTCCTTGTGATGGTGTCTCCATATTTAATTCTATTCTATCTTCCTCACTGAATATATGAACTAAATACTTAATGAGTAAAGATAAACGCATTCCTTGCCTCATAAGTCTCAGGTGAAAACTCACTATAGGAACAAACCTCCTACTGATTTAAACTGATGCCCGTGTTACAAACTGTTGAAGTTACAGTCTTATAATACAACCATTTCACAATTTCTTATCACACATGGTTCTTGGACTCAAACCCCGGTGCAGCCAGAGAATTCACAGCCCAGCTCAAGCCAGAGAGGTCCAACCTTGGCTTGAAGCCACCTTTGTGCTTCCTGGGGCCTCGCCACACTGCGCCTCTGCACAAGCCGGGGTCCGTGAGGTGCCGTGGAGATGGCAGGGAGGCTGAGGGTTACCTGCCCATGCACTAGCATACCTTATTTCTCTTCTGGAGTATTTCTAACATGGCAGACTGTGCCTGCTGGAGGCGTGTCAAACAGCCTCTCCACCAAGCAATGCTTGACCATTTTATTTTTAGGCGCGTGAAAATCGAGAGGCCACAAAACATCTGCAGCAGAGCCGCATGTGGTGGGACATCTTTAAGCACAACGACCTAAGTGTGGTGGAGAGAAGCCATTAAGTGCATGCTCAGCTTCCCAGGAGCAGACCGGTACCGTGCACAGAAGCTCCAGTGCCCAGCAGTGGCTGGAGCCAGCCAGGATCTGGCCTTGCCCAGAGGTCCACCTGCAAGGTGTGCCCACCAGGCTTGGAGCTTCCTCTGCCTAAAGGAGAGAAAGAGCCCTGGTAATGCTAAGGAGCAAAATCATTCTTCTGGCAGGAACCGGTGCTTATTTCTGATTTGTTTACCTGCATATTTTGTCTAAACGAAGGCAGAATATTATTTTTATGAACGGTATGCTCTCATTTGGAATTGACACTAATGAATGCAAGGCCCTTTCCCCCTCTTGTTTGTACCATCAAATTAATTAGCTCTACTGTGACATCAGTATTTTTCTCAAGCAGTTCAAGGCTTGAGCATTTTCCTTTCTTTTTCTAAAGGGCATCTTCAGTGCCCTTTATCTACCATAAGAATCATGCATCAGTCCTATTTTTCACAACTAATGCTGTTTATTATAAAAACTGATTGTGATGTGAAGATTTTTATACTCTGTGGCAAATTGCCCAAACAATTACTGTAAATGCATGAGCCATAAACTGTACTGCCAAGGACACTGGTAGGTTAGCTCCTATAAAAGAAACAATTAGAGTCTGAGGTGAAAATAATAGAGATGAGATGACAGTTATTGAAAAGGCAGAACATCCAGTTTAATGTTGTAAATATAGGTTTGTGGATTACACTGATGGTTTTAAAGTGTTCATGGCTTATTGAATGGAATAGAATATTACATACTTTAGAACGGGGCCATAATTATTATTCCTTTTTAATTGTGATGTCTGATGCATTTGTGAACAGTTGTTGAGAACACCCTCACATTATACTGATTCTAGTTCTAAATTATCATCCTGCTCCAAGGGTTGGGTTGGGTTTTTTTATTATTTTACTTTTTTAGCATTTTGTTGTTCAGGGTCTGTTCTGAACAAAGTATTTTCTCTTGAGGAACTTAGAGTGCTTAGAGGGTTACAGCAATAATTATTTCAGTTTCAGCCTACACACTTCACTGCTTTAAATCATCATTAGAAGTTTCATCCCTCAGCAACTCCTGCTGAGACAGTCTTAGGCTCCTAGAAACAATTAGATAAGAATAGCTTATCTTTATAGCAATTTGTATACAAAGGTATTGATAAGAATTTGCTAGAAATTAAGGGCATACATTTTTCTCTTAGGAACCATCTAAATACAGAATAAGATTTTTTTATGATTGGTAAACAATTTCAATCTTTCAAACCAGATTTGCAGCATGTGAATATTAGGTTGCATAAAAATGATGTTTGTCCTATAAGAAGACGTGTTGCAACAGACTATGGCAGATACGAAGAAAATACAAGAAAAGGGACATTACTGCATGACAAAATTAAATGACCCTCTGCTCTTTTAAGAGAGGACATAGGGAGAAAACCCAATTAAATAAAATTCAAATATTAGACCCTAGGGAGAGCACTAAACAACTGGGTACAGAATTATGACTGGCAAAGGAGGCAGAGGAGCTGGGCACGTAAAATCAGAACTGCAGAAAGTCTGCCCAGGGTTTGGAGGAGAGGACAAATTGAGCAGCAGAGCAAAGGTTGCTTGCAACCAATGAAAGGCGGTCAGTGTCAACGCTGCAGCATGTGTGAGCTCTGAAGTACCAAATCCATTAGGGATGGGGGGGTGGGAGGGTGGGAAGCAGTAAAGTGGCTCTGAAAGAAAGTTGTGAGGAAACTAAGTACTCAGCTGTATCACCTTTCAGGGAAATGCTCTAAGTCATTTTCAAGCTTTTATATACTGTTAAGAAAAGCTGATCTTAATGCTAGCAGGGGCATCACAGCTGCGCTGGAAACTGATGCTGCCAGGCTGAAGTTCAGGGAGGTGGGGGGGGGTGGGGGTGGGGGGCAGAGCTGGGGCAGGGGCTGGGCTGGGGCCTGGGCAGCTGGCTGTGTCCTCCGGCTGAAATAGCTGCCTCCTACGAAAACTCGAGCGAGAGTCCTGGGGACTAGAGCTTCAATCCATCAGAAACCAAACCCGTTACAGGCAGACCAAGACTGCAAAGGGTGGCAGGAGCTCTTTGCGCTGCTGTCTGTGCTGACAACAAAGCAGAAGGTGAGTGGAGCTCAGCAAGCACCACCCTTCCTCACTCCTGGGCTCCTAACGCACACACCTGAATTTCTGCTTGCCAGGTGGCTTTCTGAAAACACGGCCGGTTCCTGCTGAAGAGCTCTTCAGCTCCAAATGATCTCTCCTTGTGGAGATGTGATGTTATGTGTGCCTGAACTACAAGGTTGCTATTGCCATCATGTGTGGCAGTATCGTTCTGTTTATATGTTGAATTTTTTCAGGAGGTGTTTGAAAAATAGAAGCACAATAGAAAAATAATGTGTTTTAAACAATGCAGAAAACAACAACTGAAATCACATCGTTAGAATCCAACTGATTGAGACCACACAGGAAAAGACTCAGAAATTAAAGCAAAAACTGCAAATAAAACCAACAGCCATAAACGAATAGCTGTGTGAACATTAAGTAGAAATTACTGAATAATATTTAAAAATATTACGCCATTACAAGTTATGCTATTAGAATGAAGCTGTACGTAAAATCAGAGCCCTTATTGCAAATCTAGGCAAGATTGATTTTCTTATATGACCTTCACCTACCAGTGGTATTAGAAAAAGGCTCAATCTAGTTCTTAGTAAATAGGTGTCACCAAACAAACAGGACTGACACTAATTAGCTCCCTTGTTGCTAGTCAAGACATAGAGGATAGAGGCAGGGAGACAGAGTGACCCTGTTCATCATTAGAGTGGTAGGTGAGGATATTTGCACACTGGTGTAGCAATGGGGGCTTGCACTGCAGCTACCATTTCAAAACTACGCTGTGAACAGAGGACTGAATGATCAGGAGAGCCAGTCTTTTTGCATGAAAATAGAGCCACAAAGAACCTCTACTGAAATGTTTGCAATCTGAGGAAGACAGTAACATTAATCTGTGGTATTTCCCCATCTTGGGGAAATACCCCTTTGTTTTGGTCATCTCATCTAAGAAAAGGGGCCGACACCAGGAGAAGAGAAAAGGCAGGCACGCAAAAGGACAACTAAGGATTGTCAGTAGCTCCTAAACAAGGAGAAACTGGAAAGGAAGTTTGGAAAGCAAAGTGAAAAAAGATGCTCCAAATAAGCAGTATATAGTATGATGATTAATCATATCAAGGGGGACAATTGATCAAGAGAGAAGCTGTAAGGGAATTTGAGTGGTTTTTCTGAAATGATAATTCCCAATAGGGTTCAGGCAATGTTTGTAATAAACCAATTTTTATTAAGATTATTGGATTGGTGCTATCCAGGGGATTATATTTTCCAATTACTAATATTTTCATTTTTCAGTCTTAGTTTATGATTGAAGCAGGGACATAGGTGGCACAGAACAAAATGCATTGGCTTGGTTTGGGATGAGAATAATCATAGCCTCAAAGCAAACAGAGTCCCAAGAAATTAGTCTTTATTTTCTAGCTCATTAAAAAAGACCTTGAGTTTTAATGGTAAAACATTCGTACACGTTTTTAAAAAAATAGAGCGGTATATCTGTCCATTTGAAGATTTTACTGCCATACAGTCTGAACCAGGAGCCCAAAACCAATTTGGTGCCAGGCTCAAACCTTTAATATAGCCCTATCTATCCCCAAGTCTCATGACTATAGGTACGAAGACTGCAGAAAAACCTGTGCATAATGCATCAGTTGTACCTCATATGAAGCTACAGCGATTATGAAGAGGAAGACTGCAACTTTTTTCAGGTCCTTTTATAGCTCTGTCATGAGTGTTGTACCTTATTATGATATCCACATAACAATGTTGAAAAGAAGACAGTTCAGAAGTCTTGTTACACAGCTGTTTTTATATGCAGATTGGTCAGAAAACTGTGTTGAGTCCTTCAGCAGAACGGGCTACCTACTTCAGAAACAGAGGATTTATTTAGGAAAGATTCCCCTGGACGGGGTTTGATCTATTGACAGCTCCACTGTGAGTCAGTAATGCAGGACCTTACTGTTGGGGTGCTTTTCTCCAGGGCCAAGGTGTTGAAAAACAGGAAAAGGTGAGTCAGGAGTTGTTTCCTGAGGCTTGGCCTGAGGTCAGAGGATACGTTTGTCAGCTTGCTATGTTGTCTGGAAGGGACATGATCAAATATCAAAATGGTGTTGTAGAAAAGAGTTGGGGGTAGGGCCCCTCTGTTCTCTTGCTTCTTTCTCCCACTGTTTTGAAAGATGGAAGAGGAGAAAAGCAAGTACCACCCACAGGTCTTGCATCTCTCTCAGGTTGTGTCTATTTTGGCTACATCTGATAGGAAAAAGACCTTAGCCTATGTGCCATCTGGTCTTTCCCTGGAACTCACATGGAAAAAACAGAGATGAAGCAGTGCCCTACTGGCATGTCAGAAGCAAGTAATTTCCTAGAGGCTGACTGCAGTATGCTGAGGCACGTATGCAAGAAGGTGACAGATGCCTTACAGAGACCGTAGATAGATAGATGGCAGTCAGGTGAGACTAAGACACAGATACTACCCCTGGAGAGGAGAAGGGAATGGGTGACCACAAAAAGCCTTAGCCAGTCGCTCTTGATAGAGGACAACTATGATCCAAATCTTGGAAAAAATTGTGAATTCAGTAAGTATCTCAAGATGATAAAATTCCCAGGTGCTATCACGAAAAGGACTTTTATAATCTTTTGTTTTCTGCATGTCTTACTACCACACAGCAAGAAGGCAGCTGTGTGATAGGTAGCAATATTTCTATCAAGAAGACCCAGAATATAACCTAGAAGGTGCTTCTACGGATTTAATAGGCTAGCTGGGGAGAGAGAAAGACTGAAAAACTCCCCAACCCTCCTCCACAACATGAAGTGATTGAACACCTTATGCTTATCATCCAGCAGCCATTAACACCATTACAGGGACAATAATTATGCAGCAAAGCAACATGTAAATGAAAATCCACTTGGTGCACCTCAGTTCAAGGTAAGAAAAACCTGCCAGCTTTACCTAGTTCACATTCAACTGTGTAGCTCAGTGCTCTTCAGTGCTATTAGTAACCAGGAGTAATAAATCTTTGGGTTTAGTGTCAGAGTATCAGCTGGTTCCACAGATCAGGAGGAGAGTGGAGAGACACTAAGAAAACCAAGCCCCCCATTATGCTTTGGCATATCAACTAATATTTTCTTGTCACTGAAGGGCTAGGGATCAAATAGCCACTTCTAACATGCTCCCATGGTGTTTAAAAGGTCTTATCTCTTCCTTTGCCCTATGACAGGGACTGGATTTAACTTACAAAGTATTTGTTTGGACCGGTTTTTTCTTCCTTTCCCAACTGAGAAGATAATCCACATTTTGTCTTAAAAATATGATGTACGATTGGTTCTCTGGACTTCCACTGAAGCTGAATCAATTGCTTCAATTTCATAGCTGCAGTGCTGCGGCTGGATCATGGCTTAAAGTTCATAATCAGAATAAACAGCTCAAATGACACTGGTAGTGAATGCATTGAATAAATATGGCTCTCAGTTAATGTTTCACTGACTTCAAACATCTTTTCAAGACTAACATTTAGCCAAGTCAAGGTGAATGCAATGGAACAATTTTTCTCCAACTGAACATTTATGAACGGCAGTACCTGAACAGTGGACAGGAGACAGAGTATTGAAACAGTCATTACCAGACTAGTTCAATTTGCAAGACAAAAGAGTCATTGAACAATGGAATACAGGAGTTCATTTAGCAATATATTTCTATTTGTCCAAAGGTTCTTAATCAGTGATCTGAAAGAGCATAGAAATAAGCTCCGGTCCTGTAAATATTAACATTCAAGGATAATTTTACACACACAGAGTTCTACAAAGTTCAGTGAGACTCCTGATGTTCATTAAATTATTTATTGTGCCTGTTTCAGGATGAAGCCAGTTGCTGCATTAAAGAGCTCTAAGAATCAGTTGTAATAGTGTTACAGTATTGGCACATTTAAATAAGCTGATGAAATTGTAGCAACTGCAAAAAAAATCTGACAAGTGTAAAGCCAAGCAATGCATGTATAATTACAAGTACTTATTGTATGGTTGAGAAATGATACTCACATTAGAAAGCATCACTTTTATACAGTTTTATGCAAACAAGTGAAAAAGCTTTATAGCAATCAATATTTCCCATACATTAAAGTATAAATTTCTGTTCTGTGACATTGGTGAGAGCAGTTTCTAAGGTAGATCATGGACGAGAATGAGAAACCACTGATACTAATAAGATCCAGAGTAAACACTACGCTAGGATTGCCAGTAAAGCAACATGCTCTTTTCATATGTTGTTACTTAAAAGTTCAGAAGCTTCTTTTAATATTTCCAGTGCAATAAGTGGATGGTACATGGGTAGCACAGGTCACAATCACCAAAAGCAAAAATGAGTCAGTTTTTTAGTCTTCAGGTGCTCTCCAATTAGGAGACCACGAGTATGGTTAGCTCATGTCTAGGTGCCCTGTGCATGCCATTCTCATCCATAACTTCCCCTGTTTCTTTGCCATTTCTGTGACAGAACTCAAAGCCTTATGCCATTAACTTAGATATCTGTCTTTAGGGTCTTTAATATATTTCCTAGTTCAAATAGTAAGTATGCCTGGATTTTGAAATATTATGATTAGACGGATAGAAAAAAGACCATTGAGCGTAGTTCCTAGCCACGTAGGATTGTTCCCTGTAGAATATTTTTCAAGTAGTTTATCTTAGCTTATTTTAAATGTCTTTGGAGGGTAAGGCTGCATCAATTTCCTTAAAAGATAACTCTAGAGTCACTACTGAGAAGCATTTCTAATACTCAGTCTCGGTTCCACAGCTTGCTTTTACCTGACTTGTCTGAATAATATGTTTTAGATCACCTGAAATAATTATCCTGTGTCCCTGATAATCACAGTCTTTAAGTACGTGGAGAAGTCTTGTTTTGGTGCCAGTGCTACCAGCTTCTACAACCAGCGAAGACTGGCCTGGCAATGGCCAGGAAGCAAGAGAAGGGCTGGGAATACTAGGTCAGATTGAACAGCAGAGCAATGCTGCTTTTAGCTGGCTCTCTGTGAATGGATAGCTTCTCTAGCAGCTGCTCTCCTGGTAAAAACAGTGACTGCAGTCACTCCCTAATAATAGTAATAAACTTTAGTCAAATCCCATATCTGTATGCTGATCAAGGTGTAACTTGTGACTTCAGATGCCAGAAACAACCTTGAGATTAAACAGCAGTACACAAAGGCGATGTGTGTTTTAACGCCTTTTCTGCTCTCCTTTTCCCTTTCTGATTATGATGCGCAATAAGCAAAAGAACAAGGATTAAAAAGGCACGTCATTTAAACGCCGTATTTTAAATGGACCAGCTGGGAATAATACAGTTGTTCCTCATAACAAAGTACATGCAAAGCTATTTCCAAGCATCTTCCTCAAAAGTCTTTGCCTTTTTTAATCCTATCATGCAGTTTGTGGGAAAGGCCAAGAGATGCTGATGCAGGACTGCGTTTCTGGGGCAGCCTAGGCACTGGTTTGCCATCTGTCTGGGGAAGATGGACTAAGCACCGTGCAGTCCCACCAGGATGGATCTTCAGCAGCATACTTCCTTTGCCTTCCATCAGAAAGGGGATGAGACAGCAGCTGAAGACAGGAGAGTACTCATGCACAGAGGACGTTTTCTCACTGGCAATTTCTTTAAGACCATTCAGGATTTATGATGCTGAAGTTGGCACTGGTGGCCCACAGACCCAGAGTTTTTAATATCTTCCTTCTCATCGCACGTTGTACACAGAGCTTCTCACGTGAGACATTGCCCTATTTTGTGTTCTGTTCTAAAGTGGCATCACAGGGGGAAGTAAACTGATGCACTGTCATTCAAAGAAAGGTACAGTCTGGCAATTATGAAGAAAAGCACAGGACCAACATCAGTTCAGAGCCATACACTTGTGGGCTCAGAGAGCTAAGAGGGGGATAACTCTAAGAGTTAGGATAAAACCACTAGCCTCATCCTTCTTTGTCAGAGGACAGGAGTCCAAATACACATTTTCCTCTTTTGTAAAACAATTTTCATGCTTATCAGCCATTTTTCTTGTGCTTTTGCTCCCGCTGCTCTCTTGGTAGATGGCAAACCAGGACCAAGCACAGAAATGGGGCGCAGCCTCACCAGTGATGGGGAAAATGGTTTGCAGGTCGTTATCACTGTGCCGTGCAGCACGATCTACAGGAGTTTGCCTCATGCAACACACAATCAGTCCCTGTCTGATCAGATGGATGCAGGAGCCTGGGGTCCACAACAAAATCATGTGGTCCAAACCTGAGGACCAGGAGAAATTTGTGTTCAGAATCATTAACCATGTCCCAACAAGCACGAGAATCAAACAAAAACAGAAAAGAGTGGAGCTGATACTTCACATTTTTCTGAATGTTTAGATATATGTATATATATATATATATGATAGAAATCAGCTGGTTACTGACAGAAGCTCTCTCTTTTCCAGTGACAGCCTTAGAATTTTAGAAGCAATTTTTTTTCCCCAAAGTATATTTATGAGTATGTGTTAGTTAAATGCATGCTTTCAGACTGACTAAAACATAAATTAATTCATTCAAATGTTATTTTTTCAAACTATATTTTGTGCCTATGACTCCTTTCAAGATTTTTGAAAAGCACAAAAATTGTTAAAAATTTATGTTAGAAAGAATCTTAGCTTGGAAAAATACAGTTAGAAGCAAATACCTTATGAAACTTTAAGAGAAGACTATTTGTTCATGCCTAGACATAGAAGCAAAAGCAAACGAAACATGCAATGAATAGGCAGGAATTTAAGTCATGTGACTCTGAATATCCAAATTAGACAGTTTTCAGCGTTAATTATTCCATGCAGTTTTGCTTTTCACTATCATTTTTTGGGGTTCAACTCCTGAGGGTTAAGTCCATTTTCATTTTATCTTTTAATAGTGGTATCAGAACCCACCCCATTGCTCTCATTCACACAACTTTGTCCTGGCTCATATTCTTAAGGGTAACATGATACAGTCATACTGTGTTTCCTCAGTAACTTCCTCTGAAAGTGCATATTACTCCTTTCACTTAACTAACGCGACTAATCCTCGCTAATGACATTTAATGAGCCACGCAAGTATGCCCTTGCTTAAATGCTCTCTGCTTAAAACCCAGAATTCTACAACAGTCATATTTTTTGACTGAATAGGTAAAATGCACACTTTAAGAAAAAGTATAAATATCCCAGAGTGAAGATTTAAAAAAGAAAGTTATTCCAGGTTTCTAAATTTGAAATAGAGGCCTAAAAGAGTGTCCTGTTAAAATATCCTTCTATTCAGATTGCTATAAAGAAATCTTCAATTTAAGATGTGCAGCTCATGGGCATGGACAGCAGTATTCCTTACCTGCACATTTATTTTTTGAACCATAAGTAAAACTGTTATTACTTCTGTGTACATGTGTTTGCACTGCCACAGCTCCTAAACAAGCTAGTTATGGTCCAGGACCCCCACTTTGCTAAGTGTTCAATAAACATGCAGAAAAGCATATATAAATGCTGCAGAGTTTATCATTTGAACATAAAACAAGAGGTGAGAGAGAGATGGGCTGGTGGAGGAGAGCTGGGAAACAGGCAGCACTGTTCGACATGAAGTGAAGGAGTCACAGCACATCAGCAGCCTCACTTTGCCAATTTTGGGGGGTTTGTTTTTCTTGCGCTTTTTTCTAGACATCAAAGCAAAGGAGTCTTAATGAGGGTCTGAAGGAGAATAATGAGGTACTTTTGCAGATGTCTGCAGGGTGTTCCTCCTCACTCAAAGGGGCAACATGTACAAAGACTCTTTGAAAAACAAGTGAGCAATGGAGGTTGGCATCTTAGTTCTTTTGAAAGGAAAGGCCCTGATGCTGACCTCATTTACAGTGGTGAAATCTGTAACTCCTCTGAAGTCAACGAAGTCCCTGTAGCATAAAATTGGTCCTGGATTACAATCTGCCAGAACCGTCTTTCAGAAACCTTGGTGACCACTGAAACCATACTCCAAAAATTCTTTCAGCTCATTTTTACGTTTACTGTAAAGTCTCTTTACATCCTTCTGCCACTAAAGAGGGTCTTGAAAGTGTACATTAGGCAACTGTTTGCCAAAAGTGTGTAGATCTTAATGTCAACAAGAATCTGACCACTTTCATTTTAATATCGCAAATATGCATGTGTATTTGTATGCATGAAAAAATATGCACATGTATGTATATATACATATGTATATATACATATATATGTATACATACATACACACAGTCCTCTACAGCCTAGTATGGAGGGTTACAACTTTACACTCTGATTAGAGACAAGGTGATTTCATATTAAGGAGTAGACATGTTATCTCCTTTCCCATTTTTTAAAATATCTCTCTGTCTGACTTACATATGATACATTTAGCATATACACGTACAAGAGGATCCCCCAAAAGAAATGCTTCTACAACTTATTTTAGGACTAGGCATGTCACAGAAGACTTCAGGGAATTAAACTGTTAGGAGTCATTTGACCTTAGATGCCTAATTGTATCCAAATTTGCAGGTCAGTCCTAAAAGCATCTGGAAGCCCAGGGCTCACTAAATTAAGACTTAGCTCTCCGTGTCCATCATCTGCTCCGTATGGGCTACCTGAACTCACGCTGAAGTCAAACTGCCTGCATATGCTTGTGGTATTTGATATCACAGCTGATCTGCAGACGATCTCAAGCTATCTTATTTACCAAGACTGGGTCATGTGATGCTTCTTGAAGGACAGAAACAACGTAGAGAACCAGGCACAAATGTCAAGATCTGACCACACAGCAGGTAAAGGCATCACCCCCTCTGCTCTGACGTACTTCAACGTTCCCCCCATGGAAGCATGAGTGTGGTGACCCCAGAACTGGACCAAGGGACACTTATCAGGAGAGCTTTGCGGACTGGCTATGAACCTGGGTTGGCCTCAGAGTAGCCCCAGTGACGGTCCCACACCATGGTGTGGACGGAGGCACTAAGCTGTATGGCTCACCGCTCCTCACAGGGCTGACGTGCAGCTGGGGCTGGCTGAGGCTCTCTGCACAGTGAGTCTGGCTTTTGGGAAGGGAGGTTCTGCACAGGGGAAGCCTTGGCTCTCTCCCTTCTCTTTAAGCTCCCACCACTGCTGCGGTTTTGCTCCTCTTTTCCCACCAGTGGAAGAGCAGCAGGGAAATCAAACCACCCTGCTTTACTTGGAAGGAGTATAGGAACCGAAAACTCCACATGAATTCAGTTCTGGGACCTAAGCATTGCAAAGGATGCTGCAGGTAAAGTATAGGTTCGGTTCTGCAGAACTCCAACTAATCTATAGCAAATTTGGTAAGCAAAAAATTGAGAAATAGATGTTGACAGGCAACGTTGTTTTGCTTACAGAAAGAAGTTAAAAACAGAGTAGGGAGCCAAAAGTTACTAGTCCTGAGTGTCTCTTCATGTGGCATTAAGTTATAACTTAACTACTGACACTTTGCTCTGTAATTAACATAGTACTTGCCTACATTTACTTAGAATAATATATATGAGATAAATTCTACATTTTTTTTCTTTAATATATTACCAATTCTGCCTTATAGATCATTATTTATTTCACTATTTGTGAAACAGAAACATCAGCCAGTGGCAGGAAAAAGGCATTATTAACCTAACATACAACTTGCAGAACAGCCCAACCACTTGCAGAAAAGTTTTTCCCAGCTATTCTAATTGCAGTAGGATCCTTCCCTGAGTTACCAGCTTGCTGAACCACCAGTGCCATTTCTGTTTTAATAATTGCATGTAGAGAATGAAGCATGAAATAAATCACATGAAAACCCAGGATTTGTTTTGCTTTTAAATTTTTGTTGACTTACCAAGGAAGTGGATGTAAAGTGTTTTAACTGTACAGCTACCTCAATCTGGAGCAAAGCTCTCACTGGTATCAGCTCAATTTATATCCTACAGGGATCAAAATCAGTACACAGACCATAATCTATAGACCCTCACACTACTCAAATGAGTGGCACGCATGCTATATATTAAAACTATGATCCCAACCAATCTGTCTGCAGAAAACTACTGACTGGTATATACGAAGGCTGTACTGAAAACAAGTCTTGGTCTAACTTATCAGTTAAAAAACACAGTAAGAGAAAACAGCGTGGGCAGTCTTAGCTCCAGCTAGCACACTTAGAATCAGCTAGCTATATTGCAAATTACCAGAAGTTAAGATGTAGCCTCACCTGCTTTGTGTTGTCTTTAAGCAGCCTTTAAGATGTCTATCCGTAACCTCTTTGTGTGGTTTATTATCCACCTTGGACACAGTTTCTTTCTTGTGACAAATCAGTGTGTAATTCTTGTCGTCATTGTTTGCCCAGAAGGTACCAACCGATGTCTCGTAGCGTATACAGAATTCCACCTTAGCTCCATCTTTCTGGTACGGAGGCACCAAAGAAATCTTAAAGCAGAACTGATCTGTCTCACTACCACAAGAATTAGGCATGAAGTCTGCAAGGATATCGTAATAACTGAGCCAGTTATTCAGTGTCATTCGAACATACACCAGTTTTTCAAAGGATACATTGAGGACTCGTATGATGCCGTTCATACAGGTAATCCCAGGCAGGAAGACGATCGACTCTAACAATACTTTCTGCTCTCGCACTTTTCGCAAAAGCTCTTCTTGCGAAGCAGGCAACGTAAAGAGTTGAGAGAAAAAAAATTCCTCCTGAGGGAAAACTTCATCTTCTATGTCATCATTTTGTCCTGTATTTGGAACATCCCAGGTATCAAACTCTTTAACAGACACAAGATCAAACCCAAATGCATCAGCAAATGAAACTTTTCTTGCAATGGTGGTGGGGGTATCTGCCTCCTCTTCCTCTGAAGAAGCAGAATTCCGCCTTCGGGGTAACGGGGAGAAACGCTGTTTAACGTCAGGTTTAACATCCTCATCCTCTGAAGAGAAATCGTTTACTGTGGGGACTTCTAATAAGTTAGCCCTGCTAACCTGACCAGGTCCTTCGAAAGACTCCATTGGGCTCTCTGATACAAAATGAAAGAGAACTGTACAACTAGTAACAGCTGATATTTGAGACACTGTGGTTTAAAACAAGGATTAATGTTACAGTTGACATTGCAGAAGGGAGTCAGGCCTATTAATAGATGCTATGGCGTGTGAGGTATGTTGGCCTGTTCTCCATCTGACAGTATTGGGTGTTACAATTTCAATGTTACATTTCAAATATTGCATTCCCTATTTTTACATGACTCTAGGCACTAAGAAGAAAATATTTAAAAACCAACTTCTTTGCATTGTTAAACTGCACAAATGGAGCTATTTCGGATGATCAGCTTCCGTTACACAACAAATTCAGTATGTTGCACAAACAAAGAGCTCTTCTCTGATCAGGATGTATACTTCACCAGGTAAAATGTTTCTATATTGTAAACTGCTCCTGCATATAATTTCAAGGCCATTTTTTCACAATGTTTTCAGATACAAAAGCACAATATCATATTCTGCCCTGGCTTTATACCGTGCCAACTTGGTGGGCCAGATCCTAGGACTACGCCAGTTTTTTTTCTAGCTAAGGATTAGCCATCACAACTTAAATGAACCAAGAATGCTATAAAACACTGAAGTGAGTACACTGGAGATGAACTTGTGATGCACCATTGTAAATATGACTGAATTCACCGCTAATTAGATTATGAAATCATCTAGTGCTAGACTGCATTTAGCATCATCCAGCCAAACGGAGAGAAAAGCAACGCAGAGAATTAACTTGTGCAGCCAACCCTGAAACACAAACCCTGTGCCACACAGCTATAAACAGGAGGAAGAAACACACTGCACTGCTTGAAGTGTTTTCAACCTTTGTGCAGGACATCTTCCTACGATATGAAATGAAACTGTGGCTTATCAATCAACTTAACCAGTTGGCATTTGATTTTTATGGCATTCCACACATGGAAAGATGCAGTCTTTATGGAACAAAGATCATGAACTCAAAATGTCACCTTTTTCCTTCGTATTATTTAACCTCTCCTTTTTCCCCTGTGTCTATCTCAAAGGGTAAGCCTACACTATAATCTAATGGTGCAGTACGAGCTAAGAAATGTAACAAGACTTTCCTAGAATTAGCCATGTCAGAGACTAACAGCATTAGTGTTATCATCACAGATTTCAGTGCATGCTAGAAACCTAATTCTTCATTCGCATTCTCGAGTGGCTCAGGTCTTGCAGGCCACTTGAATCCTTCTCCCTGCTGTTACAGTATCACTGGTAAATTTAAAGCTGACCTGGTATGCCTATTACCAGACAACAGGGTAAACCACATCTTACCATGAATCCTCATTTCTGATGAGGCAACCTCCCACACCATGAGAGCATCTCCAGGTCTGACCAATGCTTCTCCAGCTTAACCTCTCAATAGCTGTCCCACCTGCTATTGTAGGAACGTTCCTACTTCCCTAGTACCATCACGCTTTGACACAACAGCATATAAGGAGAGATTTATAGAATAGTTTTCTACCATAAACTACACACCCCCTACCAAAGCCCATAAACTTCAGTGATACCACTGATTCTGAACAAGTACTGTACAATGCTGTATTTTTCAATAAGGGCCAACAGTAAAAGCATTCAAGATTTGCTGTTTAAAGATAGATGGTAGTGCTATCCAGCCATGTATTCGTGAGTGTCTGAGAAAGAGGTGAGGTCTCAAGAGCTCCCCCACAGAAGAGTCCAGAGTTTTTCTCAGTGGGATCCCACAAGCACCACCTCTGCCTGGTCGCGCTTAATGCTCTGCACAGAGCTGCAGAGCTGATTTGCCACGTGCGTGTTTTGGCTTTGTACTGTGTGAATTACGGACAGCTTGGGAAATGTGGCTTCTTGCTCTACCGGTAGCTCAATTTCTTCTGTCAACGTAACCTAAGAAATTACTACTGTAATAATTACGCAAACAAGGAGAACTTATTTATAAGACACTGTTACCTTAACGGTTCTGCCTGTTTCTATGAAAAGCCATTTCCCCTTTTTCATTCTGTGTGTTTCTTTACAAAAAGCTGCATAGGCACATGCAAATGGGAAGGTAACTTCCCTGGTAGACTCCAGTGGGTCACAGAAGCAAGAAGTGCAGGCAGGAGGAGGACTGCCCACCAGCTGCGCTCGGGGGAAGGAAGGGTGTATCTCAGAACAAAGCGAGCTTTGAGAATGGGTTCATTTCTAGTTGAAAATGGAAGGAGAAAAGCAGAAAAGAAAAACCATGGAAACTAGTATTGCTGCTAGACTGTATGAAAATAGGTTACAGGCTGCCCAGAGAGCTTGTGGAGTCTCCTTCTCTGGAGACATTCAAAACCTGCCTGGATGCAACTCTGTGCAACCTGCTCTAGGTGACCCTGCTTTAGCAGGGAGTCGAACTAGATGATCTCAGAGATCCCTTCCAACCTTGGCCATTCTGTGAAAGTCTGGTTAAAGACGGTTTTGATCTGTGGATTATTTTTTATAGTAATTTGTGTTTTCTTAATGCTTGCTGAAACCAATCAGCAATTTGTCGTGGCCCAGTCCAGCAGCAGTTCAGTCAAGGACATTCTTCCCATTGGCTTCAGCAGTGCTAGTTTAGACATTCTGCCCAAGCCATCCAACAAATCAGTGCATGCCACAACAAGGGCTGCTTATGAAGGAAGGATGGGCTGCAGGATGTTCTGAAAACAAAGATGCGTTCAAACATGGTTTTATTTAAATCAAGCAATATCAGCAACATTAATTAATTCAGATTATTCTGCGTACCTGTAACTGTCTTGCCATTCATTGATTTCAAATCCTTTACTTCTCTCCTGGGCATAAAGAAAAGAAATGTGGGAGCTGGGAAACCAAGTGTTGTTTAGTAGTTCAGCCTAAGTGCCACCACTGAGTGACAAAGTCTTCAGTCTCGTGCCATTATCTAGCGAGAGAAGCAGTATGTACTTAATAAGGTCAATTAAAACAGGAAACAGAAAACTGTTGTATAAGAAATAAACATATAAAAATATATATATATATATACAAACTTAGCTAGAAAAAAAAAGAAATAAACATATATTTATATATAAAATAAAAATATAAAAGAAGGAAAATATTCTGCCTTTGTACAAGAGATAACAGCGGTTAAAAGGGTGAAGACCAACAAGCACAGCTGAGAACAGAGAATAGCCACACCACTGTGGAAAACAATTTCCTATCCACAAGCTTCATCTTCTTCGGTGCAAAGGGGTAGAGGTTTATGTCTGTTCTCCACTCGATTTAGGTCTTGCCTGGACAGTTTGTACTGGGTTAAACTTTTAATGACTATGCAAATATTTTATCAGAAGTGCATATAGAGTTACACAAAGCAAGCATAGTTATACATATAAGAATTGCGTTAACACTGTGAAAATACTGTAATGAAAAAGAATACTTTTTGTTCTCTGCATCTTGCAAAATGGTGCCCAAAAAAACCTAAATCAGTGCCTTGGTTTAACCCCAGCTGGCAGCTAAGCCCACTCCCCCACAGCGGGACAGGAGAGAGAATCAGAAGGGGAAAAGTAAGAAAACTCGTGGCCTGAAGTAAAGACAGTTTAATAGGTAAAGCAAAAGCCACATGTGCAAGGAAAGCCAAGCAAGGAATTCATCCCCACTTCCCACAGGCAGGCAGGTGTTCGGCCATCCCCAGGACAGCAGGGCTCCGTCATACATAACAGCTACTCAGGAAGACAAACACCATCACTCGAAATGTTCCCCCCTTCCTTCTTTTTCCCCAGCTTTACATAGTCAGCGTGACATTCTGTGGTATGGAATATCCCTTTGGCCAGTTCAGATCAGCTGTCCTGGCTGTGCCCCCTCCCACTTTCCCTGTGCCCCTCCAACCCTCTCACTGGCAAGGCCTGAGGAACTGAAAAGTCCTTAACTTAGTATAAACATTACTTAACAACAACTAAAACCATCAGTATGTTAACTTTATTCTCACACCAAATCCAAAACACGGCACTGCACCAGCTACTAAGAAGAAAATTCACTCTATCTCAGCCGAAATCAAGACAATCAGGCAACGGAGTAACTATTCCCTTTCAGACTGTAACAGCAACAGGCGATTTTTAGAACATTTTAATGAGAGAACTTCTCTAATCACTTCTTTTCTAAAGCATCATCTTCCCTACTGCTTTTGGACAGATCAAATTAGAATGTTGGATCAAGATGAATGGTTTCCAGGTGTCCTTAAACACTGTTTAAGTAACAGTGGAAACAACAGGTAGAATTGAGGAGGAATGTGTAGAAAATAAAGACAGCTCTATGTGGTGTAGCTTCTCTATTGAACAGCACAGTAAACATTACAGGGAAGAATGTCACAGAGTTAGCAGGCTTGGGACTTAAACACACAGCAGAGCAACAAAAGCAGTAGCCAAATAGAGCTTTAATTAAAAAACGCTTGCACCTGCCTATGTTTTTGGTATCTCTATTATTGGCAATGGGCAGCTGATCTTTCTTGGCCTGAACAGGAAGAAGAGAGAACATACCTTTCTCTGTCAACTGAAAAACAATGATGTCTTAAGCATGAACTAAGGATAAGTAGTATAAAATCTGGTTCCACTTGGCTTCCTAGTGCCCTAGGAAACTGCACTTCTTCAGCTGAGAGCTTGAGATGTATTACTTACTACGCTGCTATTAAATAAATCTATTAGGATAAGGCATAAAAACATTTTCTCCTTGCAGAAAACACTACTCTAGCTGACTGTTGAATGGTAAAAAGTGCTGAACAAGAGGTAGAAGAAAGATTTTAAAGGTTATATCCTTTAGAAAAAAACATCACTGACATATTGCAAGAGGTATTTTGAAACAGCAATTCATTCTTGAAGTATGTAAAGCTAAGGAAGAGAGCACACAATTTCACTTAAGCAAGATTTTTTCTCTAAATTCCACATGATTTAAGTTAAATATCAGTAATAAAGGCTGAGTGAGGAAATAGGCTGCCCTCAGTTGTTTTGTGCTCTTAGTTACAGATTGTATGCACTCAGAATTTTTTAACAAAACTTTATCTTATGACTGCAACTGGTCTACTCTGTGACCCAGAGTAGAAACCAGCTCACTCTTTAAAATTTGTGTTGTTTTCACCATGCCAAGTAAACCAATTGCAGTCTTTGTAAATATATAAGAAAAGAAACATCAGCATTTTTGTAAGGGGATAGCCCGTATTCACACAATCACAGCTAAGCCACTGACAAAACTATCTTTAACCTAAATTGATGACAGAGCACCAAATACTAACAGAGGAAAACACAGTCTTTGCACAGTGAAAATTCAGAACAGATTCCATTACTGCAACCGGATTTCCAAATACTCTGGTTTCCCCATTCACCTTTTCAAGAACACTTCATTTATTATCAGATCAAAATGATAAACAATTTAGCTAGTCTGGCTGATCAAGCTAGCCCCGTCTTTGTTTCGGTGTTTTGTGGGATATCTCAGATTGCTAACCACCCAATGTTTTGGTAACACTGTAGAGAATGCAGTAACAAAAATGCTGCTTTAGTAAGTTGTGTGTGGATATTTGAAGAAGAATCTTATTCCCTGTGTTGGAAAAAGTTTGTATAGTAAGAGTAGACAGTATGCTTTCCCTGCCTCTGATTCTTCTTTTTAGATAAAACTGAACATTGAGCCCTTGAAGGCGATTCTTCCTCTAATGTGAAATATTTGCAGACATTTCAGGCAGTGACAAGAAGACTCCCACAAAGAATAAAGATAAAACAGGGAAATTGCCTTATATTTTTTAGAAGGAACCTTGATTTGGGGAAAGAGGGAGATTTTCACCCTTTCACCTTTAAAGACAGGACTTAGAGGAAAACAAAAGACACCTAGAAGTATGAAATTAATATTTTCCTTGATAACATATCTGAAAAAAACCAACCAAACAAAACTTGATCTTGGAGATCGAGGCTTTCATCCCTTCCAGATGTAGCTCTTTTTGCTCATCCTTTTTTCTTTCATACCCTGTAGAAACTTCCTTTACTTACAGAAAAGATTTTTCATCTCTTCAAGTATGGACCCTTTCCTACATATTTTTCCTTCTTGCTTATGTTTTGAGTTCAAGTTTCATGTTTTGATTTTTGGGGCATTTAATACATTCAAATTTCCAAACTTTTCAGTCTGGCTCCCTTTAAAAACCTCAGTTTCCTCTGTTTCTGAAAATCTGCCCTTAAAATTGAAAACTGTAATAAGATGGTTTTGCTTATTCTTGATTTAATTTGGGTATTTGTAGGCAGTCAAAGTCTAGCCTCAGTGCCTAGTCCTTCTTTAAAATCCCCCCCATTTACAAAGTCACTACTAAAATAGCAGAACATGTGGTTGATTCTGTTTCTTTGTTAGAGATATGGGGGAAGGAACATACAGTCCTTTTCACAGCGAGTGGCATTTGTTCTCCAGTCTGCAACTGCAGTGTTCCATAAAAACACAAATCTCAGTAGAAATAACCTAATACTGTATAGTGAATCCAGTATTTTGAATTGAAATCAAACTTTTGATGTTATTATTGTAGGAACCCCTTTAGCCATGACCTGCTTACAGTTGCAGCAACAAAAATGGGAAGATCTCAAATAAATAGTCTAAAGTGCCAGGTCACACATTTCAGAGCTAATCTCAATAATTTCTGCTATGATCTGGCAACTGTTCAGATGCAAATAAGAGAGGAAGAGAACAAACCGGATAAATTAGCTATCAGAAGGTTATGAAAAAACACCAGTAACAGAAAGATGATGGCAGCTTTGGGATGTGCCTGGCAGGGAATTTCTGGTATGGATAAAGCAGGTCAAATGAACGCCTTTAAAAGAATTCATTGCTGAGACTTCAGACCCAGGAAAAACAATTAGTAGCTCATTATGTCATCACTAGGGTTTTTGAACAACCAAGGCTGTTAAAGGACCATCTATGTCCCACACACAACGGTGAGTGGAAAATTCCTCTATTATATCTTGTGAGCAAGTAGGTGACAATTCTGTACTGACACAGAAATGCTGGATAACCCATGTAAACTATAGAGTTGCATTACGAGTCCTGTTTCCTGATTTAATTTTAAAATTTTAGTTTTTAAGTTTAGTTTAAAAATTTAAAAACATTGTGGCTACCAACGGAAACATTGGCTGGTGGATTTGAAAACCTGAGAAAAGGCTTGCAAGTTTCCAGTCAAGATGATCAACCAGGATGTGAACTTCAAGCTCAGAGGGAAAAGGATCAGTTTAATGGGTGCCCTAGTCCATCCCCCCATCCCCCCATCCCCCTGTCCCCATCCCCTTTGCCAGAATTAGCATTTGAAGGAAGCAACCAAGGGTTATTTTCAGAAGCCTGAGCAACAATGTCAGCTTCAGCTTGGTAAGGTTAAATCTTTGAGGCTGTTGCTGATGCCTCAAAACACAGCTCTCACGTGGGAATGCATATTCTACACGTCAAAGGTGACTCAAAAGAAGACAATACATCTTCTTTCAAAGCTTCTACCATTGTTTTTTGCTTGTTTTGCATTAGCACATACTTCAACATATTTAATTACCTTCCTTGACTAATCAGATGAGTATCTTGTCTTTAACTGTGTCAGTCCTCAGGAGGCTGAGGACAATGTCAAAGTTCAAGCAAATGCTCATGCTCTGAGGGTCCCAGAGCACAGCACTCGCTTGCTCTGCGTGGTACTTGCTCCTTCAAGTAGTTTCCTGGGTCAGGAGGGCCGGTCACATGCATACTCAGCATGAAAACTAGTTGCACAATTGGGATCAGAGAGTTAATATGAAAAAAGGGGAGCAATTTGTGTGTAGGGGTTGTGCTTTAATTTAATTTCACTAAGAATAGGTACCCCGCAGCTACAAATTTTGATAGCAGGCTTCATTTCACACAGTACTTTCTTTTAGCACGTAAAACAAATGTTTATTGTACTAAATACAACATGTTTGACTAAGTGTAGAACACAGGAACCAACATGTTGGTTTCAATTTGTTCTGTGTATCACTGGAGGGTCTAATCCTTTCACAACTCTATCTGGCCACCATCAATTTCTCATTAATCATTATGTTTCAATGGGGAACACTGAAGGGTGTTTTCTCAGATTACAATGAAGTGAGAGGCTAACGTCATGGTCTGTTTATCTTCATACTTAACATAGTATAATTATTTTGTATTTTTTTTTCATTCAGTTAAGACTTGCACCTTGACTTCTGTAAACATAGGCAGTTCAGTTTTCATTGTTAAGGATGTTGACTTAACCGAGTATAAAATGGGAATCTGGGTATGTAGGAGAAGCACATTTGAAATCCAACTTTCATTTCTCCTGCTGTTTATATTCAGCAGACCAATTATTCAACCGACTACTTGCAGTAAAATATCAGGACGCTTAAAACAGATGCTAGACTTTGTGCTGCTATGATGAATGAAGACTTTTCTGAAAACAGTGAAAGAAGTCTAGACATCTGTACAGTAGGAGGAGAAGAAGAAGGACAACTGGTTCACAGGATTCCACCCAAAATTCCCAGCTCTCACAGACATGCCAAAACGGGTCTTTCTGTGACTGTGGATGATGCAAGATTTCTGGAAAAACCACCTCTGTCTTACATAGCCTTAATTGCAAAGGCAATTCTTTCTTCCCCTACAAATAAACTGAATTTAGCTGCTATCTACAAGTATATTGAAGATAATTTTCCTTTCTACAAGAACAAAGGTCGAGGCTGGAGGAACAGTGTAAGGCACAACCTTTCACTAAATGATTGTTTCATCAAGGTGGGAAGATGTGAGGATGGCAAAGGAAACTATTGGGGTATTCACCCGTCAAACTTAAGCGACTTCATTCACGGAGACTTCAGGCAACACAGAAGGTCACGAAAGCGAGGGCGTCAAAAGGAGCTGGAGCATTGCCTTGCTGTGAATTACTTCATGCCATGGGGATACTATCCTTCCCACCCAGCACCAAACTGGCTTTACCAAACGCATTATTTTCTGGATCCTCTGTGGAAAATGCTGTACGCTGACAGACTGCAGTTTGTGCATGAATACCCAAAATGGAATGTAAACAGTGATTTAATCATGGGGAAGTTTTCCCCTCCACTGCAGACCAATAAACCACACAGCATTTCTGCGGACTGGTTTTGTGGATCTCCTGCTGCTTCAGTTACGCAGCAGAATATTTTCCTAAATATTCAACAGGGTTTCCCTAATTCCCTTTTCTCCGCTTCTCAAAAACAGCAGCAAAGTGAAACATTCAGGCACATCTGTAAGTACTAGAAAGTATTTGAAGTGCAGTAACTTCACAGGCAGCTTGGGACTCTTGTCAAGATGCAATGTATTAATATGTATTGCACAGTTTTGAACATTTGTATATGTTTAAAAATGGCAAAAGAGCTTACTTATGTAAGCCAGTGATTACCAGTGATTATTACCTAAGTGTATTAGCTTTGAAATGATAACAATTAATGCCGTTATATAATTCTACTAATCAATGGCCATGCATAGATTACTCTGTATGAGTAAATCCATTAGCACTAACTGCCCACTAGTTTTAATTGTCCTGCATTAATCATATTACTGTGTACCACTTCTTTATTAGAATCAAGTTAATACACATGTATGTGTATTTATAACTATATATTCAAACATGTACATCCATATATTTTCTTTTATACTATATTGAGTAGGAAACATTAATATATTTTCCTTTGTCAGTTGCGAATGTCTTTGAAATGTTACTTGTCACCTCCCATACTGTTGGAAATATTGAGTGAGTTATTTTTCTACTCATTTAATTTTATACGTTGGTTAGGACTCACTTGGCACTATTAATTCCAATGCATTGTATTGATCCAAAAATCATTGTATATTTATGCATCTTTAGCAGTTATGTAGATACTTGCTTCTGTTTGAATAAATGTTCAGATGAATAAATGTTCCAAGTGAAATAGGATTGCAACATTATCTTTAATATGGTTTTGAGTTCAAATCTGGTTCTTAAATGCACTGCCACGTATTAATTAACCTACTTAAATGACTAGTTAATGACAGCATCACTAATCACAAGTTTACCCACTAGCTGGCTATAATTCATTTAAGTTCACTTTTAAGATAATGTCACCTATGCAAAATTGCTTAAGCTTATATCTGTACTTTCAGTTTACATAGTCATATTTATGTACATGGTTGCTTACATAGCTATGCAGTCTGTGATGATACAAAGTACTCAAGTAAATATACTTTTAAAACGCATGTATCTGGCACCCTCGCTGTAACACTAACCTGTAATCATGAAAGTGCAGCAAGTATTAGGGTGAAAACACCCAGCTTTTGCCAAGTTACGAACTTTCAAAAAAACTTGCTTTGATGTTTACTCACTGAAAATGTAGGTTTAAGTCGTGAAGACTCTGCTCTGCCTCAGTCAGGAAGAGCGCGAGCACGTGGGCAAAACTTGAGGTTTGGGCAAAGATGGGGGGAGGTGGGGTTCAGGGTCTGGACGGATGGATGGATGGATGGATGGGGAGACCAGGTGGAGGAAAAAATGGAGATAGCTGGGCTTGGGTCAAGGAGCCCAGATGTGCTAAGCAAGCAGCTATGAGGAGCCTGAGGAATCCAAACTGAGAATGCCAGGCGATTGCAATCAGATAAGGATGAAAGATAGGAATACGAAGACTCAGGGCAGGTTGGGAAAAGTCTCTGCCTGCTATAGTCTATGTAATGGAATGCCTGGGGTGGAATTTAATACTCACAGTTCTTTAGCTGTCAGCAAATTACTTGAAAATTACACAAGACAGCAAGTTATTCCTGTTTGTTCTCACTGACTCCATTAGTTTACTTGGCAAAAGCTTGTGAGGTGCACCAGAGGATATTCCTAGAAGGACACAACACCATTGGACTTCACCTTCCCTTCTAAATTAGAGTTGGAAGAGAGAAGTAAGTTCATAACATGGGACTTTGATTGAGCTAATGTGACCTATTGCTTAGCAGGACATCCTTTAAGCCTGGAGCAACCATCTTAGTTTGCTCTTGAAAAAGAATTGCATTTTACCAATTAGTGACGGTGGTGGAAACGTGGCAGGTACCAAACCACACACACACTTCCAGATCTTCACCCCAGTTTCTTGCAGGAATGCAATAAGGGGAACTCACATGCAAGAGGAGACATTCTTCTACTCAGATGCTCATATTTTATTTCAAGACCACCTTGAAATAGTTTTCATATCACTAGTAGTACACATACCATAGCCTGAGAACTCCCATCTTAGATATTTCCAGTCTGCTTATGTAGCTATCAGTATGGTTTCTTATGGTTTTTTTCCAATGTGTTTTAACTTCTTGTTTGTTTGTATAGCACCTGCTTGCCACTGTGGAGGAGGATTCTTCTCATGTAATGAGCAACTATTTATTTTGTCCTCATCGTTCAGTGGGTATCTGTAGCTTTCTCACTGTGCATAGTGCAAACACTGCTCTGAAGACAAAATTACCTAGTCACTATTATATTACTATTATTCGTCAAAGCCGTAATATAATTTACTTTCAAAATAACCTGAGAGATGAGGAACATCTTGAAACAGGCATAAAAGACTGAGGGCAAATGTACATATTCACTTTGGACATCATATCTGTGAAATCACTGTGTAGCATTTCATGTGCTCAAAGCCCAGCTCCCATTGCCCTGGCTTTCAGCTCTGAGTGTTCAGAACATTTCCAATGATCCCAAGCAACAAGGAAACTAGTGACCATCTGCAAAAAGTTTGATTTTGATAACTTGTCCAGAAATGCTGCAGCAGATGAAAGAGTGGAACCATGTCTTAAAGGCAAACTGGAACTGTCATAATACTGACAACCCTTTTTTTTCCTGTAATCCGCAATTGAGTTTGCTGAATACCTTCTAACTTCTGCAACAAAAGCCAGCATTTCTTATTACATGATTCTAATCAATCTGCAAAACAGGTCTACTTTGGGTATTAAATATGGTAAGAGAAAAATAGACTTTTTGATATAATTAAAGCCAATATTGTAATGCCTTCAGCTGGGGTAAGGGCCAAGTTAGGAATGCACTGTTTAGACAAGATGCTATTTCCCCCCCCCCGGCTTCTGAAAGCCTGACATTGTAATCTTAATAATGTTTTTCATCACAGCTGAAGGGGTAGGTTAATGTGTCATTTTGTGATGAAAATGTCAAAGTACTAATTTGCAAACAACTCGAAGTAAAAATTTAAAAGCAATAAGAAACAAATCAGGTTGTGTGCTTTACCTGAATTCCAAACCCCTAAATCCACTTAGCATACAACAATAAATAATTTTCTGATCTTGAAATATCTTCCTACAATTAGAGAGGACATTACATTTCTGATACAGGAAATTACCATTTAATGAGAAGACTGAAAGGTTCTTGAAAATTAAATGGATGAATTACATGCTTGTACAGGAATGTCTGAGGCAATACACATGGTGTAAGAGACTCCCTTAGAAGTAAAAATAACAGTTACGAATGCTGAATTACAGAAAATCTGACAGGAACACAATATCCGAAAACTACATGTTGACAAGTTCAGCATTTTCCAGCTGAAATACATTACCAGCGTTGATAAAAATGTCAAGAAGTCAGAATCACAACATTTTGACTATTGTCACCCCTGTTCTGCCCATAAATAAGACAGAGGTCATCTTTTTACAGCAGATCTACTTTGGGAGTACACAGTTGAAATACCAGTGTATGACATAAATAGCTGGAATGGAGGTCATGTACGCTTTCATAAATAAATACTGCCAATTGCTGTCCCCTTATTTTTGCACTAAAGAAAATGACTTCTGCATAATGAAATTATGTTTGAACCATACATTTGCTAACACTTTCAATAAACTGTATATTAATGATGAGCAGTATGAGAACTAGGCCTGAACATGAGGACCTTTTATTAATAACACTTTACAGGTAATAATTTTAAGCCAGATAATAACTTTGGCTTTGCAGTTGACCTTCACCAGTTTATACAAATATTTATTCTAAATGTTCAATAAAATGTCTCAGCCTATAAAGACCAGAAAGTTAGTATACAGTTTAATTTCTGATACATTTGCAGCCTGGCACAACTGCTGACTCTGAGACTTGTCTTCTTTCATATTGAAAATAACCACTGTCCAGGGGCACAAATAAAAGCTTTCTAGAAAAAGAAGCCTCCAGGCTGTATAGCCACTCCAACTTATGCACACTAATTTGTGCTTACCCAACAGTTACCCATTTCTTGTACTCCCTGAAACAGGTTAAAGAAGACAGTTCTCTCCTTTGGAGCACAAATTCCTCTTCCAGTGTAGTGAGGGCTGTGTATATGGATGCATGAGGATATGTCAGGTTTGGCCTGTAGTGACACCATAAGGTAGAAAAAGAAAAAAAAAACAAAAACCAAAAAACAACAGAAACCTTCAAAGCCTTTTTGAGAGTTGGTGCAATCAGAGATAAGATTATGAAAATGAAAATGCCCCAATCACATGGGAACAATATAGCATCCCTGCAGGACACATTATGGCTGACTGATTTAAATGTGCCCTCCTGTAGATAATGCTTTTAATTTCTTTGAAGTTTAATTGTAATGAGGACATTCCCAGGTTTGCATTATCTGGTCTGTGTATGTTAAAACCATACAACAATTGTAACATCCCTAATATATATATTATGCCAAATACTGATAACTACTTGCAAATTTAATTCCATCTGTGTTAGTAAGGTGTAGTGTTATGTCAAATGGATCACGCACACATGGTCAAACTACACAATTTTTGTACCATAAACCAAGTTTTGAACCTTTTTGCCAATAAAGACTCCTGACCAGGCGCATCCAAGCACCTGAAAAATACCCTGGAATGGCCAACTCAAAAGCCACTGTAGCACCCATGTACCATCTTGCCCCAGTGGTACTGTGGCATAGAGGATGCAGCTGAAAGAAGATGGAGGTCAGAATCTCCTGTGATCTTTAAGGCTGTTTTGGTCTGTGTTTACACTATGTTTAGGTAGGAAATTGGATATAACATCCACAAATGGCTCCTCTGCTTCTTACCTATTCCCAGTACAATGGAGGACCTGGTCAGCTGCGTTAATTAGTTCAACCTTTCTTCCTCCTCCTCCTCCTCCAGCCTTTAGGCTGTCCTGTGTCTGCATTCACTTTGCTATCTTCCAGTTCCAACCTGAATTTCCCACTTCACATTTTCCTGTGGCCCTACTCTGTTACCTTCTTATGTGTGGTAAAAGCAGAACCCTGGATTCCAGTATTCCCAGTTCATCAGAGATAGAACAAAGCTTATGTCAATGTACTGGATGGAATAAGACTTTAAAAACTCCTATAAGAACAATGTAGAAAGATGATATAGGGCCTGATTCTGAGCTTATCAACAACCATGGAAACAAGAACTATTTTCACTGGAAGCAACAGACCATACAGTTACTAAAACTCGGGCTTGTGGACTTTATTTCTATCATAAGACCATACTTTACTAATTCTCCTGTATGCTTAATAGATTTCCTGGCACAATCTGTAGTAGACTTGACTCAACCTGATAGCTCGGCAAGCAAAGTCTCAGTTAACGGATTTGCTCCTGGGAAGTTCTTGTCTCCAGGCAGAGCTGTCAGCTATTCAAAAACCCTTTGGAGCTATCAACACTTAGTATTTTTATTTAATTCTTTTAACATTCATTTTAGCACGTATGTGTTTTCAGCACATAGAGCTTAGCTACGTGTGTCATTTGAAGACAGCGCGTGGTTTACGCCACACTTGTCAAGTGTTGGTGCATCTAAGGTGTGGTGTGTCTAGAGCTGAGAATAAACATATGATCAGGTAGAAACAAGACAAAGTGCCAGAACCACTGGATTTTTAAATGGCTGATGCTCTCCAAGTGAAAAAGCAGAAAAATAATGGGGGAGTCCTCAGAACCAGGAAAAAACACCAGACAAATTTGAACTTGTGAAAAACAGCCTGAGAATAGGCTTCTTCTAGAGAGCATTGGTTTTGTTTTGGAGAAGGAGACATTTTCCTTTTTAAGCTGTGATTTGCAACAGAACAGCTTTTCCACTCTCATTAGTAAGAAAAAAGACATGAATCTGCCTGCTGGAAGGCTGTTCTTATGCTTCCATGCAGTCCAAATGGGTGTAAGAGAAAGCTTTAATAAAGATATGACACAACAAAGCTGGGGACACAGGGACACACCATGTATCAGTTAGTATATACTTAATTTTGTAGCTAGAGAGGGAAGGGAATAGAGGGCCACCTAACTTGCAACAGAAGCTTCAGCTCTTGGACATCGTGTAGGACTGAGACACTGAAGACCCCTGACTCTCAGCACTCTTCCCCCGTGCTGCCCCTCCCTAGGAAAGCCCAGCTTTCCATGCTCAGGAGAGCATCGTTCCACTTCCAAATAGCTACTCTACAGACACATCAGAATTCTGGACTATGAGAAACAGAAATTTCACCCTAAATAAACATATTTAACATGTAATTCCAGTGGTTTGCTGTGGTAGAAGCCAATTCCATAGCAAGTCTTAAATGGAGATAGTGTTACCGCATTGTCCTCCAAGCAGTTCAAATACTCCAACCTTCTAGTGTTGATGTTGACAGTTACATATGTATTTCTGTGCTGTAAATAGATTAGACTTAGCTATACGTGCTTAGGCCAGAATAATTAATAACAAAATATGAAATTCAATCTTTAAGATAAGCATTTAAAAATCAAAATAAATTATTAGAAGACTGTACTCTTTCAAAGCTCAAAAAATTATAAAAAGATTAGATAACAATTAAAAAAAAGCTATATCTCTATACCCTGGGATATATAGTTTCACTACAGGAGAAAAATTTATTACCCTTCTTTGCTCCTCTTCCATAAAAATTCTGAAGCTGTGGATCACAATCCAGTCTGTCCAAGGCTTATGGAATTATTTAGGAATTCTAATACACAAGCAACATGCTGGGGTTCCTCATATGACAGTAATATATGTAAATACTAAGGACAATAAAAATATCTAAATAATCAAGTAAAGCAGCTATTAAATGCCATTGAAACAGCATGTGTTCCACTATTCCCAACCTAGGTATGGATTCCACAAATTGATTTTCTAACTTTCAACTTTCTAAGAATATTTTCATGCTATCCTTTTATGTAAAACAAGTAAGTAAAATTACTGAAACAAGAAGTTGTAAAGGAAAAACATTGTAATCAGAGATTGTTCTAAGTCTGGAGACTGTAGAAGGAATTTGAGAAAAGCCTGCAGACACTTTGAAATGGATTGTGTCTGCCAATAGCTTCTAAAAAAGATTGTGAAAGTATTTTTACAGAAAACATACATAAACTGAATTTTATAATCCAGAAGAGTTTACAGTGTTAAGAAATCAATTTGCATATAAAACGAACTATTGGTATAATTTCAGTACAAGACATTTTGAGCAGCTCAGGAGTAAGTTGCTGGGATTGTTTACCTAATACAGAAATGTTCACAATTATTTGCAGTGTGTGCGTGTATGTCTGGGTGTGCACATAAGCATCTCTGCATATTCATGAATGCTCAAAATCTCATGCCTAAGTGGCTTATAACTTTGGAATAAGTTGAACACCTTTATATAAGAAGTACAGCTGGTGTAAAAAGCAAATCAGTGATGCTTCAGTATTAATAGCTGGTATGTTTGCTGCCTTCACTGCTCCTCATATTCATGACGGAGATGCTGGCCATGGAGATAATTATCCCATTATGTTAGTAGTACTGTCTCAAAGATGAGATTAAAAACTGTAATTCTGTTTAATCCCTGTAGCCTGTGACACAATCAAAGAAAAAAGGAAATGAGAATACAAGTCACCAAGCAGAAATAAAGATAATGTCCTAAAGGATGCTCCATCAGTTAAAACCTCTAGATGTACATCTGATTGCGGCAGACGAAGAAATCATTGTATAAAACATCAAGCACTGGGTTCACAGAACAATTCTGAAATGTGAACCAACAAATTAAACAGCACATAGTAAGAGTCAGAATCAATCAGAACAAAATTTATGTCATGCTTGAAAGCCTTACTAGAATTCATACGGCAATGCTTCAGTTAGTAGATCTTTTGTTAATTGAGATACAACAATACATACCAAAATTTAGTAAGAAATGGCAGATGTGCTACTAGCTGATAATTACTTTGCAAATCTGAATCAAATAATAGCTTTCTAACAATTAGAGTAATCATAGTAATTTTAAGGGTGGAGAGAACAAGGATGATATCAAGTTTGCCATATAAAAAACTGGAATTAATACTTGAATAATCTCCATCATTAATCAAGAAATAAATCCATCTTGCAAGTGGATTTCTTGAGAGCAGTTAATAACTGCCATCACACTTCCCTGAGCCTGCAATCCAAATATAGATAGTAGAATGACTGATATTAGTTGTCTGAAAGTGACAATTCCCTTCTGAATATCACCGGGACATGTGACTTGTATAATATGAAGTTTTGAAGTTAAATGATCTATCTTATAAGGAAATAATTCAGCAGCCAGCTTGATGACTACTGTGCATCACAAACACAGAGACTTAGGTAAACCTGCTATATACCTTAGAGCTTGAAAATATACTGGGTTGTTATTTATTTTTATATATATATATATAATGACACACATTGTTGGTGTGTATTTTTTAAAATTAAAAATCAAAATTTGGTTTCTACCAATTTGAAAGCATTTAACTGCATTCATAGTGATCTCCAGAAGACTTGAACCTCAGTTTAGATGCATCACCCAACAAACCACGGGGTATTTCCCAGGCACACTGATCTTCCTGCTGAAGCAGTTCCCCTCTGCCCTGCAAAGCCACACAACACACGGTCAGCAAAAGCTGAACTAGATGTTGTATGTTCCTACAGCCCAGTGGCAAGGGGAAGATTCCTGCAAGAAGGCAAGTCTGAAATGCCGTCCCTGCTGTCGCACATCATTATTTGCTCCAAATACACAATAGGTCAGGGGCCACAGAAGAGATCGTCCTCTGCCTCTCCAAGGAGTTTCATAAACATACTCACAAAGCCAGATTCTCACCCATTCTTGTCCTTTCTGTCTTTGTTTCAGACTACAGTCTGTACCCAAGACAATCTGCTCTCCTGAGGACTCGACTCATGAATGTTTGAGATGGCTGGTAGCACTGTGACTTGTTCAGAAAAGAATCTAAGCAACAAAAAATTTAAAAAACAAAACAAACAAAAAAACCCAACCTCGTTTTGATCATGGTAACTCGGAGAATACAAACTAGAATCGCATTTGTCAAATACACGTTTTGCCACATTTTAATCTATTTTTTTCCTTAATAGCCTGATCCTTAACTCTCGCAAGTCAGCACTGACTTTTGTGCCGATGTGAATGTGCAGGGCAGTGGAGAAGAGACCTGCTATACCACAGTGAATGCATCATTTTACAGATTCAAAACATGCCCAAAGGCATTTTTTAAATCCATCACCGATCTGCAATATGACAAACTCCACAGAGGCCAAAGACTGTTGACACATCTGGGGTTTCAAACATTTCAAACAATTAGCCAGGGGAAAACGTATGAATGGGAAAGCAAAGTTCTCAGTGACCAGAAGACATCTATTCATATAGAACAAGAACAAGTGAATGAAACAGCTGGGAAAAAATGAGGTGCTTGCTAAACCTTTGGAATTAACAAAGTAATCTGTTAGCAAACAAAAGCAATGACAAGTTTCCAGGATCCAACATGCCAGGCCAATGAATAGTTTCCTAGAATGGCAGTTTGATGTATGCATGTGAGAAGCAACTGGAAAGGCTCATTTTTCTAAACTGTACTTCAATAGAATACTCACACTTGAAAGACCAAAGAGGAAATACGACCTAACACGGCCAGCGGATGTTGCTGTGAATTTATGCTGTGATTTAAATAGTTCCTTACAGGGACAATACTAAAAGAAGAGAAAAAAAAAATAATTATACTAGAAAACAGAACTTTGTTTTTAAAAGCATTTTTTTTCCCTGAAAACTATTACAGCTGGTACTCTGAAAAACAAAATCACCCGTTAGTCTGCAGGATGGCAAACTTCTCTACAGTATCTGAAAAAAGTACCTTAGACTTGCCTATATTATGCATTGACTCTTCCAGGCAAAGTACATATGCAAACCTATTGCAAAACAATGGTGTCCAGGATTTTACTGAAAGGTGTACGCCAGTGATGACACAAAGTCTGGTCCTCCATGGCTGTGTGAGTGAAGACAATAGTTTTAAATATAGTTTTATGAATTTTTCTGTCCTGTGACTTACAAGAGAAGGCAGACTAAATTAAGGGTTTGCTGTACCTGCTATGGAGAACTGTGTACTTTCTGAATTGTGTGGCAGAGATGTATTCAACATATTCAATATAGCTGGCTTTTTGGCAAATATATGATAAGACACTTGAAATATACCATCTCCATTTTCCTAAAAGTGCCGACATTATCATTTTGAATAAAAGAAGGATTCAAAATGCTTTAGGCCTGGTTCAGTGCAATCATCTCACAGATGTTTATTGTCCCAGCTCCGTGGAGGTATTTCAGATCTGGCCAGAATCTTGAAATGGCACCAAATGACACTGAGTGACTGAGGGAGTCAAAAGGAGGCATGTAATGAGGGAAAGAGAAGTAAGCAGAAGTAAGCAGAAGTAAGAGAAGTCCTCTGAAGGCTGATAACAGAAGAAATGGTCCCAGGTTTGTAGCCTGGGAGCCAGTGAGGGTTGAGGTTGATGTGACTTTCCAGGGATGCTGAACTGAAGAGATAGCGAGGACAACAGCAGCATGCAGGTGCATGTTCCTCAGTAAAGTTCCCCTGGATTTTATCTCACCAGCGGCCTTAGCATCTTTCTGACCATTTGTGGCATTTTCTTGTGCCCTCCAGTCCTGGCTGCACTGCATCCCTTCCCTGGCAGCTGCCTGCCCACAAAGCAGCCCTGGGAAGGGGAAAAGCCCTTCCTCATTCCTCTTTTTTCTACGCCCTTTGAATTGTTTTCTGTCAGTCACTTTGAACTTGGATTCAGAAGGCTCCATGAGCTTCTACTGTTTTTTCTTTTCTAATATTTTGCAGTTTTCAGATGGGTGTACAGCATGGTCAGCGTAAGGGGAATTGAGGGAACCCAGAACAGGAACCTCTGACAAGCTTTTATACATATGGAGCCACCACAGGGAGCTTGTGGCGGGGAAGGGGACACTTGGTGGGGAGAAAGCAGAAAATGGGGTGACAAGGGATAGGCGGTGGCAGAAAGTCTGTCCATTCATCAACCAGGGAGCTTGCTCATTCACTTATCACAGACTCCAGCTGCCTCTCAAAACTTTGTTCACTCAGGAGGACAGGAGAAAAGAGAAGAGTGGCAGTGACCTGACACAAGCAAGAGCCGCGCTACTGCATTCTCACAAAGTTTCAGCACTGCTTTGGGTCCATCATGTCAATGGTATGAGTCAGGGAACCAGGAACACTGCTCAGAAAGTGGTGGTTTGCAGCTCTAAAGGAAAAGCTATATATTAGATAATGTCACAGCCTGTCAGACCTCTGACCTTTAATTAAAGCATGTGCAATCATGCTCTGCAGACCTCTCAGCAGTGATACTCAGCTCAGAATGTTTGCAGAGGCGGAAGGCTGATTGGCAATGGGTCCTTAAGGGAGGGTGCTAGGTCAATATTTCTGAGGTCCCGGTTGAGCCTGGGTGAATCAAAGCAGGATAGCACCCTGGCATCCACAGTTGTGACTGGTATCAGTCTTCTTCATGGAAGCAAGCGTTGCAAGACTGACAGACAGACAGGAGACACAACCTTGTTGTGCATTGACAGGGTCTGAAACAAGGTGCTGGCTGATGCTGGCATTCTGCATCATCAACAGCCTAACTAATTGCTCAAACTTGACAAGTCCTTAGCTTTCTCTGAGAACATCTTCACACCCTTTGTTTCACTAGAGCTTCATAGGACACTGCAGTGAAGACTTTGCACTGCCATTTTCTTAGCAACTTTGTCCAAAACGTTTGTGTGACTACCTTTGAACTCCATTAATTCCTTCTGCATTTTTACAAAGAAATTGAAGAGCTTCAAGATGCTGACAGAGCTCTGACCAGAAACACAGATACAGATATAATATACAGATCTGAGCCAGCACGTAATGTAATGTAACAATGTAACAATGATGGGGCAGGAAAGATCATCCAGGTAAACAGACCAGCTGGTCAAGACAGGAGAAGAGTTCACAGTGACTACCAGCCTCAGAAATCATCAGTGCTGCTTAACTTACTGTAAGATGAAACTTCTGATGATGCCAATGGAGTCAAATCCTTATAATCTGCTAGCTACATCACTGCAGTTATACTGCATGGATGCATGTCTGTTTAAACATATGCAATTCCTACTGCATGGGTGAACTACACATGCAGATAACCTCCTGCTTTTCCCCAGACTTTCATAGGGTCAGCATTCCCATTCCTTCAGGCTCTGGTCACCTGATAAGGTCTGTCAGCAAGGGTTATAATCATTGCAAATTGCAGTGGTGGATTTCTTTGGTGACACGACTAGTGAGCTTTGGAAATAACTGACAGTCCCACATCACTGGATGTTCACTAACAGGGTACCAAGGTGTGATTCTAACCTATCGATGAGATGCACTGTGTCCTATTATCATCATGAAACCATGCAGCCTCTGGATTTGGCTTTTTTCGTATATTTACTTAAAGAATTAACTTGCCAAAAAAACCCCAAAACCCAAAAAAAATAGCACTTACAAGATTTACATTAAAGGCTAATGCTGTTGTGAGGGAATTTGAGAAGAGCATTACCAGCATCTTTGCCAAAAGCTATACACCTTCCTGCAAAATGTAGTATGTCCTAAAATGCTTTCCTGATGCTTCTGTTTGTCAATGAGTTAAGTACATGCTGATGTAGGGATAAATTTTCTAGATACTTACCTCCCATTTTTGTCATCTGCATGTCTAATCTACGTGCAACGCACTGTTAATTTACCCCATAGTGTTGCCATGGAATATAATTTGTATGCACATAAAATATCAATGTAATATCTACAGATGAAACCCAATGGAAACAGTTTACTGTGAAATTCAGTCTTTGTTCCTTCATTTTTCCACTTCACTGACTATTGCTTTTTCAAACTACTCCTAGAGCTCTCTGGCACAACCCTTCATTAAGCTGCATTATTTCTTTATTTGGGAAATGAAACTAAAAAGTATTTTTATACAACCTAATTTCCCATAATTGTTGGGATAATGTTAAGACAGTTTTTCAGGACAGAAAATGCTAATCAAATTTATTTCAAAACCACATTGAAATTCCACATATATTGGTGCCAGAGTGCAAATTCTACTCAACTGGGAATGGAGAGGGAGGGAAGAGAAATATATGACAACTCTCACTTCAACACAAAGGTTGTGAGATAAGTTTTATTTGAATCAAATGCCATTTAGCAACTTAAGCATCTGGAGCACATCTGATAACTCGGGTGAAATGTATCGATTTCTCTATTGATTTTTCTAATATAACTTCTCTATGAGGAGCTATAACTGAAAGTAGCAAGTGACTCCACTAATTCCAACTCTAAGTAGCATGGAGATGTTCACACATGCAATTCCAGAACACAACGGGTCCTTGCCTTACGCTTGGAGGCAACACATGGCATTGGTATCTTTCTCTCTTGGCTTGCAGTGTTTGAATTTTTTTCACTATTAACCATTTTATGCATTTTTCCATTGCTAGGAATGAGTGGCTTTGTTCATAAACTATATGTACACATGGACTGAGATAATATGAAGCCTCAACAGTACCATACATTAACTTCAACCTTAGGATCAGGCACATAGAGCCTTTTTCTTCAGTCCTGAAACCGATTCCTATGTTGAAATAATACACAGGAACATACATAACACCTGTGGATTTCTGGGCAGTTTACTGTGAAACTCTGCAATGTTTGTCACTTTCTCTGGAAAGTTTTGTATAAACAAAGGCTAGCAGGACATTCTTGCATCTCAAAAAGATTAGTCTGTCATTGCTTTCAATGGGACCAGAATTTCCTGGGCACAAACAAAATTTGCCACTGAACTCACAGCAAATTTTACGTCATACTGTTGGATTTAGCCTTTGGTCTGTTTTCTGAAATTTAGATCATAGTCAGAAAATATGGCTCAGAAGCAAAGGACACACACACACACACACACACACACACACAAAAAGGGGGGGGGGGAGGCTAAAAAATCCAAGAAGGGAGGGCTAAAAAAATCCAGGAAAGGCAGCCTTGAGTTACACTTAACATTCTAAATATTTACACACAGCAAGTAACACTTGAAATATACTTTCTGCAGCAGGAACCCAAACGTGAAGTTTCAATTCTAAATGTCCAAGAATGGAGTCTGTAATAAAAAATACTCAGGGTCCCCACGGTCCCTTAGTTGTGCGCAGGGTTTTCTGTGTGCCCTGACTGACACTGCTGCTCAGACACTGATTGCCACGATGGAAGGGGAAGAGGTAAATGAGTAAATGAGGCCAGACAGGTAAATGGCCGCATTACAGGAAGCTTTTGCTACTCTTTGCACAGGTGCATCACAAAGTTGGTGGTCACTTTTCTTTCCCCAGCAAGAATTGTGCTTACTCCTAGTGTCTCGGTCAGACTTTATTCACGTGTTGTTTAGCACAATAAATGGAGTGGAGAGAAACAGCCTCTCTGTCAAGGAAAGGGTCAGGGCTTCAAGGTGAAACCTGATGTGGCAGCACACGTCTGGTTCACCTCAAGACTCCTCCAATTCCAGAAGTCAAAATTTACCCCCGGATTTCTTCTGGGTTCGCTAGTTTTATAACGTTTTAGAAGCAATTCCTGACCTCTGCCACAATGTTATGAGAAACGTTGCACCCGATGATTCTGAAAGATGCACCCTGAGAACACACAATCTGAAAAAAAAAAAAAACCAGGAAAAGTATTTCGCAAAAAGAGAAGAGAACGAAGAAGATAACTTCAGCCTGCTGCAGTCCGGCCATCACGGACTGCCCCGAACCCCCACTCCGAACCGCGGCTGCCGGTAGCGGACACCTGCGGGCAGCGAGCGGTGCGGTACCCGGGGCTGCACAGGGACCCCCCGGCGCCTCCACCGCCGCTGGCGTGCGGACGCAGCCCGAGCCCCGGCCCCGGCCCCGGCCCCGGCCCAGCGCCGCCGGCCCCGGAGCGCCCCGCTGCCGCCGCGCCGCGTGATTCCACACGGGAAAGAGCCCGCAGCTTCCCCGGTAACCTGGAACCTTCCCCCGTGCCTCTCGCCCGAGCTCGGCCTGGAAACTACGCGTCCCTGCTCCGCCGCGTTAATACGGTAAAAAGTAATTAAACGGCGGGCACGGGGCGGGGCGGGCGGCCCCCTCCCCCCCCCCGCTCCGCCGTGAGCCACGCGGTGGCACCAAAGCGCCGCGCTTTCCCCGCCGCCCGCCGCTCCGCGCACCGCTCCGCGCAACCGCCCCGCTCCGCGCAACCCGCCCGTCTCCGCGCCCCGCTCCGCGCAACCCGTGCAACCCGCGCCGCTCCGCGCAACCCGCCCGCCGGGCCGCGTCCCTTCCCTTCCCTTCCCTTCCCTTCCCTGCGCGGGGGAGCGGCGGGGCGGCCCCGCCGTGCGCTGCCGGGGCCGGGGGCGGCGGGGTCGTGCAGGGCGGCGGGCGGCCAGTGCGGGGGCTGGGCCCTCTGGGATGGCGGGGCTTCGCTCGAGCCCGTGCAGCTCCTCTCAGCCCCTGGAATTACGACCTGTTGTTATTCGTGGCACAGTGGAACAGGACAGCAAGTCACCCCTCGCCACCGAAGGTCACCGGACCGCTCTTCCCTCCGTGGTGGCAGTGCCAGCAGACTCCAACTGGTGTGAAAACAAGCATATGCGCTTTTAAGGAGTGCTTTGAAACTGCCTTTCCATCTGTCCTGCTTTTTTTACACTATATTCAGCCATCATAACGGTGTCCAAGGCCCAAAAACTCTCCTCGCCCTACGTGGGTGCAACTTGACAGCTGCGCCGAGTCCCAATACATGAAAACCAACATTCAAGCGCAGCGGTGCCTCGGTGGCTGTGTGTGATCGCTCTGCTGGTATTACATCTACCATTGACATGTCTCAACCAGGCCCTGACTCCTCTGAGCCAAAAATGGACAAACAAAGCCTTAGCCAGTGCCCACTGCAGGCAGCGGAGGTCGGACGGGCCCCATGGGGAGCGCTCCTAGCCTGGAGAGCTTACAAGTCCAAAAAGACAAAAAAAAGACCCCAATGACAGACATAACAGGCATGCAGGCAGCTGCCTTGGCCCTGACCCTGCAATTTTTTCTGGTCTGGTTTAACCCTGCCCGAGAGGGTGCACGATCTGGGCTCTTATTTTAAATGCAAATCTTGCCTGCTTGCTAATCCAAGGAAGCTGAACATACTTTCTTTTAATGTGTTCAAAGTTGAGCCTTTTAGGGCAGTATCGCTATGAAATCATCAACAAAAAAATAATCAATGAAGTATCATTTTTCTGCCTTTAATTTGCTTCTTTTAAAAATTATATTTACCCTTCTCTTCTCTTTCCTCTTTCCACTTTCCTATCTTTTCACTTGGGCTCTACAGCAGTGGTTCCCAAGCCGCTTCAGTTCAGCCTTTTACCTTTTCTGTGGGCCTTTAGGTCTCCAACCTCCAGCCACACTGACCATCCCCAGACTACAAGAGTCTGTTTCTCCTCCCTGAACCTTCAGTTCAAGGTCCAGCTAACCTGCCTCAATCCAGATTCCTGCCTTGCCCTACGTGGTCTCCCTCATGGCTTTGCCCACGAAGCCAGCTTTAGCCATGTCACCTCGCCCCTGCCAGGTCCCTGCCTTCCACCTGCCTCCAGAGCTTCACAGCATTCCCAAGGACTGACCCTCCCCCTGCACGACCAACCACCTTCCCTGCCGAGGAGGTATCTCCTGGCTGGGTGGCCATTTGCTATGCAAGCCCCACACAGACACTGCTTGCCTTCTTGTCCTCACTGATTCACGCTAATTGTGACAGATTTACAGGAAAGAGAGGTCTTCTAGGATGAGAGGAGAGCAAAGCAGGAAAGGGAGAAAGGGAGGAAGAAGAAATGGAGTTGGCAGAAGAACAATTGGATGGACAACTCCCGAGCGTTTTGAACCTCCCTCAGCTCCCCTTCATGTATTAGCATCCCCTCCCAACTTGAGATCTAAACTGAGCTGAATTTATCTGACTGCAAAGACAGAAAACATAAAAGTGCTATACTTTTCCCCTTTTTATGTAGCCAAATCTTAGATGTCAACAAAGTTGCTGAGCCTGATTTCAGAAAATTGTTCATGTTACCCTCCATCCACGTTCAACGTTTCTACTTGCAGTTCTCTGTCCTCAGAGCAAAGAGACTGTCACAGGGAAGAAACCTTCAGGTTAGTCTTCACATTTGGGGCACCTGAGGTCTTGGTTTTCCTGCTTGATCAGACTGGCTCCAGGAGGAGCTCCACTTGCTGGTCTTTTCTGGGAAGTAGCATTTTGTCGATCATCAGTAGGCATCACATGCCTCTCAGCTGAGCAAAATAACTCCTTCTTGATGTGTCTTATTTTAAGAAAATGTAAGGCAGCCAATGGGTCTCCTCTTGTGTTTATGCATTGGCCTAATTTTTGAGTACACTGCTATACTGAAAGTATCAACGTGGCTTGGAAGGGATGTCTGGTATACCTGTGTGCTTCTTGTTAAAGTTCTACTAGTAAATTTGGAAGGTTTCATATGAACATGTTGCTGTTTACAATGAAGCTTCCCTTCTCTGGACCTGGATAATTTCCCTGCAGATGGCATGAGAGTGGGACTTACTAGCTGTCCCTACGCCATCTCCTCAAGCACGTTCTTTACAGAGCACCAGGTTGTTTTTTGTCAAACGTTGCTTGGGAGGTATTCAGGATCCCCACCTTCAAACTTGAACTTCAAAGCTGAGCAGTACACCTAGCAGCCATCTTCTCAGCATATTTTTCAAGAATAAATTATAAACATTTCAAGCAAAGTGCACTTCTTAACAAATTTGTTTGCCAAGTACTGCTGCCTCCCTTCTAATTTCCAGCTATGTCAAAGCATCTGGTTTACAAACAGGTTCCTCCCCTTGGCTGGTACATGGACTCCAGGGCACAGAGGCTTATCGCTAATGAAGGAGTTTCCTGGATGAAAGGGGAAAATGCTGTGGGAGTTACTTGACAGACTCTCACTTGTCACAGAATGTGTAGGTATGTTGTAGTTGCCAAGCAGATGAATGAAGTGCTGTGCAGGAGGAATGATTTCCATGAGTTCTTCCAGAGCCTGATCTAAAATTCCCTGAAGTCAATAGATTCCTGCTGATTTCTATAGACCCTTACGTTGGGCTTTCAGGTGATTACTTAGTCTAATCATGAGGCACTGCCTACCCTGCATTTATCTTCTTTACAGGAGTCTGAGGGCATCTGAAATTCCTGAATGTTTGCAACTTAGCTTACTAAGAAACGTTTATTGCAGAGTAGATATATATCAGTCTCAAATACTTTGTTCAGAATGCAATGTTGCCCTTAGTCTCATTTTTACTTATAGCTAGGCGAAATGCAACTTACATAAAGGAGAAGTTATTTTAACTTGATGCTTGGGCCAACCCCAGTTTCAAGAGAACATAGATCTGGCATAAAGCCATGTGCTTCTTGTGCATCACACTCCACGTTGAGATCTGTCGTTATGCAGCCGCAAACACAGACTGCCGACACACTTCTTTTTCTTATTATTTTTTCCATCATAGATTGCATAGCAGAATTAAGAACTTTCAAATATCCCTCTGTAGATTTGCGGGAACTCAGGAAGAAGTTGCACTAATAAATGTTAGCCTGATCACAATATTTAATACATATGACAGAAATGCTGTTGCTACATTCTCCCAAGGGTCTACTCCTAAATCATATTTTCCTGTCTTTTACAGCAGATTTTGAGAATATCTCTCCTGTTTTCAGGGGATTTCACCCTAATTTATAGTGGTATGTCAAATGGGGACTTAGCTCAAAAGAGAGATAAGTCTCATCTAGGCAATAGTGCTGGCGGAATTTCTCAGAAATCTCCTGTTTCTTTCCATTCCTGCTGAAGAATTTCACTCTTTCTGTGAGTCCATTTAAGTGCTGGTTATAATAACCTGTATAACATAGCATAATTTGCATGGTTTCTCTTTATATAATTTCATTATATATTCATTATATAATTTCTTTCATAATTTCATAGCTGAGATGGATGTCTGATCCTATGCCATACTGTACATTGTCATTCCCTTCCTTTGTTAGAAAGAAGGAACACTGAGTCACGAAGTAGTCATGATGATCCCAGTGTCAGAATTATCAATCTAAATCAGTGGAACTAAGCTTTCAATAACACGGATAAACTCCAAGCCTTTTGCTGTCTCAGTTATCAAAATGGTGAGCTATGCTTGCTCACTTGTGTAAGTGTTTATTGCACATAGACTAGACAAGCTATCAGATAATGTATATTATTCACGCTATCAGATGAGGTATATTATTCACACTCAATGCCTTGTAGCCTGGATGTTTTGTGAACTGGATGGGTCTGTCCCTATCTTTTGCACATATGCAGGAGAAAAGGGCAATAAGAGCCTTCCTCAGATCTTATGAATCCCTCGCAAAGGTCAAGGCAATGACCAATACACTATTTACAGAAAAGAGAAGAGCTGTTTCAGCGTGGCCACGAATGCACAGCACCTCAGCTTCTGCTTACACCTGCACTGCTGTGTTAGCTCAAGGCTGTGGTCCGTGTGAGAGCTCACCCTGCTCAGCTTACACGCCAGCTTGAGCTCTGCGTCTAGTTCGTATCATCCTGCTGGACACAAGCCCATGGAGATGATTGCTTTCATGATGGGAGTATCTAATAGAGTAACTGTATATAAATCTGGCAAAGTACTCAGAAATTTGAACAGTCATCTTTATTATTGTAAATCCAAAATTTTAAAAACAAGAGAAAGAATAGTGCGGTGCCATTAAGGCATAGTGAGAAGTGGAGCAAAAAGTGGTGCGGGGCAAAGAAGTGATGGCTGCATTTAATTGCGGCTGTAGTTAAATCTTTCATAAAGACACTGATTAGAGTGAAAGCGGCATGCTACTAGAAAAAACACTTGAGTCTCAATTTTGTGTTTATTGTTAGCTTTTCATTTCAGCAGTGGGGAAACCAGTGCAAGGGCTGCCTGAAAACAGGACCTGCCATCTGGCTGGGCAGAAGCAGTACATAACTGTTTTTCAAGCGCAGAACATTCTATGGGCTACCTAATCTGGTGCTCCTCCTGTGAGGGTCTGCACAAAATTCGGCCCGTCTCCCTTTCGGCTGCCTTTCAGCTCCAGGTGTTGCCAGTAAAAGAACCTTCTCTGTTTATTCTGTTGTGTTTCTCATTATGAAGCTTATAGATTGCCTTCTTGTTCTTGTACTCAAAATGCTGAATTACTGGTCATGGTTCTGTGTGACCTGGTTCTGATGTTCTTAGCCTAGCTGCTGTATTTTTATTATACAGAACTTCAGGTACATCACTCTTTTGTAAAAGTACATTTCTTTTGTGAAAGAACTTCTATTGTGTGTCTGTTTTTCACAATCTATATGTATGGTGCCTACTGCAAATGATGGTCTGCTGTATACACAAAAATAAGGTGTTTTAATCATTATGTGCCCATCATTCCTGCTAGCTGATTTACAGGGAAAATTTAAGAAATGTTTTTAAAAAGTTAGCACTAGTATTTCTGGCAATTTTCTGTTCAAGGAGGTAAAAAACCAAATCCCAGTCTTATTCAATAGCGCCTACTGGAAGAAAGAAAATCCAAGCGTGTACTATTCTCTGCTCTGTTTTCTGAAACTCGTCAAATGTAGGCTGTTTCATGTCAATGGCAGGAATGAAATGTCAGAATTAAAGGCCTTCCAAATTTTCCTGGATCTCAGCAGCCAAAACATAGAGGCATCTTGAGCTGACCTCCACTGATGAAGAGGAGCAAAAGAAAAGAGAAAGTCTACAATTAATGGAAGCCAGAACCCAAGTGATGATGTGATTTATGACTCGTAACCACAGCTTCCAGAAACAAACAGGAGATGTCTGTGATCTAATGAATTTTAGTGTGATATTTTCCACCTCTGAGCCACTAAAAGGTTTTCAAAAGTCCAGATTAGACTAAAATAGGAGGAAAGGGATTTGTTTCCCTTGGTAAGGTTTGTTATTCCACACAAGCAGATTTTGACTTGCGATGAGGGCTCTCATTGCCTTAGGAATGTAAGAGGTTAATTCAAGCTGTCTTGATATCAGATAATAATTATGTGATTTATGACCTCTGTCATAAAGCATCCAAGAGATCAAAGACCAAAATAATGTTGGTTCATTTTATGTTGATTTTGTTCAATGCTAGTAACAGATGGGATTGGGGTTTTTTCTTGCTAGAAGTCCATTTTTTTTGTTGCTGTAAGTGCAGTAAGGTGATTGTTACTTAATATGTGCCATTTTCACCATTTATCTTTGAACTTGCATCATGTCTTCGACCCATGACATACCCATAAGAATGGACATTTGGTATCATGAATGCATTTCCTAAATTTTCTAAAAACAGGGATTAAAAAAATACATTTTACATTTGGTGCACAGGACAGTCTTGCATTAAAATTTCATTTCAAAATTTACTTTTATTTGTACCCCTTTAAAATCAGTAGTGCACCGCTAATTGGTTTTCCAGCAGAGTCCTTTACAGAAATTTGGTGAAGTGGCAGATGTGTTATATTGCTCTTCAGTTTGGTTCATTTAATACTGTAAACTTTCCTGTTGTAACAGTACCAGTATGCTTTTCTGCAGGGAGGCATATGAAAACTATCCTCAATATGGAAATTCAAGGAGTTTAGGTAAGGATAAACTAAACACCTAAGCTGGAATCTTGACAAGACACCAAAATCAGCACCACCTCTTCCTTATACAAGTGCAATGAGAATAAGTCACAGAGTAAGCGCACAGGGCTTTCTTTTCTGTATGTCATTGGAAAGAGATGGCACTTTGAACATCAGAGTGTCTTTTGGCACTGGAGACAGGGTTGGCTCTATACTGACACAAGTACAGGAGTGTCACCTGCCAGGATCTTTACAGCTTGCCTGTTTTAAAAAAAAAATATGTTGGTTAAAGCACAGGAATAGCTCTCAGAAGGCTTTGTTTCATTTCCAGATAAGTCCCAGGATTCCTCTTTGATGCCGGGCACTCTCTGTCTCTCAATTCATCCTCTGTATGAAGCAAATAATAACAGTTACCAACTTTACAGGATTTCTGAGTGACTTGACTCATCAATTGCTGTCTATGAGATTTTTTTTTGCTGGAAGGCAATATGAAAGCGCCAAGTTTTACTTACACAGTTGTTACTACTTTATACACTAGTATGCACTTAACAAACTAGTTTAATGTCTGTGAAACAACTTCTAATAGTATACCTATAGTTTCTCTGGAGTTTGGTTGTGGTTGTGGTTTGTTTTTTTTTAAATACAGTAGTACCCCCTAAAAGCATTGTTCAGAGAAAGATACGCTACCAGTAAGGAATCTTTTCATTCCTTAGACTCACAGATTTTGTACTGATGCCTCTGTTTTGGTGGCTGCAAGGTCCCAAACCTTGGTATCATAGTTTTGCAGATGATGAAACCAGAAGCACTATTGCAATAGAGCAAGCTGTTAGTTAATTCTTGAGCTACCGAATATCTTCTTGGTGAAAAATTGTTATTAAGAATGAATCTGCCACAGACCTTAGGAAGTTGCTCACTGCGATTGGCAAAAATATGCATCCTTATTTCTACCATGAATTTTTCCAGATTTTACTTATATTTTACCTCCTTATATTATTGCTAATTTCATGTACTTGCTAGATTTAAGAGTCCATAATCAAACCTGTATAACTCCCCACGGTAACAGCTTAGAGGTTAGGTCCAATTCAATCTTTAGTATTCTCAACTGATAAACTAAGCAGATAGAGCTCTTTGAGTCTTTTACCCTGAAGCATGATTAACAGTCCCCAAGTCATGCCTGTGACTCTTCTCTGAACTTCTTCAACAATATTTCTGAACTGTGGACCCCAGAACTGGACAAGATATTCCAGTAATGATTTCATCAGTGCTAAATGCAACAACAGTATAATAACTCTCGACACCTATCTTCATTCATTATTCCTCTGATGCCTATTAATTAAGCTCATATTAGACATTTTGTGCACTGTGTCACATTGGGAAATTATACCCAGATGACTATGAATTCTGATTCCCAAGTCTTTTTCAGAAGCATTGCTTCCCAGAACCGAGGACCACTCTCTAATTACAGGCTGAAATGCTAGTTCTTATATTTTTAGTTATGATAAATACACTTGCCATAGTGATCATGGTGCTGTTTGCAAGTTGTGTCATTACTTGGTGTTGGTGATGACCCTCTGCACCGACCATTTGTTCCTCCAGTCACTGTTTTGTTTCCGAACAAGGGCACTGAGGGCCCAGCTCTGGTGATCCAGCCGAGGCAATCTCAATGCCTTGAAGTTCAGCTGATGGAGGAAGACTTTTTCAAAGCACATCCCCATGAGAACAGTGTAATTCCCAGCCACGACTTGGTAAGATGCATTTCTGAATCCCACAGAGATGAGTAAAGAAGGTGATCACCTTTCTTCCACCAGTTATAAATCTGGAAGTTGCTATTGATCAGAAACTACGCTGACCTTCCAAGATAAAGGTACTTAATACCATCTTTTGGTATTAAACACCACAGTTCAAGAACTTGTTGCATGAAGATGAATTGTCTTTCCTTTGTTCTACATTCATGTGTCACTGATACTGTATCAATACATGTATGATGACAGCACATACAAAGACTTGGTTAAATAGCTTTTAATTACCTTTGCAATCCTAAAAATTCCAGTTAAATCTCCTCAAACTATCTTTTTTGGCAAAGTAGGTTACTTAACATCAGTGACAGAGCAAACACCAGTCCTCCTGAATCCTAGCTATTGGTTAGAACACCCTTTCTTACCTCTTAGTCAAATAAATTCATAATATGATGGGTTTAAATTGAAAAACAACCCTAAATTTACAGTTCTGTTAAAAAACCCCAACTTCCTAAGCTATAAGATTTGGTTGAAAGAATAATATTTAGCCAAAGATGCTATTTAAGCGAGTCCTACATAGAAGTACAGATTTTACAGGTATACTGAGTAGGTATGTGCAGTCCCATCTTTAACATAGCCAGACTGTAAATAATCTCAAGATTTTACCAACTCACTATCCTTCCAACTACTCTCAAACGTCAGTTCGTTAGTGTAAAAGCATTTTGTAATGAGAAGAAAGAGAAATCTTTAGTGGGTAGAAAAGGATAAGTTACTTGTACTTCTTGCTAGAAATGCTACTGATGTGATACCTGCTTTTTCTATTTTATAATTTTATCTTCCTCAGTGTTATTCAGATGTATTATTTTATATATATATATGTATTATTGTATATATTTATATACATATATTGCATATATACATATTGTATAGATGTTAATATATATATTATTGTAGTTTTGGGAGGCAAACAATGCCAGTTCTGCAAAAAGCTAATACAGAAGGACATATTTGCTCATCTTCAAAAGTGTGCTCAGAGGAAATGTTGGAGGGTCTGTCAGAACTAGTTACAGCTTCTTCTTTCTCAGCCTACCCTGTCCTGTCTTGCTTTGCTCCTCAGCTGAAGTTACAACATAAACTAAGTTTGTGAACTCTATATGGTTCTAATTTATGAAGCTGGCTTTGGTCCCTAAGGGACCATATGCTGGCCAGAAATCATCATAATAAAGACACAGTTCATCTTCCCTCTGAATTTCCCAACCTTTCTTTTGCTTAACATGCTTTTTTTGAAGAAGACAGAAAGCAGTGGGAACCAGCTCCTCTGGTTTTACACCGTTTGACATTTCCCTTCAGCCAGGGAAATTTTTACACTGGCATCTGTGACCAGATTCCAAGTTTCTTTACTGTTCAAAGACTGCAAAACAGCTGGGTCAAGGGGCAGAGAGTCTATCCGAATTTATTTTGCTTAAGCTTGAGGTCTGGTCTTGCTTAGCTAACAAGATCTCATTACATCATAGCCCATGCAGCTATGCCTTGCAAAGTGTTCCTTGGACAAGACGGTGAAAAGCAATTAAGGAAACGATGAACACAGAGATTGCTTAGGCTAGTTGTACAGAGATTTTTGCACCACTGCTCAAGTCTTCACTCAAAATTGGTAAGAGAGGGAAAGAAAAAACAAGAAAAAAAGAAACATACATTTCTTTAATACTCATAGTTTTAGTTTGTGAGGAACATTCCTTGCTTTACAGAGAGGCTAGACCCTTTGTCTCATTGCAAAATTTTCCTCTCATGTGCAACGTTACAGAGAAGTCAAATACAAAACCAACAGTACTACTGCTACACAGATATTTTGTGGACTACCAAACACTGTAAATTTTACATCTTAGACTATTGTTTAACAGAACAAACCACAAAATACTTGTAAATGTGCTGTCAGTACTTTCATACTTGTGTTTTCACACTTGCTTTGGCACATCAATAGAAAATCAAGTACAATTACAAGACAGAATCCAGCAAGGCTTTGAACCCAGCTTTTTTCTGTGCTGTAATAAAGTGATGCACGCCACATGAATTAGTGGAACACTGCTTCAGACTAATAGGATGCGTACCCTCAACAGCTATGTCTGTTCTGTGGCTATGAATTACTGTTGTCTTCAAATTGTGCTGCAAGATCCATTGTAAACTAGCTGAATTAGATTTTTTACAATGCATGGTATGAGAGAGTCCTCAACTTGCAGGTGTGCACCGCTATTGAAATAGAAATCTTAAATATTAACAATTTTAACACGTTTCCTTTACTAGTATTTCCTTTCTGTTTATGAATGTATCTTCCCACATGCAATCCAATACAGCAGTGTTCCTGAATTTTCAAACTGCCTGAAAGAGCAGCCCTAAGGAATGTTATGGATGGTCCCATTTATCTTCATGGAGTGTTAAGTACCTGGTGATGACAATTCTAACGTCAACAGTGCTCGTAGACTAGAAAGTTGGACCTGGGTACTGTGATCATGGAGCCTTAACACCTACACCGCCCAGGCTATGAAAATTTCCTGAATTAATTTTTGTTTTAATGATAATATATTAATAGGAAAATATCCACGCTTACCTTTGAAATTGATTGTGATGAGAAGCCCCTGAAAACACGGAAGAAATCAGGCCAGAATGATCTTATGGTCCAGAACAGTCTTACTGTTAAAAACACTTCTCTTTGCTCTAGTCTCAATTTGTTTCACTGCAGATGCCATCCCTTGGAATCTCTCATACATTGCCTGCTGCAGCGAAGACCTCTGGATTATCAAAACATACTGGTTTGTACAGATTATGATCATGTTTTGACATTTGTTTGAATTCTTGTTGCTTTTCCGTTAGCCTTTTCCATCCCTGTACAGCTGCGGACACACATTCCTTCTGATCACAGCCTTGCACTGAGGCCTGAGCAAGGATTTTGTCCGGCCGATTATCTGCCGTGTTCCCTGCAGGTTTTTAGAAGTGCTGATTTTTCCAACACAGGCCCTTTGTCTCACCCTTAGCTCCTGCCAGCAAATATCCTCTGCACATTTTGCATGCCTTTTTCCCCATCTATCACTTTAGCGTGTATTTCATTCATTGTTTGGGACTGGTATCAGATTGACAAGCCTATCCACGCTGTCCTGTTTACCACTTAGAAATACAGTTACAGCTTTTACATTCTTCCTTTCTTTTGGAACTTCCTTTGTTTTCCCAGATTTATTAGAAATCTATATTAATGCTAAAGCAAAAACCTCACCCCACTCTTTTAAGACTCTTGAATATCAATTATCTACGCCTATTTATTTAAAAATCTCTAGCTTTTGTAACTGCTGCTTATTGTCCTCTTTTGTTGCTCTAAAATTGAAAACTGTTTATTCAGCACGTGCTATGATCAAATTATTCTGCTTTTTCTTTGTAATATGTAATTCCGTGATAGCATTTTCCTTATATGACACTGTCCCCTAATTCCATTTTATGGCAGATGCAACTCTCCGAGTTAGGAAATTATTACTGATAACGGTAACTGTCCCTTTAAATTCCATTGCATTATTTAGAAATGGCAATGTTAAATCCCATTTTATTAAGCTTGAGTTGAAACTCCTCATTTTAACACAATCTTTCTCCCTCCGTTGCTACAGATAGGTACTTAAGGTACTGCCAAATTTGATATTCTGCAGTGGACACCCCCTGTTCCTCCACTGGGACATGCATGCATTAGTGTTTGCAATTTGTCACGACTTAGAAATAGATTATGCCATTCTTCTACTCAGTGGGGTAGTTACAGCACATACTAGCCAAAATAACTCCTCAGTTTTGAAGGCTGGTTTGTCCCATTCCCTATGCTCAATTGAAAAACACTATGGGGATTCCAAGCATGAACATGAATCTACTGTCTCATCTAACAGTTTCAGAAACCTAAGGAGAGTATGTCATTCATAAAGTATCTAAGGAAGCTTCTAAAACTTAGTTGTTTGATTACCTTCTTACTTCTGCTTACCTGCTCGACATTTGTCATAAGGAGGTTTCAACATTCATTTTAATAATCCCATCACATATTTTATATTTTATACCAATTCCTGGCAGGTTTCAGGCCAACTAAGACAATTTCATTTAATAAATGAACAGTATCAATTTCTCTTGTTTAGCATTCAAGCTCCTGACACTGACGTATAGTATAGAATGTGGTCTTTGTTTTTGTTATCAATACTGAATTTTATTCAAAATGAGTGTTTCTGTTCTGGTATGAGGCTTAATTCAGTGCTGAAGTATCATAGGATAATTGCTCACATATCCTTTGGTATCAGTGTGGGTAGAGGGAGTTACTAGCTAAGGACAGTGCAGGAACTGTTCAGGGTTGTTTTGGTGGTTAACTACTATTTTAAAGTTTCCTCACCAATATTTAAAGTCCTTTCAAACCTGTCTGCCTGAAAAGAAACCAAAGCTTAATTCTAAAGAAAAATAAATAATATCCTATCTGACTTTATATTTTTTTGAAATGCCAAACTATTTCCCCATTTCTAGACTATAGTTACGTATTTTAAATAGCCTGTGATATACAAACACTATATTATATATATATATATATATATATATATATATATATATAAAGACTACTATAACATGAATTGAATTTCATATCAGTATGAAGAATACAAGAGGTACCTTACTGGTTTATTGTTCTTATTTATGAAGGATCTTTATATTTTAAATTTTTTTGTCTCCATCCTCTTTGTAGTTAGCTTGTCGTAGTCACAGTGAAGCCAGCCATCTTTCTGTACATTTGAAGTGATGCTTGCATCAGGTAAGCTCTCAGGTAATGCTTACATGAGACCCAGACCAGTCCCCATTAAACCCCATGAATAAACTAGCAGATATCTCCTAGAATAATCCCTCTTAAACCTTTATTAGAGCAAGTAGCACCAGTTCACCTGTTGTATTAAATTCATATAAATTACTGTAAGAAGTATGCAGATGTATGTGCGGTACAGGTAATTCTTCAAATAGGAGCTTACTGCTGTTCCCTTCTTCCGCGTGGATTTGGAGTAGGTCCAGAATAAAGCTTTTATGTGCATCTGTGTAGTGCAGCACGGTGCTGCAGCCCTAGATTTTCAATAAAGAAAAATGCCAGCATTTTATGGGTGTAGCACCCCTAACTGGGAGAGATTTTTAAGAAGTCAGCATCCGTTTAAGTACTTTTAAGAACCAGATTTTCAAGATTCAGCTGTACCCTTTGATAATCTGATTCCTTCAAAAGATGCTGACTTCTTTAGCATACACTGGTCACTTGTTTTAGTTCTGAAGGCAGTCACTTCTTTTGAAAGTTTGACGCAGAAAGGACACTCATGGGTGGAAGAATCATCCCCTTGATGAGAAAACGTTGACCTCTCTCCTATGGCTAAGATGCTCGCTGCCAAGATTTAGGAACAAAGCACTCCAGCAAATGCACATAAAATTGCTGGGTGGCTGGACTAAGGTAGGAAGGTGCCTATGGTTCAAGCAGCTGACCCTGTAACATGCTTTCCAAATATTAGATGAAGCTTCAGCTGGAGCCTCATCCTTGGGAATATGGACCACGGGAGCTAGCACAGTTCCAGCCTTCAACTGCAATCAGGAACACTGAATTACTAAAAGGAACTGCGTACAGTTGCAGATTGCTACCATGAAAAGAAATTATGTCAAATACCAAAAAATTAGACTGTGCAAATACAAATAATTGCTTTAAAAAATCTTTTTTTTTTTTTTTTTTTTTTTACAGCTAGGTATAAAACTGTTAAACTGCTTGTCTTCATACAAATGTCCAAGGCTATAGATAGCACTTATTTTCTTTACAAATCGTTTGTTCTAAAAAGTACTGTTTCTCTGAGTCACTTGTCCTTGCCTACTGCCTTGATTTTTACACAATGAGTAAAATAACTGACAGACTAAAGAGCAGTGCTATAGTATCCACTTGTGGTGACAGTGCGTGATCCTGAATTTCTCTGATTCTCCTCCTAGCTGTATTGACTGTGTTGCTGTAGCAATAAAAAAGCAGGTTTTACTGTTGAAGGAAAGTGGCAATCGGTATGCTGAGGAAACATGTAGTATTTTGTCATTTATTTGATTCTAGTTTTGTACAAATTAGGAAAACAGGTTGCTTTGCTGCTCCTGCATCACAGAGCTCTGTAATTCACATCTACAAGGCTGTATCTCTGTTGCCTTAAAAATAGATATTCTGATGTTATGTCCCTACAGTGCTTGTAAACCTAAAAAAAGGGCTTGTTTATTTAGTGTTTGACTAGTGTAAAACTCCTGTAGCTAACCATATTGTTTACATCCACAGTCTGCTTTCAATTTACTCCCCAAACCCATAAATTCTATGCAAGCACTTGTGGGTGGAAGGATGACTACTTAATGTACACTAATTTGTGTGTATGACATCAAAATCGTTTCTAAAAAGACAGCTCTGTCCTTTAACCCTAAATACTGACAACATTTCCAAAATGCCTGGAATGTTGCTACAAATGTGTAAACGTCATGAAACTGAATGTAATTTTGCATCTTTAATGTGGACCTTGTGTCTGTGGTACAAAAGGTACATTTTTCACCTAAGAAGGAGCTAGAAAATAACTGTATGCTCTTTTGGTTTTACAAAGTCACAGTTTACCATCAGTATTGAAAAGTACATTTGGGGTGGAAGAGAGCGGTGTCAAATCCTGTTTTCTTCTGTGAAGCAGAACCTTGTTCCCTCCACAAAATTCAGGTTCTGGCAGATGAATTTCCATTCCATAACCCATGGGCAACTCACACATGCCCTGTGATAACTTCATGGGGCAAGTCCATCAGAAGCCTAGTGCTGCCTTACCACAAGAAGCCCACTCATTTGCTACTCCTCCACCACACACTGCCTTTGTTCTGAGGGAGGCCAGAGCAGTTCATCTGGAGGTGATGCTTCCCACCGGAGCACAGCTTGTGCCGGAACCGCTTCCACACAACCTGCTACGGAGGGGTGAGAATACTAGGGCTGGAAGAGGAGAGCAGAAGCAACAGAACAAGCGAAAGAAAAATATGCCCGTTAGGGAAGACTTCTGTCAGCCTTAAGGAAAATTTCTGTGAGTCTGAAGTTTTGCTCTGAGGAAATCAAAAAGGGGGAAGGAAGGATGCAAAGAAATGAGCGCAAGGTAGAAAAGGAAAGGTTGGACTTCAGACCTGGGTGGAACTTGTGAAGACTCATGGTTTTACAGTCAGGGCTACATTTTCATGGCTGAGCTTGCTTTTTGACTTACCTGGCCCCTACATGCAATCCCATATAATCCATAACCTCCAGCTGGGTATCTGGGCTGCCTCTGCAGCAGGGTGGGGATGTTGGGAACCTCAGAGTGAAATTCACAGGGGTCAGTTCTGCCTTGCTCAAGGCAATTGCAGGAAATGCTGAAGAGACAATGTTGCCTTAACTGCTGCCCTTCTTGGGGTTGCCATTGTCCTGCCCTGCTATTTTGCCATTCATGAGCCCCGAACCCTCTTACAGAGATGGTGCTTACATGGTCTGTTCCATAAAAGCAGCAGGTGTTCTCGTTGATGGTTTGAAACATGACAGCAAAGGGGAGTTTCTCTTCTGCAACACTTTTTTTTTTTTTAATGCAGTAACTGAATTATTGCACTATTCTAATTTGCTTCCAGACCTTCCTTGGGCCTAAGCTGTCGGTCACCTCCCAGGACCATGACCTAAGCACTTGATTTTGGCTGGTTTGTGGTGAGGCCATGGTGTCACTTTGCAGAACAGGGGTCGAAGACTGGCTGGAGTAACAGCAGGAGTGTGGGGACGCAGCCCAGCAGGCGGGATACTTCCCGAGGCTCAGTTAGTGCTCGGTGGGACTGATTGGGCAGTTTACCTAACTATGATTTAACGCTCAGCTACACAGAGGATGCCTATTTTTTGAGGCTGGTTAGGCTGAGGAAACTCGCCAAGCTTTTCAGCCCAGCTGTAACAGTTGTTGAGAATTTGCAGAAGTGGTACCTTAGGTGCCTAAGGAATTTTACTGGCACCTTATCAACGTTAACTCCTTGGGAGCTACACAAGGCTTTGGAAGATGGCAGTCTTTGATTTATGTGCTTAAACTTTAGCACCACCTTCCAGGTCAGATGCCAAACTTTTCAGAAGTTATGAGCTGTTCATGAGACTCACGCAGCTACTTGTTTATGTATGTTTGTGATACTGCTCCCCGGGTTACACTTTGGAAACTCACCAAAAGGTTTAGCAGTCTTAAAACTTTCCTCACCTTTGGCTAAATAAGACTTTCATATATGCAACTAATGGTTGGGGGACCAGGACCCAAAATGTCAGCATAGCATGTATCCCCAAAACCTGGCCACAACATTGGGAAAAAATCCAGAAATATTTATAGGTCATCTTTAAATATAGATGCCAAAAATGATGTCAAAAATTCCAGTATGTTTTTCTGATATGGAAAGAGAGTACAAGATTTAGACAGCGGGTTTTTTCCTGTATCAAATACATCAGACTGGAGACAGTATAATCCCTCTTTTTTGGTCAGTACTGTTCAGGGCAGCATGCATTCCACCTTGAGCAAGACAATTTTGAGCACCATGCTTTCTTTTTCTTTTCTCCAGAAACTCTTCATTATTTGATATTTTTTTTTCAGTTTGGTTGCTGTTATAATGTCTATTGAATCCCCTAAAAATGAAATTACACTTAGTTACCCTTATGTAAACCTGTAGACAGTGCAAACACTGAAATGATCAGCAAATTTTCGGACAGAAGTTTTTTACCAAACGTTCCTAAACCAGTAACTGGTTGTAATGACCTAGCTATTTCTCAAAGCTGAGAAAGTGCCACAGGATTTATTTCAGTCAGATGAATGTTAAACACCTTTCTCATCAAATCAGAAACCTTAGCTTGTCATGTTGATTCAAAGAGCGTAGCTGGTTATGAGAGCTTAACTGACTATGGAGAAGGTAGAAAATTTAATATTTTTTTTTCCCAGAATAACATGAAAATAACATGGTAGGCAAAGGAATGTCAAAAAGAGTTTATTGCCTGCAGGATAATTCTGCACTTTATGAGATAGCCTGGAAAGTGGACGTATAGCTTCTCTTGACATGTCAACAAGCTAAAAGTAGAACTTTCCCTCTGAGTATCAACAGCTACTGGTAGGATATAGGAGTTTCTCTGGGCCGAGGAATCAGATTGGGAAGCAGGATTTGTATAAGCATGTTAAACTGCCACCCCCTCACCTCACAGTAGTACTGGGACATACCTAGTGCTAATTACAGTATAAGGACTATGAGCACTTGTAGAATATCGATCTCAAGTAAAAAAGCTGTGAATTTCCACAGTGGAAGAGAAACAACGTGAAAGTTGACTTTTAATGCTAAGCACTCCACAAAGCAACCCATGTGGATCAATACTTACTAAACAACACCTGCCTTAAAGTAAGAACTGTGATAAAATAATGATAAACTAGATGGTTTTCATGGTAGGGTTCTGTGAGGATCCCTGCTTGCATGAGTAGAAATTGGCCTCTGAAACAGGGAACAACAGTACCAGGAAAATCCCAAAGGAAACACTCCTTCCTGCCTGATTTTTCGGTAACTATGGCAAATGGCTATTTGCAAGCCCTTTAACTGAAGAATTTAGAAAGAGCTGAAGTCTGATGGGGAGCTTTTACAGGGACAGAGCAGGTACCATCTTTACACTGGTGAATATAATTTTCTGCCTCTGCTATGGATTTGTTTACAGCTTTTGAAATGTTAAGAGTAATCGGATATTGCATCAGGACATCATAGTTTTTTTGCAGATACCATTGCAAGGTGTGTTTTGTATATATTCCTTTTCAGGATGCAGCATCGCAGAAAGACAGGTACAGAAAATGGAATAAATTGAATCCTACAACTGGAGAGGTAAGAGATGCAGGGTTTTGGTTTTGGTTTGGGTTTTTTTTTTTTTTTTTCTTCCTGTAAGGGGTGGTAAGGTTTTTTGTGGTTTGGTTTTGTTGTGTTTGGAGGGACTTTTTGTTCTTTTTGTGTTTTTTTTGTTTTGGTTTGGTTTGGTTTTGCTTTTAACGTAAATTTTGCTTATGCTTTTTTTGCAACCTCTCGAGGCCAATTGCCTGTGTGTTTTGAAAAGCAACTGCTTGGGGTCATCAAGTGCCAGAAGAAACCCACCGGCCCCACAAGCCAGGACCGTGGCCGGCGACCCGGAACCTGGGAGCCTCCAACCGCGCCCGAAAACCCGCTCTGCCACTGGGACAAGACTTCCAGGCGAAGGAAAGAAAGTTGCAAGCTCTCATTAGGATTTATTGTACGTCTGAACTTTTGTAGTCCCGAAGCTTAACGACAGATGGTGGTGTAACTCCACCAATTTTGTACCGTCTCCTTTCGCTTTGATGTTGTAACACAGATTTTCCTTGGTTTGACTTCGGTTAAAAACAGCGTTTTCGGCTTTCCAAAGTGTGCCGGGAGCCGTGCGCGGGGAGGGCGGGCAACGAACCGATTTAGGAGTCTGTTTATTTTCTCATTCGCTTTCTAAACAATCCTATTGGAAAAACGGCAATCTGATAAGACCCCTAACGCTGCCAGCTGCACCAAGAAAATACATTAAATTAATTAAAGGAAAACGGTTTCAAAGCGGTTTATTTCAAGCGAGAAATACAATTGTGCAAATGAAATCCCGAACCGTAAACAGGAACAAATACAACGCGCGAGCCTTTTTCATTAGAAAGCCAAGTTATATTTTACGCCGTAACTGTCGTGTGTAAATAAAAAAAAAAATAAAAAAAAAAAAGAAGAAGAAAAAAGACTCGGGCAAGTGTTCGTTTAGCTATAATTCCGCGTGGGACCGGCGAGCCGCGCAGCACCGAGCATCGCCGCATAATTTAAGCGGCCGAGCGCCGCATTGTTCCTGTGCGCCGCTGCCAGCGGGGGCCGTTCCGGCGAGGGGGGCTTTACACGCCCTTGAGACAAAGCGCGGCCCGGCCCGGGGCACGGGGCCGGGAGCGCTGCGGGACCGGAGGCCGCCCGGCCCGACGGCGGCGGCCCGCGGCACGGCAGGGCCGGCCCAGGGGTCGCCGGGTGCCGCCGCTCGCGTCCGTCCGTCCGGGCACGCCGCGGTCGCCCAACGAAGTTGGCGGTGCCCGTGCGTCCGGCCGCGCCGCCCCGCCTGAGCGGTGCCGGGGGCGCTGCCCCCTACACGTGCGCGGCGCCGGTGCTGCCGCCGGTACCCGCGTTCGGCCGCCCGCCGCGGAGGGCTGCCGAGGGGGCCGCCTGCCAGCCCGCGCCGCACGGGGGGGCGACGGCCCCTGCACCGCGCAGCCTGCGCGCCCGCGGCGCCCCGTGCCGTTGCCCGCGGAGCCCGTCGGCGGCCGGGGCCTGGGAGGCCCGATTTCGTTTGCGGGCCGGCGGAGAGCGGCGCGGCGAGCCCCCCGCGGTTCCCCCCCCGCCCCGCCGGCCCGCGGTGCGCGGGGCCCGGCTGCCCGCGGGAACTTCGTGCCGCGCCGCCGCCGCTCCGCGGGGTGTGCGGCAAGTGTCACCCGCAACCGTTGCGCTCGCAAACCGCCGCGGAAGCAAGCGGTCCCCCGGTAACCGGTGCAGCGACGGGGCTGGGGGGCGGGGTGGGGGGTGGGGGGGGCGAGACAAAAGAGTCGCGAGTAGCAAATAAACATGTTTTACGACCACCCATCGGCAGCCGCGAGCCTGCCCCGGCGGTGAACTTTCACCTCGCGAACCCGGCCGCGCCCCATTGGCTGCCCGCCGCCCCGCACGGGCCCCGCCACCGCCCCGGCCCCGGCCTCGCCGCCGCGGGCGGGCGGGCGGGTGCGCGGCGGGGCGGGGGGCTGCCGGGGCCCGCCGCGGGGGGCCCCGCCGAGTTGCCGGAGTTGCGCGGCTCCTCCCCCGCGGTAGCAGCTCCCCCGACCCCCCCCCCCCACACACACACACCCCCCGCCCCGCCCGGTGCCGCGGCAGCCGAACGGCCGGTAGCGGCCCCACCGGCGGCCCCGGGCGTGAGCGGCGCGGGGCGCGGCGGTGGGCGGGCAGCCTCCCTCTTGGCCTGGAGCAGCGAGCAGCAAAGTTTGCGGCATTTTAAGTTTTATTTAATAAATGCGGCGCCTGCTAACTCTGAGTGACAGTCACTTTTGATTCCGGTCCTCGGCGAGCACCGGGCGCCGCTCTCATGCGGGCCCATGCGGGCAGCGGGGCTCGGGGCAGCCGCGCTGCCGTCAGGGGGGCGATGAAGCCGCCAACCCCCCACCCCGCTCGCGCAGTGGCGCGCGCTGCCGCCCGCCCGCCCGGGGACACCCCCGGCGCCGAGTGGCGGGGACCGGGAAGGACGGGAACGACTTCCCCCGCTCTCGCCATCACGCCGGCACTGCTGCCGCGCCGTGCCCCCCACGGAAAGTGTTTCCCCACGCGGGAGCGGCTGCAGCGCCCAGTGGGCAGGCGGAGAGCGGCGGGCTCCCGCTGCGGGAAGCCGCGGGGTGCTGCACCTTGCTCCGCGATGGCGGGGGCGGGGGAAGAAAGTTTGGGGGGGCCCACGCGTGCCTCCTTGGCAAAGCTGCCGCCGGCGGGCAGGCCTGCCCCGCCACACCGCCCCCCTCCCGCCCGGGTCCCCCGGGCTGCCTCTGCGGCGGCACCTCGGGGGCTGCCAGCAGGCTGCAGCCAGCCGGCACTGCCAGCACAACGCGCCGCTTTGTTTTCTGCCCGTCTGCTAAAGTCGTTGTGTCTAACGGAGCCGGAGGAGAGGAGCGGCGGGAGGGAGAGGGGCGGGAAGGGGGCAGCGGCCGAGAGCAAACAACTTCCCCGACGGTTTGTTTACATAGCAGGTGGACCTGCCGCCCGCCGCGGCCCGCATCACCGCGCTCCGCCGGGGACCGGCCGGGGGAGGCGCGGAGCGGGGCACGGCCCAGCGCGTCCCGCCGCACTTTTTTTTTTTTTTTTTTTGTTGCCATCCCCCCTCCGCTGCTCCCCCCCCCCCCCCCCTCCCCCCCCCCCCCCCCCCCTCCCGCGCATTATTAGCACTTCTGTGCAGGCCACTTCGCGATCATGTGAGGGCTCCCTCCTCACTCCCCTTTCTCCAAAGAAGTCGGTGTGTGCAGCAGCGGGTTTTTCCCCCCCCCCCCCCCTTTTTTTTTTTTTTTTGCATTCCCAACAAAACACATACACACAGGCGGCACACTCCGCACACGGGCGGACCCGCACGCCGGGGGTGGGAGCGCGGCACCGCCAGCGCGAGGCAGCGCCCGCCGGCGGGAGGGCGCGAGGCACCGCCGCCACTCCGCGCCCGCGCAGGGCCCCGCGCCCGCCCCCGCCCCCGCTCCCCCGGCCCGCGCGGCCCGGCGGCGGCTCCGCCCGCAGAGGCTCTGCATGTGCGCGCGGCTGCGCGCGGCTCCGCTCGCCCTTTCTCTCCGTGTCAGCTCGCCGGGACGCCCTGCACGGTGTCTCCTCCCGGTAAGTGTTATCCCCCCCCCCCCCCTCCCCCTCCGCACACCCGTTCTCCCCCTCCTCCCCCCGCTCCCCGGTGTGACTTGCTGCTTCCACCCCGCTCCCCCCCCACCCCCCGCCGCCGCTCTCTGACTTGCGCCGCCGCGGGAAAGTTTGGCCGCGGCCGCAGGAGTGACATGTGTCAGGTCTCCCGGCGCCCGGGGCACCGCTCCCCAAAATGCACCGCGGGCCGGGGGGGGCGCTCGGCGGCGGGGGGCTGCCTATGCCCCGGCCGGAGCTGGGGCTGCGCCGCCCTAACGCGGCGGGCCGGACCGGCCGCGGGACCGGGGGCGGCGGCGCCCCCCGAATCTGCCGGGGGCGGCCGCGGCCGGTAGCGCGGGTCGGCGGGGCCACCTGCCGCCGCGCAGCGCGCGCCCCCCCGCCCCCCCCGCCCCGCGTACTGACACCCCGAACAACCTGTAGCGTCCCCGCACGGGGACAGCAGTGCCGGGCGGGGAAAGCGCGAGCGAGGCCGGGGTCCGAGGGGGCGCGTGCGGGGCTCGGCTCGCCTCCCCGCTCGCGGGCTTGTTTCTTTTTCCTTTTTGTATGGTGTGACACCCCCACTCCCCCCGCTCCGCGAGACCTCCCCAGCAGACAGTCCGGGTGAAGAAACGTGTCACGTTTCTCCTTTGTGTGCTGCCCGCCCGCCCGCCGGAGGGAGCGGCGCACCCCCCAGCCCCCCGCCGCGCCGAGGGGCCACCGAGCCGGCTGCCGCCCGCCCCCTCGGGGCGCCCCCCCGCTGGCGTGGGCGGGAAGCGCAGGGGCGCGGGGGTGCCCGCGGGGCCTCCCGGCGCTGCTCGGGCTGCGCGGGGAACGGCGTGTCCGTGTACCCCCCTTCCCCTTTCGCACGTAGCCCCCCCCCAAAAAAGACAAAAAAAGCCTAAAGCCAAGAATAATAAATAATTACGTTAGAGCTGCGGAGTTCCGGAGGCGGCCTCCGCGGCTGGTGCGTGGGGGGCCTTCTCTCGAAAGTAGCTCTCGAGATCCCAGAGAACTGCGGGACCTGGAAAGTTTGGAAAGTTTCCATTTTGAGGAGCGGGCTGAGGCGGCGGCCCCCGCGGCGTGCCCCGGGGGTCTGCGCTCCGGCCGGCAGCGGCGGGTGCCCAGGCGCTCCGCGTCGCGCTGTGCCCTGCGCGGGATGCGCAGGCTGCCTGGCCCCCGGCCTCCCTTGACCTGCTGGGAAGGCGCTCGCCAGCCATCGGGGCTAGCGTGGCGAGGGCGCCGGCGGGCCATGAGGCGTCCTCGCTCTCTGCCCCGCGGTGCAGCTGGTGCCGGGTCCCCGGGGCTGCGGGCCCGTCTGCCAGCGCCGCCCCGGGCCCCAGCGCCCTGGGGGTCCCAGGAGGGGGTTTGTGGCGGGGGGGGGGGGGCGAAGCCCGGCCTGCCTGTGAGCAGCCAGTGCAGGCAGGAAAAACATGCATTTAAAACTTGCGAGGACAGTCCGGACAGAAAGTGGGCAGCCATTATATTCTCAGGGGAAAAATAATCTCACAAATAACTACCCCGGATTTATAGTGTCGTCCTGCGCGCAGCGTGCGGGGCTGAGGCTGGAGGAACGCGCAGTCGCCTCCACCTGGGGTTCACTTCTGCTTTTAAGCAGCCGTGTGTACGTACCTTCCTGCGGAGAGAGGGGCAGAAGGTTCCCTCCCAAAGAGGAAGATTTCCCCTGGTCTTTTCCCCGCATTAAGGCCCCTATCCCAAACCCGCTCCAGCGAGTAGGAATCTTTCCGTCGACATCAGCAGGAATTGCTCCGTTGACTCAGTGGGCTTGGATCAGGCCCTTGGAAATTTCGTTACAAATGTGGGGCTGGGAGGTTGTGCAGGGGTGGCTGTGTACCCATCTTAATCCGGAGCGGAGGGGGCGGGGGGGGGGGGGTGTCACGGAAAAGTCAGAGACAAAGTTTTAAGAGATTTTTTTTTCCCTGTGCTAGGTAATTTAAAACCATTAAGGAAAAACATTACTGCTAGTAACATTACTCTAAAGAAAATATGATTAATTATTAATTGCTTTCTCTAATGCTACACTAAACCCTTTCGAGTGAGATACACTTTTTAGTGTTCAAATTAGTATTTATTTTTAATTTAAGGTTTTTCCTGACTGTAATAATTTGTCCATATTAAATACAGATATTGAAAAGACCCCTGTTTTGCAGTAATTTGCTATTTTAATGTAGTTCTTACAAAACGGTAGTGTTCTGTAGCATTTTTGTATACTTAAATCAGTCATTTAACTACTCAGAATAGTGGATTACTAAAGGGTTGAGGGAAAGGAAATAATGTTTCAAAGACAGCATTTCCAAAACACATACAGTAACCATCCTGCCAATTGATAGGTCACTTAGAGACACACAAGAGAGAGATTCTGGTTTATTTTGTTTATATGTAACACCTGAAATGTAGCACTTCATGTGAGGCCTTGTAACTTTACCGGAAGCTTAAGCAGAATCAATTGCATAAATATTTGGGTATTTCTTTTGTTTTAGTTTAACCTCAATGTTTCTTATGCTTTGTGGCAAGGTCTTTGCTACAGTGAAATGTTTATGTTTGAGAGAGGAAAAACCTAAATGTTTTGTAGCTTTCTGTTTAGTAAAGGTTTGTTTAAAATAACCAAAGTGTCTATAGAGAATAACCAAAATGTCTGTAGAGAATAACCAAATTAGATTTTTTTTGAGTGTGAGGAAGAGTGAAAGAAGTGTATCAAGTTCGGGAGATTTTAATTAGCAAATACATGGTGCTATTTTAAAGCTGCACTAGGGTTTGTACAATAGTCAGGTGTTGAGTTTCATAGGTTTTTGAAGTAACGGATTTATTTCTCGGTAATCATCTGTTGCTTATACATTTTTTAAATACTTTCTGTAATAGAATGCATTGAAACTAAATTTTTGAGATTTAAAGGTGTATTTGCTTAGAAACAGTCCTGTCAGACTCCAGTATATTTTTAGAAGAGTTCTTGTTAGACTCAAACATATTTTAAAAAAATAAATTACTGTAGCATAAGCTTTTTTTTTCTTTTTTTTTTTTTCTTTTTTTCTGAACTGATTTATATGAACTGGAATAAGCTTTTTATATTCTGAGGAATAAACCTGATTCAGCATTGCATGCACAGGAGTTATTCAAGGCTAGTGGGCTGAAAACAATAGAAAACTTCTGAGATGTGATCCGTGTTGTGGCAGTGTTTTGCTATGTGTCATTGAAAATGTCACTTAACCTCATTGTTTTTCATCATCAGAATGTGAGGGTTGGTATTTATCTATCTTTCTGATAGGGTGATTAATTAATATTTCTTGAACACTGAGTACACTTTTGTTCCATTTCTATTTTTTACCAGGTTTATTTTTGAGAAATTAAATTCTGATGGTTGTTGAAAAAGAATGGTTCCTGGGAGTCATTGTGTTTTTTCTTTGTGAGTCAGATCGTGAAGAGGTCACTTGCTCTTAGGAATTGAAAATGATTTAGGACATAGGTCACTGAGAAGTATCCATGGAATGAATTTGACTGCAGAAAATTGCAGATCACGGTCAAACTGAAAAATGCTATCAACTTTGTTGCAAAATAATAATTTTTGGTCCACTCGAGCTGATTACTCTTCTTAAATTTTGTGACAGCCAGTGGGTCTAGAAGTAAAGCAGGTTATCTATTTTTTTTTTTTCACACCCACTGTATCATACCTCTGAACTAATCCTTGTTAGACGAAATACTTGTCGTTTAGGTTCCTGTGACCTGTTCTGTGTTGACTTGAGATCTTTCTTGATTGTATGTGTAAACTAGTGGTACCAGAAAAATGGAATAAAAAAGATGAAATTGTAGAAAAGGTTAGCTGTAATAAACTAACCTCTTAAATTAAAATTAATTTTAAAATTCCAGTTACATACATCATTGTTAGTTGTTTGGAGATTTTCTTCCACATTGGATCCTTAACGGAATGAGCATGCATGCTTTATTGTAATAATTTCCAAGGGTAGTTTTAAACTTAAATTTCAAAACCTGTAGACTGGCATAAACACAAGGAGGAGTTCCACAAGTACCATTTAACATTGATGATCTTTTTTTTTCGCCTTTCTGAGGCTCTCAGTATCTTAATCGCACTTACAACTTTTAAAATCTTCCAAGATGTTTACTGCAAATTATAGGAGGCATCTGTCCTTTTATGCAAGATTTGCATCTGTTTCGGCTTTTCTGCCCCCTCCCCCCCCCCCCCCCCCCCCCTTTTTTTTTTTTCCTGCTGGGTTTGTGTTTTTAAACGCCAAGACCATGTTTTATGTCAGAAAGCTGGATTTGAAAGTGCCAGCAATAGCTCGCCTATCCTGTCACCACTGAAGTAGCTGAAAATAATCTCTCTAACAAACAGTTGCTATGATGTTTATTGGTTCACCAAAGTGTGGTTCGGGATGTTGTTAGAAAGTAAAGTTTGAACTCTGAAGAGTCAGTTATGTGTGGAATTGTGTTTAATACCGTGATTTCAGTTCCTGTTTGAAGAAAAATGAAATAAAAATTTTAAGCACGTTGTATTATACTATTAACTACCTCAAGTTGTTTTAGTAAATTGGAGAGTTTGTTGAGAAGGGGGAATAAGAACGTTGTAGGCTTAACTTTCTATCCATTTAGTTAGTTATTTCTTCTTCCTTCCAATAGTAATCACACATCTGTAGCTGGAAGGGGTTTTGTTGCAGTTTGTTTCTTATTTAAATCTGTAAGTTAGTTGGGCTGGCTGCTGAGGGTCGAGCCAATTCCCGTGGGTGCTGCGGGCTGTACCCTCGAGGTGCCCTGGGCGTGGGTGTCTGCCACTGTGACAGGGGGCTTCGCTGCAGAACACAGATGACTTTCTTGATTGATCAGGCTGTGTGAGGGAACAACAGGCACATAGGTTTAAGGGACAGGCAGCACCATCATTGAACACGCAGCAGGGACATTCTGCCCTTTTCCCCCCTGCCCACCCCTGGCTGCTGTGTGATGGCCCTTCTGGGATGGCAGATATCTGTCCCAAACCCAGGCTCTCTTTGGGGTTCACAGGCTGGCTGCGGCTTATCGGTGGAGCTTACTTGTTTACCAAGTGGCTTTGGTCTTCTCCCCCCTTCCTATGGGCAGCCGGTACCGAAAGCGGGTGGTGGGGTGTCTCTGTTCTGAGGAGTTTCCAACCTGTTGGTGGTTGCAGGGTCCACAGAGATGTTGCAGATCTTGTGCTCGGTGAGAGGTCCTTTGGACCTCTGCTGTGCATTACAGCACAGCTGCAAATTGCATCAAATTAAATATTTCTGTAAATTGCTGATCTCAGCCCTGTTTCAGCTAGTTTGCCTCCAGGATGTTGTGAGGAGGACTGAGATTCTGGCAGGCCTGTGCCAACCTTCTCGCTGTGTGAGATGCTCTTTTACTATTGGGCCCAAAATTGGAAATTCATTTGAAGAGTGGAATTTTGAGTCTTGGTGGTGTATCGTTATATAGAACTAGAAAGTGACTGGGGTTTTCTAAGCACATTATTTCTTTGGATAAGTATTTAGATTGCTATGAAAAATTTCCTATATCTTTTAAGGCTGATGTTTTGTTTGATGATCCTGTCAGAGTAATTTAATTTTTCTCTCATAACATGATGTGTATTTGCAACTTTGGTCAGAATTTGTCTCCTAAGTAAATTCAAATACCAATTTATTCCATTATCCAGCTTCCTTATTTCAACCTAAAGCAACACGATACATATTTAAAAATATTAGTTGTGAACTTACTGTAATTTGAAATTACGTGTTTGGCATAATCTGACAAATTACACTTTTGACCCATGTGTATGCTAAACCACTGTAGTTTTGGTGGATATCACCATGGATTTTCATGACCTGTCTTTTGAGGGAAGGAAGGAGAATGCTGTACAAGCTTAGCGTATCGCACTGCTTGTCTAATGGCACCAAATTGGATAATTCAGTCTGCAGAACTTGTGTTTAGAGAATCAATCTCAGAGTTGCCAAGTTATTTTCAGCATAATACTGTGCTAAGGATTAATTTTGAATTTGCCCAGGAATGGCAAAGATAATTTAAGAGGTGATTATCCCTAAAGACTGTTTAAACTTTGCCATTCTGTCAGTGCTAAGTCTTCTTGTAAAAAAGTTACTCTCAGTTATTGTTGTTGATTTCTCTTTTTCTAAGTCTTACTGTTGATCTTGAGGAGGGGCATTGTACTGGAATTGTAACCCGCCTAGTAAAACAAGTGGTGGGTAATACCTGTGTAATCAAACCTGCCGTTGACATTTAACTGCTTGGAAATTAGATCAGAAACTGTCAAGTTTTGCCACGTACAAGTAATGTAGATAAATTTTTAAGAGTTAGTGGTGGGAAGCCACCAAGGGCTTTGGAAAGGAGAGGGACAACACAACAAACAATGGAGAGTCGGGGGGTGCTGTGGAAAGGGGCCAGGGAAAACACGTGGCTGGGCAGGAGCCAGGGAAGGCGCAGGCAGCGCTGCCAGGGGGTGGGCAGCCACTTGGAAAAGAGGAGCTTGGGCTCGCAGGAGAGAAAGCAATATGATTTTTAGCTGGTGCCCAATAAAGGAAAGAAATTTTCTCACCTGCGCTTCATCTACGAGAAGAAATAACTTTTTGCGTGCCGGCGCTGCAGACAGGATCAGGTGCAGTTCTGGCAGGCATGGGAGTTGTGCTGGTTTACGCTGGCCACAGCTGAGGCTGTGGAGTGCTGTAAGCTATTTTTTAAATACTGGATTTTGTTAATTCCAATGTGTGTCTTCGGAAGCTTATTTATTAGTTGTTGCATTGAGAGTTGATTTTTAATCACTACAAATCAAAGTATCACTTTCTTAGTGTGGCAGAGGAGGGACAGAGCTCTTTTGAAGGTAAAGGGGAAGCAGAGTGTGTAGAAAAACAGAGGCTAGTATCTTTTAGAGTCTAAAACACAGTGATTGAAATATTTATGATTCAAGGCACTTTTCTGTGAGAGAACACAGACAGGATTGTGGTTTCATTACAGTACTTACAGTATTCTCATGACCTAAAAATGAAAACACAAACCCCTAATGCAGTCAGGTGTGTGCAGATTGCAGAGATATGCGTATCTGGTGAACTGCTGTGCTTTTCACTTGTGTCAACATGTTTTCGTCTTTGTAGAAGAACATATTTAATTCAGTAAGGAATAAATGATTATCCTATGTACAGCATGGTGAATGTAAGAGGAAGGGTGCTGAGGACTCCTTGATATGTGGCAAAAATCATTCTTCATTTAAAATCAATTAATGGAGTATAAGGGTGCTAAAACTGTAAAAATATTAGGATAGTACTTTGCTAAAGATCATGAAACGCCTTCACACAGAAATTCATTCAGACCGATTTGTTACAAGTCTTGAATGCATTTAAATTACTTTTAATGTTGTGATGATGCCTGTAAATTGTTCTCAGTACACAGTAACTGTCAGCATACATTGGAGAATACGTATGGTCAGTAATTCAACAGATAACTATTGAATACGTGGAAGAAGTTTCACATAATATCATAAATCCTTGCACATCTTTTGCTTAAGAAAAGAAATTAAGCGTACGGTGACAGACACTTTAACGTATTCCATATTTAATTCTATCTTAGGTGACCAACATCTTGTAAAAGAGTTAAAGGTGTGTTTAGCATTGGATGTTGTGACCAGTCTGTTCTTGGGATTGATAGTAACAGAAAAGGGTGTGAAGTATACCTGAGCAACCAGAAATTTGTATCTCATGAACTGTGATACGCAGCCTTCTAAAAATGTTAGTTGAGGGTTATATTTGGTTTTGCATCTGGGAGCCAGATCATGCTTTCAAGTCACAGAGAAGCCAGGAGAACGGTAAAACTGCCAAAATATTTGTGTATAGCTGCAGGACTGTGCTAGATGGAGAAGTTGGTGATTGCTCTGATGTTTCTTCTGTGGAGCTGCGCAACTATGGGAGCAGTGTGTGTCCATGCCTGTGCCTGCACCCATGGCTGTGCAGTGGTGCAGGGCTCTTCTGTCCCTCCACAGCTTTCTGGGAAGGAGGCTATGGCCTTCAGAAGGAAAATTAATGTATCAGTTGGATTTGCTGCATCTCACGGTATGGAACAGGAAACATCCCAAAGAAGAGTGCGGTCAGTCAAGACGAAAGTGTTCAGTCCTTTGCTAAAACAGCGAATGTGTGTGAGGAGTGGGATTCTCCCGGGCAGGAACTGACTGTGCTGGAGAGTGAGTTTTACAGTGCGAGAAAGGTATCTAAAGGGTTGTGATGGGAAAACCTGCCTTTCCAAAGGCTTCCTTAAAAAATGCAGGAAGGATATTTCCAGACCAGATTTGCGTTTGTTTCCAGATGGAGCATGGCTTTCGGTACTGGTATCTGGCCATGCCCCAGCTTCTGGTTACTCTCTGGGGTAGATGTGGCATCCACGGGGGCTTGGACTAGTGGTGGGATCTGGAGTGGCAAGTGTTGGACGGCATGATCCACTGGCAACAGACTGCTGCCGGGCAGGACCTGCTGTTCGGACTGAATGTCCTGGCTTCTGTGGCACACAGGTGCCCTTCTTGCAGCTTGACCTGTCTCAGACCACAAGAGAGGACATGCCTGAGAGGATGCAAGAGAGGAACATACTTGTGTTGAAAAAATCTCTCCCAAGACCTTCAGCCCTGAACCGAAATTTTCTGAAGTTGTTGTAAAGGCTCCCTGTTCTAGCCTAGGCGCTGAGGTTTGTTGGTCCTTTGGATGTTTTTGTATGTTCCGTGCAAAACAGATTTCCAAGGTTGAGAGGTTAGCAGCTACTTAGCTGCCCTTCAGAGCCATGAGACTGAGATGGGTGATGGAACACTCATGTGTATTTAAGCCAAATCCAAGTGTTCGCAGTTTTTCTTTCAATACAAGTTCTTACACCAACTGTTCATAGGTTCTGAACAAGTCACCGCTAAGATGAAAAACATGTATTCAAAGTGACTTTTTTCATAATATTTAGCTACTTAGATACTTTCAAGGATTCACCTCCATTTATTCAATAAATGAATCTAAACAGATGGTCAGTGAGGATCTGAAGAGATACGAGAAAGATACTACTTGAAAGATGAACATAAATAATTGTTTTAAAGTCAGTGGTGTCCAGCCTGATCAGCCAGGCATGACATAGCTTGTGCTGTGGCTTTAGGGTGTTGTGTGACACATGATCAGCGCTTGTACACATGTGCAGCAAGTCTGGCATTTCCCAGGAGCTTCGGGCTTGCTTTATACGCACCGTGTGAACACCAGTAATTTGCTACATGTTCCCCTACAAAGGGTATGGGTATAGGTTGTGCCTTGCTCTCATTTCTTGAGACTCTTCCTTGCTCTTGTTATTTGGTTGTCGCGTGTGAGGAGGGTTACCATAAAGTCTGAGGAAGGTGGCGGATGGAGCAAACTACGTGATACTTGACTGGTCCTCCTGAGGTTGTCGCATGTGAGGAGGGTTACCATAAAGTCTGAGGAAGGTGGCGGATGGAGCAAACTACGTGATACTTGACTGGTCCTCCTGAGTTGCAGGCGGGGCACTTTTATTTTAAAGCTTTGTGTGACTCAGTAGAAGAATACATTTATATTACTCAGTTATGTGTAAAAATGGAACCTACTGTCCTGGACTGAATTGAAGTGCTGTTTTAATGGTATGTTTCAGTACCTGTCTTCAGTAACTAGAATTAAACTTTAAACTATTAGCTTTATTATACATAGGCGCCTGTACATTTTGTGAATCAATAGTACCTGGATCCAAACCTCTAGTTATACTTAGGTGTTGTTTACATGTAGTTTTATAAACAGTCTTCTATACCCAGTTACTGCCATTTGGGTCTTTGTTGTCACCACGAAATCACTACCAGGATGGGGAAGACACCATTTTTTCAAGTGACTATTAGGCATACAATTTCGCTCCAAATTCACTTACCAAAAAAGTTTATTTTAGATTAATTGCTTTTTATCTAAGTCACAGGTGAGTGGGAGCAGAATGGGACCACAGTGTATTAAAAATATCTTTCTTATTGTCACCTGCAATATTACCATAATTGGAACTAAGGAGCCTGCAGTGGCACAGTGTTGATGCTGCCATCCAGACTGACACAGCCTAAAATGCTCTAGTAGCAAAACAAGACACAGACCCAAGCCTTGTGCTGCATGCTCGTCTTGGAGACCTCCTCCACTAGGGAAGTCCCCTGGGTTCCCCTGCTTCGCTGCGGGCTGGGGGGACCTTCCTGGCGGCGGTGGGAGAGGTGGTGAGGTGAGTGCTGAGAACCCAGCTGCAGAGAGCGGTGGCTTGTGGTGTGTGAAGATGATGCTTTGGGTCAGGCTGCAAGGATGGCTGCTTTGCTGAGCTGGGGTAAGAGATTGCTCCTTCTTTGAGGCCTTCTGGTTGGGATGGGCTCTTTTTTTTGTTTCTTTTTCTTCCTGATACTTAGGGGGCCTCTCTGTCAGGAGGCATTGTTTGGAAGAAACGCTTCTAATGCATTTACTTCCCCCTGATGATGGAAATCGTGAGTCACCATACAGTGTCACCTTTACTGCTCAGTTCACTGTAGGCACAGTGGAACTAATGTTTCACCCTGCTGCTGCTCTGGTAGGCTCCGCAGCCGCTGATGAACTTGATCTATTACTCCTGGCCTTCACTGGCAAACAGGACGATATATTTGCCCGTGACTGACACGCTTAGATCTATGGCCACGAGGTACCTGGTCAACTCTTCAAGCCTTTACCTTTAACATTATCTTTAACCCCTCAGGGCTCAGCGGCTTGCAGCATTTAAAGCATGGCAAGGGGTTTTATAGCAGAGATTTGGCTCAGGAAGACTTGTGCTAACTCTTGCTGAAGATATGAAATACAATTTGTAGCTTATAATTGCTGCCTAATATGATCTTGGACCCTTACTTAAAATCCATTTAACTGATACTGTACTTTCTTTATAAGGTTATTATTGGGAGCTAACCTTTTCTTGTGTTGTGGTTAAATGTACAATGTAATAAGGGTGTTTTTTAATGTGTTTAAGAGTTGGAAGATGTGTTAGAGGTAACCTTTATGCGGAGAGTTTTATATAGTTGTAGTAAGGAAAGCGATATTAAAATCCTGAACATTAGTACCATCTGAATATAATTTGTTCTCATTGTGTTTTGTGTGTGCCTGCTAGGGGAAGATTGTAGAGTATATTGAGAAAATCTGTTTTGTTCTGCAATAACTTTCTTACCGGTAATTATTAACCTAGTGCAATTTAATGTCTCCAGAAAGTTTTTGTCCTTTGATGTGGACAAAAATTCAAAAAGCATATTGGATGCAATAGATAAATCACGATTTTTTCTTTCTTCACATTTCAAGGAGAGCAACCTAAACCCAAAATTTTAGGCACAAAATTGAAAGCCTCCCAGAAATCTTTACTTTCTTGTTTAACTCTTGATAAACAGGCATGGGACATGTCTGTTGGAGGTCTGGAAGGATCACTAGTTTATAATAGTAGATTGAAAAAGATAATTTTCTTCAGTGACAAATGTTGGTACTGTTGCTCAATTATCTATGCATGTTAGTTTTGATTGCCTTATAGAGATGCAGGTTTGTTTAGAGTTGTAAGTTAAAATGAAATGTTTCTCCATTTTTAAAATTTTTTTTTTTTGCCAGATACCTAAGTATATATGTAGAATTTGGTGTACATGGAAAGGATTTCAGAACCTGCCTCCCTGCACTCTTCTTGAAACTGCTGTAAACAGTGGTGAAGGCAGTGGAGCTTCATACCAGAAAAGAGGTCAGGAAAAATCCCACCAACAGACTGCTTAAGCAGAGGAAGATGCAGTTAGTGTAGAACACACTTTTCCCACTGTTCCACCTTTTTTTTTTTTTTTTCCCCTTCTTTTTCCCCACTTTTTCACTTCCCTTCCCTTTTGCCCCAAGGGGACATTGTGGATTGGAGGGAGGGAGCAGATTTTGCACATGTCAGGCTATTGGCCTATAACTGAAAAATACTTGGTTTTCTTGTGTTCAGTAAACTGCTGTCAGGCGTGAACACATCAAGAGGGATGTAGTGGGCAAGAATGGCCTTAAGAGAAACAAACATTATTTTTTATCTTAAGTAGGTGGGGAAGGGGGCAGCAGTCATGGCTTATGAGGCTGAAATTAACTACTTTTAAATATTGTGAAGAATGATGACGATGTAAACAAAGTGCCATCCTAAAATTTATGAGTATGATTCTTGGCTCAGATGTAGGCTTCTTGTGGAACTTCATGATAGAGTTGCTTAATCTCAGTGCAGTAAAGATAAATTCATTAATGGTTATGAGGTGTTGATATAATTAAATAGAGAATGCCAGTAAATTGCTTTCTAAAGCTCAATGACTGTAAACTCTGATCTTGTAATTTAATCAATCTACCACTTACCATTCACTTGCTGAAAGGCTTCGGAGAGCGAGAAATTAGCCCTTTTCCAGGCACAGTAACTTTGAGAACGAAGTTGGATTCTCTAAAGGGAGGTCCTTGGACGAGGACTGGAAGTGTTTCCTCAATGTAAGTTAAGACTGGGTGGATGAAGGAGAGCAGAAAGAGGTTTTTACATTGCCTGTCATCAGAGATCATTATTTTTCTCACTAGTTGCCTGGATTCTGTACCGGTTTGTGATAGCCCTGACACTTACGCAGAAGAAAAATTGGAGAAGCTAATGACCCAATGAAAGAGATACTGTCCAAATGAGAAAAATTAGTTAAGCCCATTTCTTTTGATGGTGTTGCAGTATTGCTTACATCTGGCTTTTTGGTTGATCTAAACAAATGTTATCATTCTCTCGGTAGACGGTGCATTTTCCTTGTGAATTATTTAAGCATGTGCAGAAATGATTTCGGAGAGAAATTAGATACCTCTGAAATTAGCCTTTCACACAAAGGATAGGTTAACTGCATGAGGAAAGCATTCACTTTACACCTCTAACCTGAGCTCTTGAGGATAGAAATGTATGGGAAAATACATTCCTTCGGAAAGTCTCAGTGTTTTTTCTTGGTGGGTTGTTTCTTTGTGCAGGGTATTCCTCATCTAACACTGTTTTCTGTTAATTTGCTTACTAATGCATCAAGGTGTAACTGTAGTGTAACCTTTTGTGCTTTAAAGTGGAGTTGAGTCATCATGGAGGTGGACAAGAGATATAACAGCGCAGTTGGACCAGGCAGAGGTGTTGGGTTCAGTCTCTCTCTCTCTCTGGTCTTTCACACACTGTATTTGGGGACTTCAGTGTGCTGTGCCAGAGATCTCCTGAGGAAGAACCAGAGCCTGTCCCTGTCCCCTGAGCTAGTGCATGTTGCAGGTGAGCTCCATAGTCGGTCTCCTGATGGACATTTTTTGGGCTTCCCTTGCCATGGCACAGTCCCACCAGAGGAGCACCGGAAAGCTTCCTCCCTAGTCTTTCCAGCAGGCTGGTGGTTAGGGGACTCTGCTGGGTTAAGTGTACAGAGAGTGTCCCTCTTTTCAGACTTAGGTACCCACCAGCTCATGCTGGATTGTTTTTCAGCGTGACCAAAACCTTTGTTTCAGCAGTGACCACAACGTGCAGCTTGGGGTCAGCGACAGTCTGGTTTACTCCTTGAACTGAGAAGTACAGAACCGCAGATGGCTGCAGACCACAGGGTTGGGATGAAGGCATCTGTGCCTGCATGTAAGACTGTGATTGCTGGTGCCTCACCTGCAACAGCACTTTCCATGCATTTCCTCAGCTCAACCAGGACAGTAAGATTACTGGGAAATAAGGAGCATGAATGGAGAAGGCAGGTGAAAAGCTGGTGGAGAACCATCTTATGTTGGCAAACTTCAGTCTTTGTTTTGGCCATCCTGTTTCACATCGATTTCAGAAGCTTAGTAGATGGGCTGGAGGGATGTGAAGCTAACAGGATGGAACAGCTTCTTTGGCTGGGCTTTGCTGCAGACTAGCTCTTTGTCTTCCTCCTTGTGCAGAGTCAAAGTCAGGTACTGAGTAAGCCTCTTCCTCCTCCTGGCTTACTGTTTTGGATTTTTTTCAAGGTGAAAGTGCCATGCATATCCAGTAGGAAAAAAACCCCCACCCACCTGAATAGAAAAATGATTGATAATGCTGATTTGGAAAACAAATTCTTGTTGAATTAGCCCCCACATCATCTGTTTGCTTCAATTACAGAAAGAAGGGGAATGGTTTCCTTAAGAACCTGATGTAAGAGACCTGTCTCTTTGGTGTTTCCTGCAGTGCATCTATACATGCTTGATATGGATGTGATATTTGGAAGGCGAAGTTCTATTACTGCTGAGGTGCATCAGCTAGATTTCATTGTTGTAAAGCTGCCTGTGCATTTTGAGTGTAGCGGTTGTAGTTTGTACTTGTTCAGTTTGTCATAGAAGATTTGAGGAAAAGTGAATTAGCTAGGTGTTCATAATTCTTCCTGGAATTTTCTAATGCTTTAAAAGAAACTTTTCAAGTTAAATTTACTGAACATATGTGTGTGTCTTGTAATAAGGTCTGTGTAAAACAGCTAATAATTGTATCCAAACTGCTTCCAGCTCTATTATCCATTATCCACAAAACAAGTTCTACATAAATAAAACTTGTGCTTTTTGATTTCTACTTGTCAAATTTGGCAAACTTCATAAAAAGCGGGGAAAAAAAAAAAAGCCAAAACCCCCAAAGGCCCCAACTGTTAGCTATACCGCAAATCAATGTGTTATAAAATGTACTTTTGACTTGAGCAGTTTGATTATTGCAATATAGCGTCAAAGGCCCTGCTTCATCCACAATTGTAAACTCCATTGAAGGCCTGCATTTTTGTTGGTGGTGGGAAGAAGTTAAAAAATATTAGAGCAGCATGAATATATATAGTGAGTAACTGTGTGAGCAGTGTTTCTGTCTTTGGGTTGCAGTTTTGACAGTTTGAAGTCTCTTAAAATTCAGTGTACTTGAAATAAAAAAAAAAAAGCCATTTCTGTGACCGTTTGCAAAGTTTTAATTTGTTTTAAGCCTTGTTGTTGACTAGAGCTTTTGCTCGTTTAAGGTTGATTAATTGCTTTTGCCATTTTTGTTTGCAGTTCAGTATAATCTCATGCAGACTATTGTATTTTTTTTTAGTTTAATCTTCTGTTGATGGTTGTATGTTTGTATGGTATGTTAAATTTGGCCACTAATAATCTAAGACTTTAAATAAACAAATAAATAAGATTCAGAACAATAACAAAAGACTGCAAACTGAAGCAAATGCTAAGCAGTGTAAATCTATTTCATGAAGCATAATTTCTGCAGCTGCTGTAGACTCCATTGTGGAAGCTCTTGCTTTTATATTATTTTATTTATTTAGATAAAGAAAAAGATCATCCTGTTTTCATTCAAGTATCTTTTTATTTAAGGCAGACTTAATAGAAACGAGAATAATAGGCCTGTCTCTTACATTGAATATTGTTAAAATGTGTGTATCTTCCCTGATAATTACTATTCATTAAGACCCAGTACTCTTTCTTTAAAGGAAATAACTTGCTCTTACCTTACCTGTAAAATGGATGGGTGAATATTGGCACTAAAGTCACTTCATACAAAATGTAAAATACGATTCAGATATGTAGTCTAGGAGACCGGTGGCCCATCTGCTTTATTGCATTGCCTTTTAGAAAACACCTACCACAGTGAATGCTTGGGTAAGTCACATTTGAACGGTGTGACCCACACTACAAAGGATCAGTCTCTTCATGATAATTGACTTGGTTAACTTGGCCCAGGTAGGAGCCCATGATTTCCAGGTACAGGGTGGAACCCAGTCGTGGCTGCTGATGCAAAGGAAGATGCTGTTACCATTTCTCTTTGGAAGTGCTTGACTACGTGCGTCTCTTAGAAAGCAGGAATCCTGGTACCCTGCGTTGCTCTCCTGTCCCACACGTAGTTGTGTAGTTGACGAAGAAGCTCTGTGGTCACCGTGCATAAATTTGTCCTTGCAGAGGAAAACACATAATTTACCTCCTGGGGATGGCAGTATACAAATTTTCACATACATACCCCATGGGCAGACAGAAGAGTTCTGAAATGTTAAGACAGGCCATACGGAAAATATGTTCCATTTAATTAAGAAAAAAATAAAAGGTGGGAAAAAACCCCCATAATTCTGCTGGTAGCGAAAGGATGAAGAAGAGAGGGGAAGTTCTGTTCTTCTCCATTTTTTAAAGAGACCAGTTACAGTTTTTGAACTTCTGGGATTATGATGCATTTCCTTTGCTATAGAATTGTCAGAAAATACAAAGGTTATATCTGTGCAGACAGCTTAACTTGCTTCCAGCTCTCCAAAGTATTTTAACTCATTTCATGTTCAGCTGTAAAAAAATCTGTAGGTCTTAGAAAAACTGGAGCATTAGAGCTGTAGCTGTAGCCCTCTGGGACGGCCAGAACAGGGCTTTTGGGTGAGAGCTGTGGCAAGGCGTGTGATGCCTTGCACAGTGGCAGTGACTTGGCAGGGCTGCGGTGCTAAGCAAGCATGCCCCTGTAATCGTGCTGTGAGATTCTTCTGGAAGCCAGAATGTGGTTCAAAGAAACCTGCCTCTGCCGTAATCCTTTCTAATCTTTGCTTTTGGAAGTTTTCAAGAGTGCTGCTAATTCTGAGGAGTGTAGCTTGGAAATGTTGCTGTTTGGTTGGGCTTGCTTGTACTTTTCCAGTTTTCTTTCCTCGTGCTTATTTAAAGTGGATCCTAACAATAGAGGGAAAGATTCTAGAAAAGGATTATTTCATCAGAGAAGTAGGGTCCTAGAACTTCTACCTAACTAGAGGTATACTGCAAAGTGAAGAAGCTGCATAAAATGCAGTTGTAGTACAAGAAACAGTCACATTTTTACTGAGATCATTGTACAGTGGAAAGTGCGTTGTGTCAACTGAAATATCAGATGTATCAGAAAAATAGTTAAAGTGGAACCTGATCTCTGTAAGGCTAAAGATTCAAGTAATTTGCTTAGGGATGCAGTAGAAAATCAATCTCATGCTTGAAAGAGGGAATAGTAGCCTTCAAGTCTCATCTCATGTTTTGTAGCTGATTGCCTGTTTTTATTATCTCCCCCCCTCCCCGTTTCGTTCAGTACTTGCTAATGCCCTTTGGTTAACTCCAGTATACCTTTGAAAAACTTGCAGAGCTCAGCTGCTTTGGCTTGTTTGCTGGGTAAGCCTCACTGATAATATTATAATTAATAGGATGTGTAAAACTTCCTGAATCCAGTGTTACAGAATCAGGCTGTTAGAACTTGGTACCCCCTTATGTTCCGCAGTGTGCAAGACTTCCATCCTGTGCAGCTGGGGCTCATCGGGGAAGAGGCTAGACCTGCACTGGTCTTGCACGCTGTGTGGGACGTTGGCTTGGTAGGAACACCATTTAGTTTGTAAACAAGTAAGGGGAATGTAAAATAAAGTCAGTTTGCTGTTCGGAGGTGTGTCTCTAATTTGTTTTGTTTTTTTTTTTTTTAATTTTATTTTTACATGACAAGGATAAAAATGTGAGAGAAAGATGTGCTGTATTTTTAGGTACTGAAAAATTTTGAAGATCCGATTCGGATGTGAGAGTTGAAACTTTCACAATTGTGTGTTACATGATAACAGTTTTCTTGCTTTGGCTCTTCTGTTGAATGATACTGCTTCAACATCTTTGATTTTGGGAATTTTTTTTAAATTATAAGAAAGTAATACAAAATAATAAGTGAAGATATCAGGTCAGTCTGATATTTTTAAAGGATTTCTTTCTTTTTTTTATGACTTCGAGGCATCATGAATGTTTGTAATTTGCTAGTTCTATCACAGTTTTTTAGAGGGGAGAGGAAATATGTCAACTGATAAAACAGAGAACAAGTAAATAATTAAGAAGACAGGAAATGATACTGAGCAATTGGAATGATATATGAGCCCTGACCAAATAAAGTATTTAAATACTAGCAAATACGAGGGCATACATCTACAGACATTATTGCTGGTTTTGCTTTAACTATTGGGGTCTGTAGCCAGAGTGGAAAGTTTTGACTCTGAAAAAGGCATGTGTATTTATGCTGACTAATCAGATGAATATGGACATTTTATATTTAAACTGGGAGTTTATACCCTTGGGTGTACATCTTGATAACAAAGTTAGATGTTTCTGCCTGAATTCCTCCTTTCCTTTTTTTGGTGTTGACATTGTTTTTTATAGTTTCATAAAATTTTATATGGAAAGGATACTATATGGAGAGGAGAAACTAGATAATAGAGGATTGTCACCTTATGAGGGCATATTGACTAGGAGGAGAGCAGTTTTTAACACTGTGAGTAGTTATTCATAAGAAGCCATTATTAAGGACTTCAAACTGGCAAACTTTAGATTGTGATTTAAGGGCTTTTCTAATACACGCTCAAATTTGGTGAAGGAATTATACTAGCAGTACCTTACAACCAGGACATGTTGGTGTGACTCCTATTTTTTCTTCCAAAAAAAGCTGGAGAGCGCTTAGTGTACTTATTGGCATATCACTATTCATTAACTACACGTCTCTGCTTTGACAGTGTTTTAGAGCACTGGACACAGACTGGAAGACCACCAGTATGTGCTGTGCAAGCACAGAACCACTGTGAGTCCCAGCCCAGAAGTAGGACAATTGAAATGTATGGGTAGAGGCAACAGCCAGAAAGAAACAGGCAAAGGAAGACAGGAAAACAAGGAGTTATTGTAGCATATCAGCAAATAATCTGTTTTAAAATTTTCCGTAGGTCTCCTGCCAGAGCAGTTTGAAAGAGGTTAATCAGTTAGTGTTGTGGACGTTCACAGATGTGTGAGGTGTCAGCCTAGATAAAAAGCCTGAAGACACCTAATTGAAAAAATAACACATAGATGATGGAAGCTGGCAGCCCAGCCTGGACCTAAAGGAGAAGGGAGTTTACGTCTAGATATGGGATGAGAGATGATAGGTAGGCTTTGACATGGAAGGTAAATGATTAATATATAATGGGATACTGGATTTATGTCAGCGGAGTGAGATTGCATTTGTCAAGATTAGAACAAAAGATAGGAACAAGACCTGAAATAAGAGCGATGGGAGTATAATATCTACAGTTTGAGAGAAGAGACACGCTTTAAAGATAGAATTTGTAAAAATCCTACAATATTTTCATGTAAAGCTTTTGTAGATAATGACTGTATAGGACCTAGATGCTTGTGTCTGGAGACTGAGAGAGATGTATAAGTCAAAGATGATGCCCCAGTTATTGGCCTAAATGAATGGTGATGTTGCCCAAGAAAGGAGGCAAGAGGTGAGCTTGTTAGCCCTGTAGAGGAGACTATATGCTCTCTTAACTGTACAGAATTGTGGTCCAGCTTACAGGAGCAGTGTTCTGTTAGTGACAGAGGGAAAATAACCTGCTCCAGGTGAGTGGCAGTCTGGTAGGGTCCAGAATTTTTATGAGGTCCTCCTTTATCAGTTCTGTTGTGGAAGAGGATCTTCCATAAAGTTCTTCAAATATTGTTCCTTGCAGTTTCTGTATTGCTCTTTAGTGGCAGCATTTGCAGCCTAAGGTTATGCTTAAAGTGTGTCACACCATTGTTGATGAAGTACCATGGAAAATGTGTATTAATATACGTAGTAACATGCTTAAGTATTTGGGTTTTCAGAGCTGGAATTAACTTGACTGCATTGCTCACCAGTGGTGAAACCATGAGTTATGAAGATCATCCAGACTGAATGCCAGTAGAATCTCTGTCATGTACACTAATTATTTTACATATACCGGGTATATTTCCAACTACCAGGAAAACTTTTGGAAACGCATAGGCAAATCATCTCTCTCCATATATAGTGCCAAGGTATTTAATTTGCTTGTTTATAGAGGGATTGAGGAAACGACATTGCTATGAAGTTACTGGATTTGACCTGCACCCTCATCTCTCTGTGGACATCCTGGAACGGCCAGTTCTGGGCTGGTTCTGGTGTCTGGGGGACCACAGGGCTTTCATGTTGCAGTGGCCATCTTTTTTTTTTTTTTTTTCTTTTCAAATGCAAAACAGTGGAGTAGTGTAGTGTGAGGTAGGTCCAAGGCACTGTGAGGTTTCATTTTCTTTGGTTGAGATCTTACTGCTAGTATAGAGCAAATATTTTACTGAAGTTTTGAAGTGATTTTATGTTAAGTTTTTAATGTGGTCTGTTGTATATTTACTCAAAAATTGTCAGTTGTGTTTTCTAAGAACTTCCCTTCAATGTGTTTCCATCTGAGCTGTATTAGAAGAACCCGAAAAGCTGAACTTTTTTCCTTTACTTGCAGACTTTTGACTATATGAGCCCTCTGAGACCCCACCAGAGATAGCTAGGTGCATTGCTGTGGGATTCCTGACAGAGGATGCCTGCTTACCCAAGTGAGAGTGTTGCTGTGCTGGTTCAGTTGCTGAGGACTCCTTGATTACCTACCCCCTGCCCACTCTCCTTTCGAGTTCTAAATACTGTTCATTAGATTTATCACTGCTTTTTAAAAAAAGTCTTCATGAGCATGACCTGAGGTCTTACAGGAAATCTTGAAATAAAAGTAATAATATTGTTATACATTCTCTCACATTCAACCACACATGCTATCACAAAAGTAGCCTTGAAGCTGTTTTAGTTTTACAGCAAAGAGTGTTTCTTTTCATATCAGGTAATCTAATCTGCTGGGGGTTTTCCCCCCTTGGCTTTGAAAACATGCCTTTATATTAATAATCCTGGGTTTTGTGCGGAAAGTTGGTTGCTCTAATTGCTGGTTGGTATTCAGTAACACTAAATAAAACCTCAACATTTTCCCTTTTTCCTTTTTCTACTCTGAAATCTATCAATGTGTGTTTTTAGAGTTCACCATTAGTGGATGTATAATCTTTGTGTCTGCTTTTATTCTTGGCCACTGGGAGTTTTGCTACCAGCAATAAAAGGCAACCTCCATGTTGTACTGCACAGTATAGATATTGTAAATTTTGGTCTTGCTTTCCATTGATCTGGTTTGCCATATGGGAATCATATTCAGCTGATCTTTATTTCCTGAGTCAGAAATTCTGTTTTACCCATCTTCGGGGCTTTCAGCATTTATTCTCAGTGGGCTGTCAGGTATTGCACATGAAAGCAAAGGTTCAAAGGCATATAAAAAAGGTTGAGGTCTGAAATGTTTACTTAACACTGTCTTTTTTTTTTTTTTTTTTTTTTTCTTTTTACAAACATTTGCCAGACTGGAGGATCAGCATGAAACCTTAATAAATTTTAGACTTTTTATACTCTATTATGAACATTTTACACATACATAATTTTGGTGTAGTCTGGAACACATCAGCTGTAAACTTGCTAGTGTATGTTTGCCAGCGACAGTACTAACAGCATTGCAGTTAGTTTGTTTATCAATTACTTTTCTCAGAGATTTATTTCCTTTCACTTCTGTTTTTGTTTCTGGAACTGCCTCTTAACAGACTGCCATTGTGCTACAAAGAACACTTAAATGAATTGACTGTGTAGCTTTTAATTAATATGACAAGTAAAATTTTAAAAATAAATATACCATCCTCTCCCTTTGCAATGAAATTAATCTGAGTGAAAGTGTGAATGAGCTTGTTGTTGCTCAGCTGTGAAGATGAGGTACCAATGAGGTAAACAGTTGTAATCTTAACAGTTTTTGTGCCTTAAGTATTTAATCTCTTGGGAAAAAAATGCCTAAAATTCGAGGGATTTGGATCACCTGGGGGCAGTGATATAGAAGCTCTGGATCCTATTATTCTAGTTTGATTTTCTTCTTTCTTGTTTGTACTGAAGTGTATTTAAGACTTAGCATACTAGAGTGTGTCTGATGTTCCACTTCCATCTTCAGTATATCTCATTTTGCTTTTTATTATCAAGCAAGGAAATAATCGGGGATCTTGATACCCAGCAATGGGATTTGGTCTCTTTTCTTCTGGCTCCTTTCTTCTTCATTGCTGGGTAGATGTAGAGCATGAGGATTGGCTCAAAGTGACCATGTTTTTCTAGAAAAGGGGTGGCTTCGGTGTGCCTAGGGTTGTATTTTGTTGTTGAGGAACTGGAAACAGAAGAGAAAAAGTCAATCAGACTGAAACAAAGGTGGGGGTTCCCCCAGAGCTCCTTCACCTTTTGCACAGGGACCACCGAGAATACAGATGCTGGGGAACTCTGCCCTCTCACCGAGTCCAGGACTCCCAGTCTGCTCTTCCTGACTTGCATGGTTTCTTCATCAGGAAGTTATGCTGCAGGTTGATCTCACTGCATAGTGTTCAGTCACGTCTACCTCTTTTCCTCACTTTTTGCCTTCTCCAGCCAAAACAGGGAATGACAGCTGGGGGAATATGGCCTCAAGGACAGCCTGTTTCAAGTAGATGGGTTACCAGAGCCTGCAATGGGTCTTCTTTTCTCCTGTCTTCCCGTTTTTTTAATGTATGTTTGTTTCTGTCAGCACTGAAACATTGCACTCTGATTCTGTTGGTTCAGCTCTTCTCACTTTAGTAATCAAAGGGGGTTACAGCTCCTCAGCTGTCTTGGCTTTCCCCTGACATGGGCTATGGCTATGAGCCGTTATCTCGTCCAGCTTGTCCCAGGCTTCTTCTATTCCACTGCTTGTCTTATTTTGAATTGGGAAGAAAAACCCAAGGAAACAATGATCTTACTGGCATCACGGAGATGTGGTAGGATGGCTCCTGTGACTGGAGTGGTGGAATGGAAGGATACAGGTTCTTTAGGATGGGCAGGCAGGGGAGACGAGGAGGAGGTGTCACTCTCTGTGTCATGGAGCTCCACCTGGGGATGGATGAAGAGTCAACTGAGAGCTTATGGGTCAGGATTAAAGGGAGGGCAGGGACAGGTGACATTATAGTGGAGGTCCGCTAAAGGCTGCCCAATGAGAAAGACTGGACAGATGAGGTCCTTTATAGACAGATAAGAGCAACCCCGTGTTCACAAGCCCTCGTCCTTATGGGGGACTTCAACCACCCTGACACCTGTTGGAGGGACAATGCCACAGAGCATAAGCAATCCAAGAGGTTCCTGGAATGCTTTGATGATAACTTCCTTCTCCAAGCGATAGAGGAGCCAATGAGGAGAGCTGCTATGCTGGATGCTTTTCTTACCAACAGGGAGGTGCTGGTGAGGAATGTGAAGCTCCGGGGTAGTCATGGCTGCAATGACCATGAAATGATGGAATTCAAGATCTGTAGGGCAGTGAGAGGGGTGCACAGCAAGCTAACTACCCTGGCTTTCAGGATGGCGTCTTCAGGGATCTGCTGAGTAAAATAACATGGGATAAAGCCGTGGAGGGAAGAGGGACCCAAGAACGCTGGTTAATACTCAAGGCTCACCTCCTCCAATCTCAGGAGTGATGCGTTCCAACAAAGAGGAGGTCAGGCAAAAATGCCAGGAGGCCTGCATGGAAAATAAGGAGCTCCTCAACAGATTCAGACATAAAAGGGAAGCCTACAGAGGGTGAAAGCAAGGACAGGTAGTCTGGGAGAATACAGAGAAATTGTCCAAGCGGCCAGGGATCAGGTTGGGCAAGCTAAAGCCCAGACAGTCTTAAATCTGGCCAGGGACATCAAGAGCAACAAGAAAAGCTTCTGTAGGTACGTTGGTGATAAAAGGAAGACTGGAAAAAATGTGGCCTGTCTCTGGAAGGAAACAGGAGACCCCGTTACCCAGGACATGGAGAAGGCTGAGGTACTTAATAACTTTTTTGCCTCAGTTTTCACCAGCAAGTGCTCCAGCCCCACAACCCAAGTCACAGAAGGCAAGGTCAGGGACTGGGAGAATAAAGGACTGCCTACTGCAGGAGAAGATCAGGTTCCAGAACATCTGAGGGACCTGAAGGTGCACAAGTCCATGGGACTTTATGAGTTGCATCTGCAGGGTTCTGAGGGGACTGGTGGATGAAATGGCTAAGCCACTTTCCATCGTATTTGAGAATTTGTGGCAGTCTGATGAAGTTCCCATGGACCAGAAAAGTGGAAACATAACCCCCATTTATAAAAAGATAAAAAAAGGAAGACCCAGGGAACTACAGGCCAGTCAGTCTCCCCTTGGTGCCTGTCAAGACTTTGGAGCAGATCTTCCTGGAAACTGGGCTAAGGCACATGGAAACTAAGGAGGTGATTGGCGACAGCCAGCATGGCTTCACTAACGTAAAATCGTGCCTGACAAATTTGGTAGCCCAGTATGATGGGGTTACAATATTGTTGGATAAAGGGAGGAGCAACTGATGTCATCTACCTGGACTTCTGCAAAGCTTTTGATGCTGTCCTGCATGACATCCTGGTTTCTATACTGGAGAGACATAGATTTGATGGATGGAGCACTCAGTGAATAAGGAATTGGCTGAATGGCCACACTTTGGAGAGTTGCTGTCAATGGCTCCATGTCCAAGTGGAGACCAGTGACAAGTGGAATTTCTCAGGGGTTGGTATTGGGACTGGCACTGTTTAACGTCTTCATCAGTGACAGGGACAGTGGGATAGAGTGCGCCCCCAGCCAGTTTGCTGACAACGCCAAGCTGAGTGCTGCGGTCGACGTGCTGGAGGGAAGGGATGCCATCCAGAGGGACCTTGACAGGTTTGAGAGGTGGGCCTGTGTGAACCTCATGAAGTTCAACAGGGCCAAGTGCAAGGCCCTACATGTGGGTTGGGGAAATCCCAAGCACAAATACAGGCTGGGCAGAGAATGGACTGAGAGCAGCCATGAGGCGAAAGACTTAGGGGTGTTGGTTGATGAGAAGCTTGGCATGACCCAACAATGTCTGCTTGCAGCCCAGAAAGCCAACCGTATCCTGGGCTGCATCAACCTGGCCAGTAGGTTGAGGAAGGTGATTCTCCCCCTCTACTCTGCTCTTGTGAGACCCCACATGGACTACTGTGTTCCACTCTGGGGCCCCCAACATAAGAAGGACATGGACCTGTGGGAACAAGTTCAGAGGAGGGCCACAAAGATGATCAGAGGGTTGGAGCATCTCTCCTCTGAAGACAGGCTGAGAGAGTTGGGGTTGTTCAGTCTAGAGAAGAGAAACCTCCAGGGGGACCTTGTCATGGCCTTTGAATACCTAAAGGGGGCCTAAAAGAAAGCTGGAGAGGGACTTTTTACAAGCGTGTGTAGTTCTAGACTGAAAGAAGGTAGATTTAGATTAGAAATAAGGAAGAAATGTTTCACTATGAGGGTGGTGAGACACTGGAACTGGTTGTCCAGAGAATCTGTGGATGCCCCTGTTCTTGGAAGTGTTCAAGGCCAAGTTGGATGGGGCTTTGAGCAACCTGGTCTAGTGGAAGGTGTCCCTGCCATGGCAGGGGGGTTGCAGCTAGATAATCTTTAATGCATCCATTCTATGAGCCTGTGTATCTATGAAAGTAACGAGAAGCAGCCAGATTTGAGACCTTCAGTAGAAGAAACTGCTACATCAGCCAGAGGTGTGCCAGACAGCACAAAGCAATGTATTGTAGTATTGGTGCTCACCACTACAAGACCTGCCACCAGCAGAATGAGCCTACTTTGGCACGTGTTTGTCTGAGACTAAATGGCATTGTGGTCTCCCACCATGTGTTCCTGGTGGGAGGTCCTTCCCATGTCCAGATGAAGCTAAAAACATGAGACATTTATTTAATCTTTTTTTAATGGGCTTCTGCTCAGAAAACTGAATGAGAAGGTGTCTTGGGTATCTCACTGCTGAAGCTGAGGTCAAAATGTTCATAGATTTTATAACGTTCTATCAGGCACTCCCTAGACAACACATTCAGAGACTTTACTGAAGCAGTAATTGGAATAATGAGAAATTCTCATAAATTTCATTGTGAGGTATTGTGAACAGTTGTGACATACCTGTTCAACAGATGCATAAAAACTCCCAAGTATGTCTTTTCACGGGGAATTACCTGAATTTAAGACTTTCTGTAAGGAAAGGACACTCCATCATCATGTCAGGTGGTATGCAGTTTTCAGTATCCATACCTTTTGCAAGCGGTGAGTTCAGTACCTCCAGTGTGGCACAACCAGATGTGAAGATTTAGAAGCTGAAAATGTTGAAGTAGGCCGTACATACAATCATAGAATATCTCACACTGGAAGGGGCTTACAAGGATCATCGAGTCCAACTCCCTGCTTCTCACAGGAAAACCTAAAACTAAATCATATGACGTAAGAGCATAGTTCAGACACTCCTTGAACTCTCACAGGGTTGGTGCCACGACCACTTCCTTGAGGAGCCTGTTCCAGCACCATCTCAGTGATAAATCTTTTCCTAATGTCCAATCTGAACTTCCCCAGACAGCTTCATTCCATTTGATTGTGTCCCGTTGCTTTAGTTAAATATATCTGTTTTCTGATTTCGCTGTCATCTCCTCACAGGACTTTGGAAGATTTCGTTGTGGTGGGATTTTATTTTCAGAGTTCTTGGCCTGGTTCCCAGTGAGCTTGAGAGTAGAGCCTCTGTTGGGTCACTGGGCTGCTCCAGGAAAAAGGAGCTCCCTGTGATGGAAAGGCTAAAGATCCTCTATGCAGAGTAGGGACCTTGCTCAGGTGGTTGTCCATGTCTCAGAGAAAGAAGAAATGAAGACCACTATGATGTTTATCATATTTCAGTTGCAGTCCAAAGAGTTTTTAAATTATTATTTTCTTTAATAGGAGTACATGGGAGTGTGTTTGTATGTGTATTCCCCGAGCAAACCAACTTTCCAGTAGCCCTTAGAGCAAAATAACTCATGGAAGTAGAAAGAAAAGGGCTTTAACAAAACAGGACGCTTAATCTGCATATTTCTCCCTTGTGGGTAGAGGACTAGAAGACAAATACGTTGCAGTGACAGAACCAGGTACATTCAGATTCTGCAGTAATGACCATGATAATACTTCAGAATAGCATATTGGGGTTAAAGAAAGATACTCTCTTCCAGTAATTTTCGTAGAAATAATGTTTGTATAGATCAGAAGCATATCATTAATTAACAGGAAGTAGCATCTTAGAAGCTAAATTATGTAGTAGGAGCTGAAGTGTAGCTAGCTAATAAAAGTAGTGTGAATGAATTTATTCTCTACATGGTGGATATGAGCATACTTGATGAAAATGTTTGTTGTATTTTTCAAATTGCTCCAGACCTAAGCTTTTCATTTCAAATCCATATATTCATGTTGGGATAATAATTGTAATCTTGAGAAGGTAAACTTGTTACTGTATTATTTTCCTGAATCTGCTGGTAATCTGAAACACTTACTCTATCCTTATTCCATTTCCTTTATTAATCCTTTTTTTAGGTACTCATTCTAAACCTAATGATGGTCTTTAAAATTCAGCAATAACAATTTCATTAATGATAACTTTTGCAGCTGGGAAGGGGAGAATGATGATTGTCAGGAACATCAGCAAGAAGAAAAGTGGAGACTGAATAAATGCAAGAGGGGCAAATGGGAAAAGAAAAAACAGAATTAAGAGGCATAAATATGGTAATTGTAAAGATGAATGCATTTTTACTTTGATATTAGATGTAACAAGCAGGTAGTGGAAAATGATTAAAAATATAGTTATTTCATTATAGATAATTTTCCCTTCCGTAGCTTTGTTCAAAACATATCACTCATGTGAATGAAAAAAATTGATGGGAGGTTATGGGCAATGGGGTGCATTTCTATACTTGTATGCTGGAGTCAGCAGCCAAGAATTTGATGATGTCTGTAAGCGTGATGCATCCTACTTGATTTCTTTTTCCTGCTTCCCATCCATGTTTAGCCTACGCCCGCAGCATCACGTCTTTATCCCCATTCTGTACTCGTGCCTTACGCACTTCAGTGCACTGACTGGTTCCAGTCCCTCTTCCAAACCCCTGACCTCTGTTCAGCTTTTCAGTGTTGCAGGCTGTCAGCTGAGTTGAGTAAACTTCTGCTAATGAAAACAGATAAAAAGTCACTGGAATTTATTAAAGCTTTTGCATTAACTTAAATCATGCACTAAGAATGAATGTAGTATTATTAAAAAATGAAATCGGATTATAATGAAAGGAACCTGCAGATTTTAGTTAGTAACTTTCATGCATCTCTATAAATTTTGTTTAATTCTAATAAAATAAAAGTGAATCCCCATTAACTGTAATGAAATAAAATTAAGCTCTCCCTGACTTACATTCATGTAGTCAGTCAGCACTATTATTTGAAATCTCATTGGGCTCGATTTGTCTGCAAGGACAACAGAATTGTCACTTATGCCAGGCGAGCTCTGTTGGTAAGAAAATAGCAGGACTAGGTCTATTCTAGCTGGAAAAAAAGAGGTGCCCGTACATGGGATTCATGTGATGTGTGCTACAGAAGTTAACGTGATGCTACAGTTATTTTTTTAAGAAACTATTTTGAAGCTGTATAATAAATACTTACATATCTGGTAGTTCAAGTACTTACAGCTTTGAAGATGTTTTGTTTCATTAGTCTCTTCACATGTCAGTATGTTATTGTAGTTATATTAAAACTGTCGTGGATGTTATGTTCCAACTGAAAGTTGGGTTAATATTTTTGGGAAAGAGGTAATTCATTTTTGTCTTGTTTCAGCCTAATAAAAAAAGTCTTCTTGTGTGGCTTTATTTTCCTTTTCTTTTTTTTTTCCCTTTTTTTTTTTTTTTTTTTTTTAAATCCATTGGCTTTGTTATGCTGGATCATTACTAGCTTTACTTTCTACTGCATTTTATCATAATGCTCTTTGAGTATAAATAAACTCTGGTATGCTAAACCTAATAGCAATTAAACTGGAAGTGTTTGTGTTTCATCACTGTGAACTTCGCAGAAATGTTTCCATGACAACCTCCATGCTAGTTAAGGCAACCAGAGGTGATCAACAGTTTATATATTTTTTTTCTCTGGTAAGAATGGAATTTGTGTTGACAGTTCTGGCCTTTAATGGCACTTTTGTACTGTGTGAAAGTATTTGTTTACTAGATCATATGCTGTTAACTGTCAGGCCGAGATAGAGTGACTGCTTTTGATAAAAGGGCTGCATTACATCTCTGAGTCTATGAAGCTCTTGAACTTCAATTACTCACATCAGTACAAAAGTATCCATTTGCTTCAATACACTTAAAAATTAGACTTATTAGTTCCAAAGCATTAATAGTGCGTTAATTTTGTCCTTACATTTTTTGGAAAACAATAATCTAAAAGCTCCTTTGTTGTTTTAAATATAAACTATTGTATTTACGGTGATAAAAATCACATTCTGTGGTAGGGGTGAATCAGAAGTGCTGTAATTACTTGCTCTATGAATTAGAATTTCTAAGCCCTGTTTTCGTATTTAGCTCATGAAGGCTGTCAAGCTGGAAGCTGAAATAAACTAGTTAAGGACTCTGTTAAGAAGAGCATCATTTAAGTAGAGGTGTTTTGTCTCTTACAAGTTTTAATAAAACCAAGTTTATCTTAAGAAGTGACTGAAATAAGCTGTCTGGAGTGTAACGTAATAGTAGTGCTGGTAGACTGTTGTGCATGATACATGTCCATAGTTAGGAAGTTTCCAGAATTAAACTCATTTAAGGTGGGGGTTTTTTTGTGACGTAATTTGTCTTCATGGGGCACTTTCTAGCTAGTACATATGGAAATAAATGGATGAGTTATGTGATCTGTTAATCAGCTAATAATTGCTACTACAGCAAGTTCATTCACTACCAGCAGTAAGTTTGAAGACATTACCTATACTGAACTGAACAACCTGCTTTTGTTACGTGTCTGTTCATTGTCAGGGGAACGGATAAGTATCTTCTTGACTCTTGAATGTATGTGAGCACAGAATCATTTGTTTCTGATTTTTAAAAAATTTAAACGTTTGGAAGGCACAACATTGTCTTCTAGAAGTCTGTTTCAAAACAAAGACTAAACATTTTGTCATAATAAATACCTTGGTTTGGAGGAGAGTAATATTTAGTAATATTCCTGTATATTCAGATATGTGATGTGAAATTTGTTGCATATCTTGCATGTGAAGACATCATTTATATTCAGGACGCCAGTCTTTTAGACATGTAATTCATTTTAGTAATTACTTGCAGAATCTTCATTATTTCAAGTGATGATACAATCACTTTTTTAAGTAACTGATTCACTCTTGAGTGATCTGTTAAAACTAGTAGGGGTTGAAACTGTATAAATTGAAGTTTTTGTGCATTTTTTTATGTGGATGCCATTGCTTTTGCACAGGATGTGTGTGCCTGTTGAGTCCGGAGTTGCTAATACCGTTGTTGGTAGTTGGTGCTACTAGGAAGGGAGATGAAAGTGTTGGAAGGTAGATGCCTAAATTCCTCAGGCTTCAAACTGTGAGTGTAAGATGCTGCTATTACCATAATACCATTGCTCCATCTTTGGGGGTTTGCTGTGCCTGCCTTTGTGTAGGAATTAAGGAGGAACTTCCCAGAGAAGGGAATGAACAGAGCTACCTGGATGTGCACTCTCTCCAGTCCTTAACCAGTTTATGCTGCAAGGTTTGGTCTGTAGTGAGGTACGTGTAGTAAACATGGCAGCTGCCCACTGTTACCCTTCAAACTTTTTGGTCAGTTTGAAATGAATTACATGTAAATCAAGTTGATAGGAGTTTCAGTTCAGATCAGCTTGTTACTCCAGATCTGTTTTAGGTAACTGAGCTAAACCACCTGCGCTGAATCCGTTTCTCTGAACGCGTAGGTATATGCAGAATCTGAAAATTCAGTTTACAACATCCTTGCAGATAAAAATGTGTGGGTTACTACAATGAATATTACAGTACTAAGAATCAAGCTTTATTTTTTTTGGTGGTCACTTGGTTGTGAAAGAACTTGTAGTACTTAAGCTTGTGGTACAAATAAGCACTGTGTTTTTGTTTCCCAGAGTTAGTGTTTATATAGTAGTTTGTTGTCATGTCTGAAATAATATTATGTAATCTTTAGTTGTTTGTTTTGGGTTTTTTTTTTGTAACTACTGTAAAGTAGACACAACCTAAATCTGAACTGTAACTCTGGGAACATGACACAAAAGGGTATTGAGGATAGGCATGAACTGAGAGGGATAAACAGGCTGTTAGCCCTAACACATTCTTTTTTTTTTTTTTTCTTTTTCTTTTTTTTTTTTTCTCCAGGAAAAATGAATTCATATTGGAACAGCAGCAGAGATAGGCTGTGAGGGTGATCAGGAAATGGAAAGCTTATCTTGCTAGATGAGACTAAGAAAGTGTGACATGTTTGGCTTAATGAAACAAAAGCTGAGGATATGGTTTCTCTTTCATATTTCGAAGTGTGTTAGGGAAAGGAAGAGAAGGCATCAGGGACAGAAAAGGACTGTTTAAACTGAAGGACAACGTTAGAACAAGTACAAATGAGTGTAAACTAGTCCTGGGTAAATTTGGGCTAGAAGAGAGAGTATCCAAGACAGAACCAAGTATTCAAGTAGTGTAGAAGGGACAGGAGATTTCGAAGAGGGGGTCTCATAATCAAAATTGTCATGATACGGTTACTTTCAATAGCAAAAGATTACATGCAGTGGCTCACATTATTCGTTCTAGTCCTGTACCCATCTTCTTACCTAATTAGATCTGTAAACCCCCCATGCTTGCTTGTTATGTAATTCTGTTAAAACTTCTAGAGGCAATGTAAGAGAAGCTTTTTAAAATTTTCATTCATATTCAGTTTAATTCTTGGGTAGATTCCTCAGTCTGTTTTCAGATAAAGTGCTGCCTTCAGTTTATTGACAATTATATCCTGGGACTTTTTAAACTTTTTTTTTTTTTATGTGTGGATGGGAGTGCTGCCCTTAAATTTCTCCTTTGATTCATCTTGTAGTTAGTTATAAGATTTAATCAGCCATCACCCTAAGTAGGTTTTCTTTCCCCCCCCCTTTGGTATTTTCTGTGCAGGTGGAAAGATAAGGTGATTATCACAGATTTCTTGATGGTTTATTGTGTAACCAATCTGTACATTTATTTAATCCATTCAAGCCTTCATTTCTAGTCCTTTATTTTATAACTTAACTTTCTGACAGTATTTAGTTTTAAAGTTTGGCAGTACTTTGAGGTACTCAAAATTGAACTCAACGGAAGTTATTCAAAGTAATTGCTGTGGGAACAACACATGAGTGAAAGAAACACCTTTGAGTAGGTTTTCCTACTCTTAGTAGCCAAAGAAGTCTGGTGGCAAAAGGGTATCAGCTCTTCATCTGAGACCACCCCACCACGGTAGTCTCACACTTGGAAGATACCTCTTCTTCATACGAGGAGATCCAGGAGACTTAAGAGAGGAGGATGCCCAGAGATGTACTGGATCAATTTTGTTTTCTTCTCCTCTTAGTCTGCCATTCAGTACTGTGCCAGATACCTAGATGGCGTGATTGTGCATCCTTCTTTAAAACATGCTTGTTTGTATCTCTTTGGTGAAGTCTCTGGAAGAAATGACCGATCACTTGCCCAGATCTCCTCTCCTGACCTTCTAGAGCTCAGAGGCTATAAAACCTCATCCTCAAAGGTTTTTCAGAGATCATTTTTTACCTAGGGCTTTGCGAATTTTAATAGGAAGTTCCTTTATGTTTCCTGCTTATGAGACTCGCATAATGGTCTTCCAAATCTTCTTGAATTTGCTTTCAGAAACTGAATTCATGTGCAATGTACTGAATAGTCTTACAGCCTGACAGTTACTGGAGTTGCACTTCTAGTCATGCAGTACCCAGTTGCTGAACTGTTTTTCTCCCTTGCAAAGTCCTGAAAGGCTCTCCTGGGAATATATGGCAGCAGTATAATGCAGCATACTAGACTGCCACCAAAAAAATCTGGGCATGCATAGGAGACTGGGATGCTACCTAGGAAGGCCCTTAATGAGTCTAAGGGCATTAAATATTACTACATAATTAAGTAGTACTACAGATCAAATATTACCAGCCAGATACAGTACCTTTTGAAAAGTGCCCTCCTATCTAGAACTCTAAGTAAAAGTATTTTCTTCTTCTCTTCGTGGATGGACAGCATTTTCAAGGGTCATGGTCTGAAGATCTCTGCATCAGTGACTTGGAGCTCAAGTCAGCATGCTTCTGAGAAGTTCTGTCTCCATTCCTCATGATCATCACATTTGTGTGCAAGTGAGAAACTCTTTCAGATGTACTGTAACACCTGGCAAGCTACTGTGAGTTCTGATTCTCTTTTCTGGGAAGTAGTTAAGCTCTGCAAATGGTGCTTTGCTGTACAGGCTGTTGGAACAAGGTGTTGGTATCACCTGTGGGGTGTCCTGATCATATTGCCCAATGAACTGAGCCACTTCACCCTGAGGTACCATGAATGGGAGACTTCTGTTTGACATCTCTGGGAGAAGCTTTTTGGTGATTTTCAGAGATTTACTTTGGACATTAGCAAAATGTTTGGACCTATCATGCCTTTTCTGTATGCTGTTAGTCTCTGTTGCAATTATTATTATTATTCCTTTGGCCAGGCAGAATGATACGTATCTTTTCCCTGTCCCTCTAAATACTCTCTTTGAGGTAAAACAAAAAGGGCTGTAATTATCAGAGTCACTTGAGATGGTATAGACAATTTTGACACAAGGATGAATCACCTTACATGAATAATTGGAGGTTGCTGCCTCTACTTCAAGATCTGCTAATGCAGAATTCTTGGAGTATGCCAAAAATTTGTGCAAGTCTTACTACTTACCTTTTGAAAGCTGGATGACTGTCCTCACTAGAGGGAACATCAGTAGTAGAAACCTCTCCAGGAGAGACTTTTGAAGTGGACCGTATTCTCAGTTTACTGTTCTCATCTGTCCACCTGATCCAGACTTCTGTCCCACACAGTCTTGAGTATCTTCGTTGAATCACTCATATTTCAATTCTGTAGGTTACTTGAAGATCTGGTTAAGATATTAAGGAGTTAAATCCACAAATGGATACAAGTCTGGTACTTAAGATGCCTATCTTACAGCTTTTAGTGACTATTCACTTTTGTACTCTTCCATGAAGTTTACGAATTCACAGAATAGTTGAGGTTGGAAGGCAGCTCTAAAGATTGCTTAGTCCAACTGCCCTCCTCATCAAGCAAGTTAGAGCAGGTTGTCCTGGATCTTGTCCAGTTGGAATGTGAGTATCACCAGGAATGGAGAGACTACAATTTGTCTGGGCAACCTATTCCACTTGTTCAGCCACCTCACAGTAAAAGTGTATTTTCTTATGTTCAGAAGTTACTATTTGTCACAAGGATGCTTTTCTGAGAGACAGGCAGATACATATATGTACCCAATATAGTAGTATTTCAGGATTTTAAAATCCTGGTTTCTAATACTTTAATCTGGAAGTGATTTTAAGTCTTTCCTTCCCCTCCTCCAAAGTCCCATATGTCTGGGATACAGGCCTCTTTATTGCCTCAACGTTAGAAGGGGTCTTGCTTTTGTATGGGTGCAGCCACTCTCTAGATGGTTCCCAAGGCTATTTGTCCTCGTAGCTGGCAGACATAACGGTGTAGCTGCCTCCGTGCTGAGTCTTAAAATTGCAGATTGAGCCAGCACCATGTGGTAGACACAGAGTGAATTCTCAGTTGAATTCTGGCTCTAGGTACATCAGTACATCAAATGTCTGTATGAATGCCATTTGATCAGGGATTACCTGGAATTCTGTCCAAACTTCACAAAACTTTACATCATTGGAAAGGCATCCAGAGTTGATGTGTTTCTTCATGTATCAATGATTGAGTCTTGCTTAGGTGAAGGACTTATCACAGCTACCTCAAAATAAATGGTTGTATGTTACTAGTAGGCACCATTGACGGCATGAATAATGTGGTTGCAGTTTATTACCCATAAAGACATTTATTATGGTTTATTATTCAGAAGATGAAAAGCTGACTCTTACAGACTTTGCATATACTTAGTCCATGTGTATAGTAGTTTGGCACGTTCCTCTCTTTTCCTCAGTCCTTCAAGATACCTGTCAAGATTTTTAAAAACTGGAACAAACTAAACATGCTTGGCTGTGACTACTCATGTGAGGAATGATCTGAGCATACTCTCTACAAATGTTATGAAGGTGAAGTTCTTACTAGAGTGTATTTCTGCTTGCAAGGAAAATATATATATTGACTAAACATCCTCAGAAATGTTTCTGGAAGAGCATTACAAAGGCTGGTCAACTTTAGTGGCTCTAATTGTGATACTGTATTTGAGGTCTATGTCAGTGAAAATGCAAAAGAAGCTTTTTAAAAGTAGTCCAAGACAGTATCTGTGTTAACCTAAAGAGGACACTTCAGAATGCTGATTTTTTTATCCTTGCATTATGGTACCTTGTTAGGAGATTCATATTCCCAGCAACATGGGGATTTTTATGTAAATGCAGTAATAGGGCACTTTCCATTGTCTCCTTAACTATTTGACCAAGATCTCACTTCCTTCTTACATTTTTACCTTGCCCATTATCAATTCCTTAATGTGTTGTTTATCAGAAGGAATGCTTTTAAAGTTAGGTAAATCACTTTGGAAAACATCTATCATGCAAAACATGGTTTTACAGACTTTTTTACTCAACAATTGGGTTTTTTTTATTCCCAGGATCTCATAGATGCCAGCCATGCCTGATTAGTTCAAAATTTTGCTGTTGGAAAGATACACACTGTAATGTTCAAAGGCACACTGTTTAAGTATTTTTGGAATTTATCCAGCAATGTGAACTTGGTCTCAAAAGGAACCAGTGTGCAGGTATATGTATAGTAGTACTTGAAAAAGAGTGCTTAAACTGATTAAAACTTTCCCTGCATGGTAGTTTTAGGAGGCTCACAAATACAATTTTTTACAATGTATTAATGAGTAGATGATAAACACAAATTTATTTATGTTACACACCTATTTGCTTGTATGCTTCATGCAGTTAGTGTGGTCATTCTATATCAGGGATGTTAAGTTCTTGTTTCCTAAATTAAGTATTAAATTGTTGATGCCTTGATAGTCCTGAGTAGCCTGGTCTGATCTCATAGTTGAGCCTGCTATGAGCAGGATTGGAATAGAGACCTCCCGAGGCCCCTGCCAACATCAGACTTCTGTGATTCTGTGACTGACTGAGTACTGCCCAAAGCTCCTTGATTTGCTAGTGTGAGAACTTAAGTAATGTTTTAACACAGTAAAGTAAGTCTTTTCTTTATGCTCCTTCCTGTTAGATATATATGTTATTTTAACTTGCTAGTGAATGGTCTCTGTCTTTTCTGAAAGGATGGTTTGCAGATTGCTTCCTTTTTTAACACTCTGGTCTTTGGTGATCTTTGTGTTTCATTTAATTTCTTTAAGGCAAAGTAAGTTATGTAGCACAAGTGTGTTACTGTAATTTTTATTTACTGTAATATTTTTATGACCATCATTGAAGAACTCAACAATTCATTCAACTGTGTAAATGACCTAATTGTATGGTAGGCATGTGAGCTTAGTGAAGTCCACTTCTCTGTATTTACTTATATATAGTTTATTTATTTCATGGCAGGGGAAAAAACCAAAAATTGCAAAAGAGTGCTGGGGTGGTCTTGTAGCTGATGCATCTTACAAATAATTCTTTGGGTTTTGTGGGACTCCATAAACTGATTTTACTAATGTTTAACATGAGATTATGATACCCTTTTTTAAAAGGGGCAGGAGTTACTTGGAAAATGCAGTCTGTAAAGCCAGCGGGGACCATTGAGATCTTCAGCATAACAGTAGCTATAGAACTTCTTGAGTTAATTTCTATTTGAAGTAGAGCATATATTTTTTGGGAAAAAAATCAACACTTTTAAAATGCTCCTGGTGACGGAGAGCCCATGACAGCCCTTGGTAACTTGCTCCACTGGTAATTATCCTCACTACTAAAAATTATTTTTGGTGTAAACTTGTCTGACTTCAAATCCCTCATTAAAAGTCTCCCTTGCTGTGTTGCCTGCAGAAGACGTGACAATGGATGGACGCAGATGGGAGGGCACCTGCCTTTCCTGCTGACCCGTATTGTTTCCTTGATTCCTCCTGCTCTCCCTCTGAATCCACGTGGTTTGCTTTGTGTCATACGTTTGGGTTTTCAGCTTTCCCTGCAGGGATTACCTATGTGTTGTGTTTGTACCGGATGGAGTAGAGCAGGGTCTTAGTCCCTGGTGGGTGCTCCTGGCTGATGAGCGTGTCATGAGTGTAAAGGAGTAAAAGAGGTTGGAGCTGTTGTCCTACTTGAACAGCTTTTAAGCCTGTAAAGAACTACTGTAATCTTTGGGTATGGCTTCCTTTGTAGCGAGGACTTCCTCTGTTTATGCTTTAAGACCAATAAAGACTGAAGTAAATCATACCTCTTGGAAAAACAGCCGAGCTCAGTGGAGGTGGGATAAAGGGAGGGAAAAATGTCAGTGATGGAAAAACCTTTGTAGCCTTCAGTAGCCAGCTTTAGTGGTTAGCAGTTCAGTGTTCGGTCCTTGTCCCTAAATTCTCCTCTGAATTTGTCTTGCTTCAGCTTTCCAGGATGTTGTTACACTTTCCTTAGAGAAAGGAGAGGGAGGAATAGAAGTGTTAAGCTTCTGCCCTGTGTTTGGATACTTACAGGCTGTAAGTCTATATTCATCTTACAGCCTATAGGACTGTCTATAGGACTATACATCCTATAATCTTCTCTTTGGTAAACAGATGCACTTTTTCACTGCCAGGCCTGTTTTCTAGCCATTTAATGATACCTAAAAGCGTGTTCTGTGAATCCGCCCCATTTGAGCAGTGTCCCATTTGTATTGTGGCTGTCAGACGAGTGACACTGTTTTAGTAGGAGTGACCCCAGTGTGAAATGCTCAGGTAGCATCGCTTCTCAGATTTCCTTGATTATACATTCAGAGACTGCGTTAGTCCTTTGACCACGCTAGTTCGTATTCATGATGATTAACCACTAATTCTTTCACAGCTACTATTTCCTAGGAAGGTGTTCCCCATCCTGTGAAACATTTATTGCTACATATAGCATACACACATACAAATATTTATTCTCCTTGTTGTAATTGACATTGTTTTTTCCAGATAATTTGATAAATGTAAGGTAGATACACTTTGTTGTCAACTCTGCTGCTCATTTTTTGCCATTTGTTTGGTCTTTATTTCTTTGCTGCACCCATTTCCTTCCCCAATTTCCTGACAAATTTGTCTTCCATGTTCAAATAATTTTTCCTGTTCTACCAGTATTTGTTATACTGAATGGGAGATGAGGTGCAAAGGAGGCATCCATTCCACGTATACAATTTCTTTTAATCACCCTATTTTTGAAGGTGCCTGAGCACACGTGTGGAGTTGAATGTAGTAATTTTAGGGTTCTACAAAACTGTAACTCTGGTTTAGGTAATAAATTTTTTCAGTTTTGCCTCAACAGTTGTTTGGCCTGCTGCCTATCAGAATAGTTGGTTAAAAAAAGGAAAAAAAAATTCTATGAGGCCTCTGGTGACCTTAGGCCAGTGGAGGAAAAGGACTTTTGGATTCAGAAGTCCATCAGCAATGCTACAACTTGCCACAATCTGTCAGTATTTAAACTTGGCAACTGTTTTAAGTCTTCTCTCCATCAGCCTTCCATGCCGAGGAGGTGATACGATCTCGAAGTTACATGAAGGCTTCATTATGAGCTGGGATTTTGGGCTAGTGGCTTGCTTTCCCAGCACTGCTGATAGTCATAGGATTGAAACTGGGAAGGTTCTTTCTTCTTGAGTCTTATTCTAAAAGACTAATGCTCTTGGAGGTAAGGTAACTTAGTGCAGCATCCTTATATTTTTATTTATTTCCATCTCCTTGCCATATTACGTCCATTATAACTCATGAATGTTGATACAGACTTCAGGAGCAGCAGTATCATGGCATCGCTGTCTTTTCTTCTCCAGCTGGACAGCTACTCTCCCTCTCCTCAACTTAAATCCTGTCCTCTGCTTAACTTCTCTCTCATGATTTATAAAACAGGATTCTAGTGCATGCCCTGAGCAGCTGGTGAGAGACAGAACTGTGGGCTGGTACAAGAAATCTGTGATGGTGAGTACAGTAGAAAAGATGGGAGTGAGAAGCAGCAGGAGAAGTGAGGTGGAGTCTCTTTTCTCTCAAAGTGGTTTCTGAAACAAGTCCTGGCTGGGCTCAGCTCCCAGAGGAGTAGAAAGCTCTGTGCTGTGCAGCAGAAGGAGAGAAGGACCTGAAGTGTTGGGCAGTCCCAAGATCACTGATCCCTGGCTGTTGTTCTCATGGGGAGGATCTCTCAGGGATTATGGAACTGTGGTGGGAGGAAATTAGAGAAAATCAAAATTAGGCTAGATTGACAGACGTTATGTGGTGCATTTAAAAGCACTGACAACTCAAACCAGGAGAAAATATAGATAGAAAGGGAAGCTGTCTTCTCTGAAGTGGAACAAGTATAAAGAGAAACTTGCTTGTTCAATGCTGTGGCTTTTCTTTCCGTAGTTAATTAGATTAATAAAAGAATATAACAAAAACCTCTCTGCCTTTCCCTGTTATTTTAGCTGCATCTCAGTTCCTCTCCACATTTGACAAAAATTAAAAAGAATTCTGTATTTTAGAAAATGATTTTCATGTTTATTTTGCAAAGACAGAATCAATGAGGCATTTTGTAGCAGTAGTTCTCCTTTCTCTGTTTTGTGGTAGTTACTGCTTATTAATTTTGAGAACTGGATATGCATGGAACAAAAGGAGAAATGAAATCTAAAGCTCTTCTTTTGTGTGTTTTCCCTTCTTTCTCTTCTTTGTAGGCCTGTACTGCTAGTAGGTAGTCTTCAAGAGCTCTGTAGGAAGCTCTGGAAGAAAAACTGTTTTAGCTGCATGTGCCATTACAGCATTTAGAAATACAATTTTTAGAAAACTGAGACCCAAACTAATGCTGATGTTTACTCTGGTTTCTTCAGAGTCAAGTGAAGCCCCCCTCCAGCGGGAAGTCTGCAGGGTTACCTGTTACAGTGCCGTGTTACAGTGCCGAGCCCTTTCAGCAGAAAATACCCATCTTGTATTCCCTCTGCTGGCTGAGGAAATGTGATTTCCAAGCTGCAGTCCCACTTACAGGTCACAGTTTGCAGATATCTATTTGGCAAAGCTGTGCAGCGTTACTATTACAAAACTTTTGGTGTGTTAAAAGTTGTGTGGTAGAGACATGCACAAAACAACACAAACACTAAATGCAGATCTAAGAACTCACGGTATTGCTTCTTTTTGATTAATGACTGCCTTGTACACTTTGTTTAATTCAAGTGAAGCAGTTGCAGAGCTTCTGGACAGCTGTAATGGAGAGCTTGAGAGCTGGTTTATCAGATCATGGTTGAAAAGTGTTATCACTTGGTAGTATGTTACTATTTTCCACTGGAAGATTTCCTGAACTGCTCAGGATAGCTTACAGAAGTGGAGGGTGGCAGAAGAAACACGCTTAGTTGCCTAATGTGATGGTGCTGTCGTACTGTGATATATCAGTCTAAAAATTCTGTAGTGTAGGAAATAATCTTTAGCATGTCAAATTAGGAAAAAGAATTAGTCTGTAATAACAGTGTTGCAGAAGATTTGTAGGGAGTTTTTTTAGGCTTGGATATTTCATATCCTCCTTCACACCTAATTAATCTTGCTTTCTAAGAATGCTTAATTAATATTGTAGTTATGCTAATTTGAAACAATGGTGATCACAGTTCACTGAAATTATGTGTTCTACTTAATTGAACTTGACCAGCATTACTTAGAGATGACTCCATACTGCTTATGGTATATTCTATCCTTTTTTTTTATAAACAGTTTGAGACATGATGTGATTGTTCTATGTTCTGTTTTATCTATGGCACTGAATTTTAAGATAAACTTAAGTTATTTCATCCATAGTTCAAAGAGCGCATAAGGTAAACTTCCTTTACCAGTCTTTCCTGTTCTGGTAGATACTGGTTTATGATGTGCAACGTTCCTACAAAAACACAGGTGGACTGCATATTTCCAAAGCTTTTTAGGACTTCAGCATGTAAACCTTCTCTCCAGTATCCACAAATGTCGTCTTTGTGTATTGCTGCACTTCAAACTGTGTGGGGAAAATGGCTCACACTGGGACGCTGGTGGTGGGCCATAGCAGCAGCTGCTGGGCTGAGGGCAGGGAGGACAGGGAGGACGGCCTGCAGCCAGGGCAGGTGGGGAGGACGGCCTGCAGCCAGGGAGAACGGTCCAGCCAGCGGCCACCAGCACCGCAGCGGGAAAAGGCACTTCAGAGCTGGCACAATCAATAGGTTTGGGAGGAGGCGGCAGCACTGGCTGCATGGGACTCGTTGCAGTGACCTTTCCTGAAGGGGTTTCTGCTTCTTGCCTGCATTTCTCACCTCTCTGCTTGTGCAGGCAGAGGTAGAGCTTGGAACATCTAGACAGGAACCAGGGAAGAAGAGTTGCACTTTCCTGGGGGGAAAGCGGTGTGTAGCCATTCCTCAATGACTTCTGCACTGCAGAGGACTGAAAGCAGCGGGTTGATTAGCACTGATAACATGCAGCTGTGGCCTTGCCTCAGCGGCAGTGGGTTGATTGACATGGATGATGTGCAGGTGTAGCTCGTTCCTGCTAAGTAGTTAAATAGCCCTGAGTATTGTGGGGTGGGGTGTGTGTGTGTCAAATGGAGGAGGGGCAGTGTGGTCTGGCCTCTGGAGGACAGAGAAACAGCACGGAAAGTGGAAACAGACCAATGGTGAAAGCCTTCTTGCAGCCTGCTAGTTTGTGCTGCAGCAATTGGTGCCCTGTGTGAGGCTGAGTTGGACTGACTGCAACACTGCACCTCTTCACCATGGAAGGGGAACTGAAGCAAAGGCAAAAGAGCTCTAGGATGAAGGTAGAACCATTTTTTTGTACAGGCTGCAATTTTAAACAATGTTTTAAAGGTTAGATATATTTTTTTTTTTTTTTGAAAAGTTGTATTTAGGAGCTGTAGGAATACTGCCTTGTATTTAGGAATGGCAAATAGTGATTTTTGGCTCTATGGTAAATGTCCTTTTGGTGTCTGGGTGCAAAATAAAATGATATTTTCTTACCACATAGTTTAGACAAAACTTTGTTGAAGTAGCTCTACCAAAAAAAATGAAGTTACATGCTGATGAGGGTAATTATTTGAAAGTATTTTAAATGTTCTGGAATGCAATGTGCTGCATATTCATTTTGCTTATGAAATGCAAAATACTTCATAGTATTGAAAATGTTCTTACTTACAGATGTGGAACTTTTACGCTGACTTTTAAAGCATACTGAGTTACAAACAAACATGTTAATTCTGTAAGTAATTCCACTTTTATTTGGAAAAATCTTGTTTTTTCAAACTCTAGTATTTTAGAGAAACATCTATATTTAAGAGAAGGTTTGACAAGATGGGCTGACAGTGTTGCAGATGAAAAATATGGGAGGTCTGTTTTCCTCTTGCTGTTACATGTGGTCTGTTTTTAGGGTATGGAGAAGGGAACCCTGAACTGCAGAATCCTTAAGTCTTTAATACCAAGACATATGTTGTTATTTGGGTTTCCCTTCCCATGAAAGTTGCAAAGATCATGAGGATCTTCCAATAAAAATCTCTGCTATCCATAAGAGTAACCTGCAACTTAAAAGTAATACAGATATAGTGCAAAATCAGGCCTCTTGTAATGAATTATTTATGTGCTCTAATTTAGCTATATCTTTACTACTATGGTTGAGTAGAGAGACTATTATCTTTAACTAGCACTATTTCTTATCATGGTAACATCGACAATAATGAGCCAGCATTACTCTCTTCTGAATTGACTGCAGATCAACATTGGTAAGAGTATGCTGCTCTGCAGTTTTCCATTTTGATTTTTTTTTTTAATAACGCAGTGTCCTAAAACTTTGCTTGTTTTGTTTTTCTGAGAGGAAATTTTGCAGTTTTCTTCATCTCTGGCCTTTAATTTAGTAACTCGGAGTCTTCTGTTGGTTTCACTTTGAACAAGAAAAATTTTATGGTTTTGTGCGAGAGCTTCCTTTTAGGCCTCGACATCAACCACCAGTTATGTTGTTGAATTTTAAAAATGAAAGCGATGTGAAAGAAATGTTTATGTGAAAAAAGGAGATGTGGGGACAAATAAAGTAATGTAATAAACTGTGAAGTTAACGCCATATGTTTGTGTAGTTTGATGTTCAGTTAATGTCTGAAATGAAAATTTTGAATAAAGGATTTTGCTACTGTGAAGTTACTAGATATATTCCCTGTCATGGCATTTTATAATTTCCTTTACATGCATCCATGTGGTAAGCATATTTATATATTACCAAATATTACTTGAAAAATATGTTTCAATTTTTTTTTTTTTATATCTCCTTCATAAAGGCTTTTGTTTGAGCTATCACTGTTTCAATTTGTTTTGATCTGGTCGATACAGAAATCTCTCCAGAAGCAGTTTGCATTATTGAGGCTAAAAGCCTGCTAACGATGCAGCAGTGATTTGTCATTCTTCTTGCCCTATGGTAAGAAAAGGTCTTCCTATTTGCCTTCTCAAGATCAAACTTTTTTCACCCATGAGTGTGTGTAAGGTATTCGCACCTTGAGAATGCTGTCTGATAGTTGATCATACCTAGATCACCAGTCTTACTCCTGCATGGAGAGGGTATGGGGGACCATGGTGACTAGTTCTCCTTCAAGTACCCACTTAAGTGGTCACAGACTATATTAGGGTTCCCCTTAATAAAGAGGTAGGAGCATGATAAAGCCTGATGCATGGACATTTTGTGTGAGAGTGCCCCCGTTGAGGTAATTTTAGAGCTAGACATTCTGCTCCAGCCTACTCTCCTTCTGCCACCAGGAGGACTTGGCAAGAAACAGGAGGCTCCGGGGAGTGTGGACTTTCTCTGCATCCCTGTTAACTCTTCATCCCTGGAAGCAGCTGCTGTATTCAGGAAGGATGGATCTTTGCAATTCAGCAATCTGTGTATTTACACCCTTAGAGTGGGGAGATAAGGCTGTTCATTTGCATCATTGCAGTTTCATCTGGTAAATCAAACTGTTGGAGAAGATTCTGCCTGTTTCAGATTTCTTCCCTTTACACACTGGAAGACTGCACTCTAATGTCTTCTGAAGCACAAGTGGATGACAGAATATTCTTGCTAGTCTCTGTAACTATGATAGAATCTTCAGTTGATATGTGGTGTCTGAATGGTGAGATGTTAATCTTGGCTCCAGGCATGTGCCAGGGACCTCCTGTTAGATGTTTCTTCTTTCTTCCATACTTAGATAAGTGAAGTTCCGTACTCTGCAGAGCTGTGAGGGACACCCAATTCCTAGGTCATATCTCCAGTCAGGAACAAGGCCCCACACGATCCCCATGCCCTCTTCAGGCAGTTTGCGCCTCTTGATGGCGATCTGAACAGCCTGAGCTATGGTTGAGGTCATAGACAACTGTAGATACCAACTTTGTTAGGTCATGACATAGAGGCAGGCAGATGGATTGATGCTGTCTGGGGATCTTATGCTTTTCTTTGCCATCTGCTGCCTTAACGCGTATTTTCACTCTTTTTATTGATGCAAGATGGACACATTTTCTACCATCTTGGTATAATAAAACATCAGATATTTGGGTGCCAGGCATAATGAACGACTGTGATGTACCTCACAATGTGTCCCTGCTTCTGTGTCCTTCTTCATACACCCTTTTTGTGAAAGCATGCCCTATCTGTGGATGGATTTTGCTTTACGTTACTGGTACCTTACAGCCAGTTGCAGAATATCCCAGTAGAACGAATTCTACAGAGGTTGTTTCTTGCCGAGAGGAAAAGGTGTTTTGGCACTGTATTCATAGGTCTGGAATTCCGTGTGGATTTAGGTAGCATTTGGTTGTTCAATAGGTGGTCTGCAACTTTTTAGTATCATAGGTGCATATTTTCATATACCTTGTCAATATTTTACTTTCTTCTCAAATGATAGCTGTGTTCATTTCAGGGTCTTTCCATGTGTCTTGTCTGTTACCTTTGAAATTTTCATCATGGTGGTGGCAGTCGTTGCTGTTAACTTCTTGTGTATCATCTGTGTGCCTTTTTTTAATTTACTTTTGCAATTGTTTGCTCAATAAAGGGTGCCAGAAAGGTGCAAAACCTGAATCTCTGCAAATGACTCAGTCTCTTTCCAAACATCTGGGTTCCGAGGTGAACACTTGAATCAAAAGTTCTATTACTGCAAATTCATGGGATCACTGGAGGAACTATTAACTCTCAATTTGTGAGAGCTCTTTTGTCTGTGAACAGATCTTAGTCTGTGCTTTCCCTTTCTGACAATACACTTCCCAGCTAACCTCTGTGATGCCTCGTGCCATGCATCACCTAACACTAAGTATGTCTCCCCTCTGTGTGCTCTCCTGCCTTGTACCCTTTCAGCAGGCTGGCTGCCGTTCCTCAAAATACAGGAAACTTCGGCTACGGTAGCAGCATCGGGAACTCCTCCAGTTCCTTCCCCAAATCTTGTGATGCCTGGCAAATCCCATTTGTTCTGGTAAATACCATCATCAAAGAGCTGAAGTCTGTGCAGGAGTATGAGCCTCATGTTACTTGTTTTGGAACTTGAGCATGCTTCTGAAATACATCCATGTGAGGTTTCCAGGCTGTGGGGATCATCAAAGGATGTTGTGCTGGAGCAGAAATGCGCAACATTTTCTCTGTTCCACGAAGGCCCTATACAGTTGGTACATAGAGAAGATGATCAGCTGTTCTCCCTGTTCTTCTGGCTGTTTGTCAGATCCGTGAAACAGGGTCACATTTTCTTGAGGGTGTGCCCGAGATCTGTTCTGGTTGCCTCATCTGCATCCTTCCAAGGGGGGGTCAGCCTAGCATTAATCCATTTTACTTCCTGCGCTGGCAGGAGGTGCTGATGCTTCTGCCAAACGTGAGGTCAGGGTGCAGGCTTGCTCTCGGGGCATTATTGGTATCATGCTTGGGTGGGCTGTTCGAAGGATTTCATCCAGTTGCTGTATTGCTGGGAATTCTGGTAAGTCTGAGCAGGGCCCTGATCATTACAGGTCTCCAAAATATTTGAGACTGTTACAGTGCCTGGATTTTCTTCATTTTGTGGTGAAGACCTGGAAGATTTCTGCTCTTCCTCTTAACTGTTGCCCACAGATTAGTGTCTCTGACTTTTGCCACTTTCCCAAAATACTCCAGTGTCACTATGGGTGCTGAAGACTTTGGAGAGCTTTGTGAGTGTTTTGTGAGTACTGGTTGAGAGTATTGCCCTTTACTTCAACTAGACCAGTCCATATAAGTACTAGGAGTGTGTTTGACACTTAGTATGTTTATTACCAGTCCCAGCGTCCTCTCCCTTAGTTCTGTAAAAGCCCATATGCCACCCATTTCTGCTCGTGCTCGCTGAAAGAGTAAGCCTCGGTTTTCTGCCCTTTTCTGTGTTCATCAAAGGCTTTATTGGGCTTGTTATTTGTCCAGTGGCTGGTTTGATTTAAACCTAGATGCACAGCCACGTAGGACTGTCTTGTCTTGTAACCTCTTAACTGCCTGCTTGTGGCTCCACCTTTCCGTGAAGGTGCAAGAAGAGTGGGATAAATGCAGATCTGTATTTCCATACACATCTTTTTGAAGGCTGAGTAAGTTCAGAGGAGAACTTCTATGCTTCTCAGTTTGTGGCTGCATTTTATATTAAACTCCCAGGTTTTCCTTCTAAACCTCAGACCTGCAAGTTTCCTCATTCAGACGGTTGATGTCAGAGCGACACAAGCGAGCACTATGTTTTTGTATTCACAGATTCAGCACCTGAGTAATGTCTTGGCCCTTTTGGTTTATTAGCGTGGGCAGAGCCTGCATGCCAGCTGGTGAAAGCATCTGAGGTTTCTGTATGGTTGCTGCCCTCTTACTGAATAGGGATTGGTGTCAAGATTTTCAATGAATGGCCACAAGTGGGATCTTTTAACTTGATTTGGAATTTCCTACTGAAGCCCAAGTTATTGTTGAGTAACCACATGGAAATGCATTCACATCTTCATCGGGCATGATGTGGTGTCTGAGACACTGATGACTGATGATGACTGTTTCCCTGAGGCCTCTGAGGTCCTCTGCTAGGTAATTTATGACAGATGCTTAATGGCTTAGTGCCATTCACAGTGTGAGCATACATGTGGACTGTCATTCAGCTGAAAAATGTGAAGTTTACATACTTTATTTTTATTTTTAGTATAATAACTTTCCTCATCTACATTTGTTTTTGCCTGGCTTTCCCATCTCCTTCTGGGTTCTTTGAAGTTTTTTATTTCTCTGTGGTTTAGAGGGAACTAGAAGACCCCCTGGAATGCCCTTCTTGGTATTCTCATTCAGTCACCCTGATAGTAGACCCTCTACTGGTCCTGCAAAGGTGAACGTTACTGTCAACCAATAAGATGTTTGTCAGAGTGTGAAAATACCTGTGGATTACAGACCATGAAAATTTCTGGTGGCTGGTCAGTAACATTTAGCATTCTCAAAATTATTTTGAAAAACTCTAAAGGCTAGAGTCTGTATGAGCTTTAAGTGCAGAGCACAGCACTGCAGCTCGGGAAGGTGTGGGATACAGTGTGTACCAGCGCAGCTTCAGCCCAGGGTGTCCTTTGATAATTAACAGTGCTGCCATTTCTAGTGGAATCTCTCTATGTGTTGACATCAGCACCAAAGAGAAGAGAGAAGAAAGAAAACGTGCATAGCCCCGATGAATACTGCTCTCCCCTGTGAAAACAGGATGGCAGCAATAAAGAGTACGCATGGCAGAATCAGTCCTCCCCTTCCCATCCCTCTCCCCTTTTCTGTGTAGGGTTGTGCATTTATATTAAGCCTGAAGAATGAAAGTGGCTGTTGTTCTTTACTAAAAATAGCATTGACAAGCTATTTCGGCCAATTAACAGAATGCTAATGTCTAACATGGATGGAGAAAGCAGACTTAAATCCTCCAACAGGAGATAAATATCCTGTCTCTTAAGAGACATCATTCAGTAACAGCTGTCTCTGGACCTCATGACTTCTTATTCTCAAACCGATTTGTCCTCTACTACCTTCTGCTCAGCTGCTGAGTTTGATCTGCCATTGAGAGGTGGTATTTGCTGGCTCTTGTGGTTTTTTTCATTGCCACTGTTTTTAGCTGATTTGTGTCTTACATCAGCATAGGACTGTTGCCAGTAGTGCTCTGCATGTCCTCGAGGAACAAAACACCCTTGGTTTTCTTAGATGTCATTTATTCTTGAAGGCTTGGTCCTTAAGGTTAGGTATAACCTTGGTACTGATGTCATAATGGCAAATGGGTTGTTTGCCAATCTTCTGTTTGAAGTTTAACCCTAGTGTTTATTTGTATATTATACATTCTGTTTGCTAAGTTGTAAACTGTGTGCCATTTCATACAAGTGACTGACGTAAGAAGATAAATAAATTGATGAGATGTTATTGTTGAGCATTGAAATATGGGAGCTTTAAATTGACATGCATAGACGTGATGTTTCCCCTTGCTAGCCTGATCACATAGCATATAGTTAAATTATTATATGCTTACTGTAGTATATTGTTACTCTTTTATTAAACGTTATGTATGTTCTTCTGTCCAGTGAAGAAGATCTGAGCCCAGATTTTTAAAATGCCAATTACATTATCTTAAAGAAGCAAAAGTAATTAACAAATCACAGTAACCACAGGAAGTTACAGACTGAAGTTTAAGTAAACATAAGTGTATCTTGCTGGGTGCTGGATACTGGAACATCATTTGTGACTACAGGAATTTTTTCTACGTAACATAAAACCTGCATTTTCAAAGGCAAGGAATGGTAATCAACTGTAGGAACACAGAGAGTGAACTTTTGCTGTCTAAAATTGTCTGCCTTCCAATCTAATAATTGCTCTTTGGACTTGCTTTTGGTTCCCGTGTGTGATATTTTGATGTGTAGCTGTCTCTGTCTCGGTCATTTGTTCTCTGTAAGAGGTGGGCTGGGCCGTGCCTGTTCGGTTGCCCAGGAGCATGCCTGGTGCTGCCTCCACACTCTGCTTTGTGTAGTTGTGATAAGTGTCCGTTCTACTCTCGTTCAGCTTGTCCTCAACACAGATTATGCGTACTATTAAAATAAAAAACAGATTTATTCAGAGAGATAAATCTGTTCAGAGGGAGTTAGCATCATGCTTTAGGTAGAAACATGATGTCATCGTTAAAAGCAAACACAAATCTAGTTTAAACTGAGGGGCTGAGTGTTTCTCCACTTGTTTTGTCCCTCCTACTTGAATTTCTGAAGTCGGGTTTCAGGTGGGGAGGTTCCATGTTTGTAGCAAGTTGTTACAGGGGTGTTGCCACCCAGTCCAGGGAGCTGGGGCTTCAGGAAGGTAAGCAGCTCTGGGAAGTGCAATCAGACTTCTCGCTTTCTTTTATCCTGTGCCTTCCTTGGCGCCGGTGTTGACATGGACACCTATGAAGAAGGGAAGAGGTGAGAGGGGTGAGACGGGACTCTTCCTCTGGCAAGAAGTGCTTACCTTTTGTACCTCTCCTGTGCTTTTATGTCAGCACCTTCCCCCTGTGTAAAGGCCTTTAACGTGAATTCATAACAAATTCCCAGTTGTTACAATGCTTTTGAGGCTGACAACATGATGTAACATGTCAAACCCTGTTAAAATAAATGTGCAGCCATGGTCTTTGATATGATTTCAGCTTTCTGTAGACATCCTACATTTTAAATGTGGACGCATTAGTTAGCACTGAGGGTGACCCTAATAGCTTGGTGTGGACATGCACAGTCCTCATCTTTTTTCCAGCTTTTGCTTGGCTTTCTGCATCACTCCTTATGCCTTGTAACAAAATGAGTTTCTCTTTTATATCAAAAAGCACCAAGTTTTTTCATCTCTGTGTTGGTCCCACTTATTTAAAGAATGTTACGTGTCACCTTTCAGAAGCAGAATGGGACAGTAAAATGGATTCAGTAATTTCAAACCCTTTTCACATGTGTTTAGGAACTCATGTAAAATTCAGAGGCATCAGAATGTATGATAAAGTTTTCATTGGTTTTGATATTTTTAAAAGCCTTGTTTGTAGATTGAAGGCTTCAGGTGTGCATTTTTGAACTTTACTCCATCTCTGATAAGGAGGTACAATTTTTTTTTTTTTGAGACATGAAGTTCTTTTAGAGTTACATGGGATATATGAAAACCGGTATAAAAATATCTGTAATAACATTTTGAGAACTGGCAACGCCACAGTGAATCTCAGTTGTACAAATATTATTGGTCTAAACTAAAAAGTTACAAGCTAGTAAAAAAATCATTATTACAAGAGAACTGGCATATTTTTAGATCTTGTTGGCTTATAATAAAATCCCTTGTATCCTTGTAGAGCTTCTTGACGTATCTGTGAAATATTTTACATCAGAAGGTCTTTGACTACTGGGTACTGTGGACAGCAAAACAGAGAAATTTTAAGGATTTTTGAGAGAGGATTCCCTTGGCATTAAGTATCATACTTTACTTTTTCCCAGGTGTTCTTGTGCTCATCTCCTGCAGCTACTTATAAACTCCACTGTCTTAATACCATCTCAGTTTTCTATTTTTGTTGTAAATCTCTTTGTTCAGTAGGAACCTGTAGGGTTCCTTCATTCTATTAAACATAATGATGAAGACTATAAATGGAAGGAATGAAAGGAGGAGAGCCGTAGCTTGTACCGTGGGAAAGCTGCCCTTCTTTCTGAGGGAGATACAAAAGGCAGGGTAATATTTGAAGGACTGAAACTGGGAAGGAAATAGGAAGAATCATCAGAGGGAGGATCTCAGAGATACTCCTGTAAATTTAAAATAATGGAATGAAAAAATTCTAAGAGAAACCAGCGATTGAGAGAAAGTAGAAAAATTGAGATTTCTGCTACAAAATAATTTGATTGGAAAATTTCAGTAAACTCTGTGATACTGTCTTACTTCAGTGTGGTCTAATTGTGCATCAACTCCAGTTTTCTTAGACTTCACTAAATTGTTTCAGTGTACTAAGTTGATAAATATGCTTTATTTTTCGTAGTTTTATGTGTGGCATTAATTTTCTGCTGACTCGTGCTGTTCTGAAACAGTCCAGTCAACCCGAAAGAGAGCAAGCTGGGAAGGAAGGTCTTGAAAGACAGTGCTCAACCAGGAGGTAAACTTCAGCTGCAGTAGGGTTGCACCTGGAGCCATCTGCAAAGCTCTTGTGATCGGATCTGCTGTGGAGCTGTCTTGACGGTAGTTCTTGCCATTCCAGGATTCTGGAGGGAGACAAGTAACACTGTCACATGATAGGAGAGATCCTTTGGGATTGTGCTAAGATGAAAGAAGAAACCTGGACTCTTGCACCTGGACAAAACGTCTTTAATCATAGATTATCATATAAGGCACTGGAGTTGACATGAAATGCTAATGTCACCATGTTGAGGTTCTGATTTGCCATAATACCTAAATCTGCATAAAAACATACTTGTGCTCAGAACAGTAGCTTGTACTTTTCTAGGTGTTGCACGTTGTAAAGTCCCTATCTTCCCATTATCACAGATACGTACTTCTGATAGTGAACTAACTCGGCTGTCAAGGGGAGAATATAGATGCTTCTGTGGAAAAACTGTGGATATTTGCTGTGGCTAAAAAATTGACCTGTGCTTTGCTGTGAGCAGGGAGAATCAAAATGGACTGAATAAACAGGTTCACAGCCAGGAAACTTGCGCATCAGCAGCTTGATGTGTGTCTAAATTTGGACCTGCAGCTTCCTGCAGATTCTTTGGCGATATACAATGTGTAGTGTCCATTTTAGGATCTTGGGTTGCACTTGGCAGCGTAATAAAATATTCTCTAAGCAATATTTCCATAGAGGAGAGTTGTTCTATTCAAGTTTTGAGTTGGGAAGTCTGTGTAAAGTCCTGTGTTCTGAAAACCTTTAAAAGCTCAGTTTCACATTTTGAAAGCCTGAACAACTGCTTTTCAAGTTGTTGGTGACAAAATGCTTAGTCATCATTAATTTGGAGCTAGGTAGTAGCCTGGAAAGCTGTCGATACCACCAGTGAAACCTGTCTCTAATTCTTTTGTAATTTTGTTTTGCCCATCTGTTGTCTCCCGAGATCTTTGACCGTTAATTACAGCTTAGAACATAACCTTTGGATAATGTCTACCTGGGAGCCTTGCTTGCAGTTGATTAGCAGGACCAAATGGTGCTTCGTTCTCCAAATGTGTGCCCAAATATCATCTCTCTGCCTGGCTCCTGCTGTTTTGTTTTCAGGAAGTGTGAGACCTTTCTTCCAGAAATTCACTGGAATGATTTAAAAGTTCTCAGTGCTGAGCTGGTGCTTTCGTTGGCGGTAGCCTCTGCACACGCTAGTGACAAAGTAGTCTTATTTCTCCCCTCCTTTTTCACAGTTTGCTTTAACACAGGCTGAAAGTGAGCATAACAGCGGAGAACATGTATGTAAATCTGTTTAGCAAATTCAAGAGTAGGCTTTCTAATGGGACATGCGATGGCTCAGTAAAACACTCTTTTTTTTCCTTTTATTGTTCTGTTTTCTCCTCGCAGCTCCCAACTACATAAACAAACAAGTAACTTAAAACCCCAGTGCTTGTTTCCATTGTGTAAACTGAAAGGAAGTGGTATACATATTTATATATGGTTTATTGTGAGACAGATTGAGTACCATTTTGACTGTAGCCCTCAAATTTTCCCCTGATCTGCACAGAGCCTGTGAGTAGTGTTGTAAGTTACTGGTATTTTATGTGGAGGGTTTTGTAAACAAAGCCCTTTGTTGGACATTTGACAGCCATTTATATTAGAGGATGCTGTGAAGGCACCTGGCTCTCTAGGGACCATCATGAGGGTGGGGAGAGGTGTTGAATCTGGGCTTGTTTGGCCAGGATTGCAGTAGGTATTGGAGCTACTGGATGACCGATGCTCTTATGACGTATCTCAGCATTTTCTGAGAAGCAAGTCTGAATTAGGTCTCGGGAAGATAAAAGCTCCCGTGCTTGAGAAAGTAAGGAGGGAGCATATGAACGAACTAGAAATATGTTCATTGTAACTGAACAATGAACTGAACATTGTAACTGGAGACAACCAGTTTTGGAGCGGAGTTGTAGATTCACAGATGGCTGATCTCTTCGTATGATACGCTGTTGCCATTTTTGAAGAGAGGGGTTTCCCCCTGGTCCTCTGCCCTCAGCCTGACACCCCTTTCCCTCTTCTCATGTATGTGGGCTTGCAGCCTCCCTTGGGCTGGATCTGGAGCTCAGCTGACCCTTCTGTGGGTCAGATTCACCCAGTAAAACAGTGGAAAACCAACCTAGCAAGAGCGGGAGTTTGCTTTATGCCATTTCTGTGGGTTGAGTTGGCTCACAAAGGGATCTGAGATGGCTGTAGACAGCATGAGATAAGCAGTGGGAGCCAGTGACTGATGCAGGAAGGCAGAGAGGAGATAGGGAGTATTCCCTTTGTGGTAGTAGCGAGCTGTTAAACCTGCTTGTCCCCTCTTAAGAAACTGTTCACATTGATTGGCCTTAAAAAATCACCTACTTCATTGTGAGCGGTCACTGTATCTCTGAGGACAGTGTTCTTGTAAAACAGTGAGCAGAGTGGGGGCTTGCCCAACTGGGAAATCTCTGAATTGAAAAATGTACTAATAACTTTGAGGCATAAGAAACCAGAGGTTGTGGCAGCTTGCTCAAAGCTAGTGTCGCATTCATGTAGAGGCAGGCTGGAACGCATCTGAAGAAAGAAGCTTCTGTGTAATTTTACTGGGGTGGCTGAATTTCATATTTATTATAAGTCTTCATGCTTAAAGTATTTAGCATGCATAGTGGGCCAACCACTTTATTCATTCCTTCCAAACCGTATTTTTGTTGGCATGCACGTCATAGCAAGTCATCACTATTCCTGCCTCATCACTTCTCTCGTTTCCTGGTGATATACCATATGATACTGCAACACCTTACTTGGTACGTGCAGTATAGTTGCACCCTGTCCCTTCTTTATATGCTAAAATGGCATGCTTGTGTTGAGTTGATTATTTTTTCTTTTTCAGAAGTCTATAGATGATGTACATCGTGGTATCTGAGCAGCTATATTGATGAGGTTGCTAAATTGTCAAAAGATTTCCGAAGTGTTTTAAGCGTTTCCTTAAATATTATTCATAAACTACAAAAGGAAGACTTTGTGCTGTGTGCATTTAGGAGGGATTTATTTCTATCTGATGTAAACAAGTCACATGCACTTACTTTGTTTTTAAATGTCAAGGTACTTTTCTAAAAAAGAGCAGCAAGAGTTTTGTTTTTCAAAAGAGTTAGGTTGATCAAAATGTTTACTTCTGGCTCTTTGCTTTTTGTAGTCTCTACTTTTTTTTACAAAATAGCAAATTAGGTAGATTCTGAAATCAGTAGAAGACTGCAGTTTTGATATGAGGAGATCAAATGGTTTCAAAGCTTAGTGTTTTTCTCTTCATAGCAGTGACAGCATTAAATTGTTAAATTGTTATTTGAGAGTGACGTTCCACTGAACAGTGTTGTGTTACAATAAAAATAAGATAAAATAGTAAACAGTCTGCAATTTGAGAAGATCATGTTTACAATTGGTTTATTATTTTAAAATCAGATCCCCAAATTGTAGAACGTTGATAACGGCCTCTGTTTTTAAACAAGTCTGGTTTTAGCATAAGGAAGAGATCTTTAAAGAACCAGTGACTGACTTAATTATAGCTATTTAATAGAAGTATCACTGAAGTAATAGGGATACATAGAATGATTCCACCTTTGGGATCCATTCTTAGAAAGGACTTGAGGACTCTTCTTATTGTGGAGGGCTTGCCCTGACAACGTGGGGCAAACTCACCTTTGTGATGGCTGGTTTTGATTTAGGACACTTACGGGGTAGGGGTTGAAGGAGTGAAAACCAGAGCAATGGATGGAGTTAGGGATGTATTTTCTTCTAGTGTTTCCAAGTTCAGCAAAGTGTTGTGCAGCACTTCTCTTCTTCTTTCATTGTGTAAACTTGTTGACTACCCTGCAGAGTTTAGTGTCACTGAGCAATCTGAGGGAGATGCCAAGGCTGGTTCTTCCCCTGAGGAGACACTAGGATGCGATTTGTATTTCCGAGGATTGCCTGGGGCTAAATGATGTTTGGTGCACCTCAGTGAAAAAACAGTGTTTATCTAGATAACTGCATCTTTGCTGCTGTAAAGTCAAAATTTTGTTAGGGAGTCGCCTATGATGCTTAGTCCGTTTATTCCGAGGGAGTAGAAGAAAGCTACATGTAAGCAGAAACCAAGCATTTTTTGTAAATGATCTTTGGGTTCATAGAGTTTGAATATAATAGAAAATGTCTGCATTATTTTAGGCTGTTGCTTCCTTGACTTTGTTGTCTCTGTTTTCATCTTGCTGTCAGTCCTTAACAGTATATATACAGGTTATAATTTTGTTCCTCTGCGAGATCAGAGGATAGCAGAGAAATACATACAACAATAATTTTGTTGTTGCTAATAAGAGCACTTCCATGTACCAATATGCAATGGAACGTAAAGGAGGATTGCTTGAATGCTCAAAAATGTGGGGATTTTCCCTTTACAGGTGTTCACTGTCCCAGTCACAGAAGAGCAGAGGTTAAGATCTGCTCATCTGCAAAGACCATGCTTCTCACGTAACGGAGGGAGAACTGTTGAAACATACCCCCCCCCCCCCCCCCCCGCCCTCCGTGTTTAAAGTATATTGGGATACTATGTAATGTTGCAGTGAGCTAAAAATCTCCTTGGAAAACTGTTGTTTAATATCAGGTATGGGGTATTGCTTTTTAAACTTCCAATAGACACCAGAAATTCTGAGGAGCTGTTGTAAAGGAGCACATCCTCACTTTGAAGCTTCTTCCTGGTAGGTGCCACGCTGTTGTAAATTTAACTGACCCTAGGAGTGTTGGTCTTTGAGAGCATATAAAAATAGGATTTATGGTTCTGAGTTAATAAAATATGCTGATGCCACTGTAAGCCCTATTTAGATAGACAGCAGTAATCTCTGTTCAGCAGTATGAAACCGTCTGTCTCTAAGTAGTAGAAAACCTAAGAGTTCACAGCAAGGTTGTACCACATCCAGAGATGAGAAAAATGTCTCTGAAGTCAGAGGAGTTTTAGCTGTGTGGTTTTATTTTCCTGTGTAATTGCGTTCATTCTCCTGTGCTCATATTATACATCACGTCAAATAAACAAGATGCCCAAAGTGCACAAAGGTGCATTTTAAAGTTCCTACCATACCTTATTTTTGTCAGCTTCAGCACAAGGAACAAGTTTCTTCTGAGTCTACAAGGTGAATCTGAAGTATGTGGAATTGGTGTTAAAAGGTGGAACATGCTGTGTGCTCATAAAAAACCTCTCTTCAGTTCAATAATGAGATACATTAAGAGGGCTAAGTTAACGTATCGCCACTTTTTTGTGTTTTTTACAGTGCAAAATTGCCGTTTCCAAGTTTTTACCTTTCATGGAAGAGGGTGATAGAATTACATGTTTGGAAAGATAACTTTGAATTTGTAATTTTTCTATTGTGTTTGAAATATTTGACATTTAAATACATGGTTGTATTTACATATGTTGCATTTTCATTACAGCTAATCCTCTTGAAACTTGGTTGGCAAATGCCTTAAGCAGTTCTGTAAAATTGGGACAGATACAGTATTCTGCAACCTTGGAATCTAATTGCAAATAAAGAACATTTTATAATTGTATTTTTCCACTGTTAAGATTCCCACTTTTAAAATTTAAAAGAGAATTGCTGTATGTAAACATTAAGGAAATAGACTTCAGCAGGGAGATTAATATCTGAAAATTCACCAATTGGCACCTTATTTTAGTATAAAATATTAATAATCATGATTTTATATGCTGTGAACATAAAGATTACCTCTGTATGCTACTTAATATATTAAGTAAACATGTCTGTGTGAAGAAACCATTCTGTGTGCATTATGAGGCACATGCATTTTTACAAAAGGCAACAGTTTTCAATATTAAGTCTAAATGGTTGCTTTATAATTTGAAAAGACAGTAGAATAAGAAATCATTTCTTTGACACATAATGTTTTTTATAGTCCACAAATACATGGTGTCCATATGTGCTGGGATTTTGGTTTTTGTTTTGGGGCTTTTAAAAACAAGTATCTTTGGCATTTTTTTGCCCCTGTTTCCTAGCTTTTGATTTATTCAGATGTCATAAATTATAGCTAAATATAACTAAGCCTGTTTTGTTCTGTATGTGAAATAACTTATTTATTAAATACCCTTAAGTTTACAGAATTCAACCTTAATAGTCACTGAATTTAAACAGTTTGAAATAAAGGGGAAAAAAGTCTATGTAACTCTGCAGAGATATCTTTTGTGAAGCTTGACCTACAGTCTGGACTTGGAAGATTTTTTCTATTAAGGTTGAATTTTTTTCAAATGATTGCATTATGTTTAGAAAAGTATCCAACAATTCCTTCTCCCTTCTAAAGAAAATTGTTCTTGCAGTCTACTCGCTCTTGTGATGCATCCTAAGAGTGGCTGGATACATCCATTCAAACATCACGTGCGTCATGGATGCTCCTGGACCAGGACAGCAGTCTCCCCGGCTCCCCGTACATGGGAGAGCCACAGGTTCTGCTGGGAGCTCCGCACTGGGTAGAGCTTGCATCCTATTTAGATGTTTAACGTTAAGTAGGATGAATCTGGTTTTAGTGTTGTGTAACAGCGAGTAGGGATGGTCCAAACCTAAGTTCTTTGACTAGGTGTTTCCAGTTTACTGTTTAGCTCTGGGTCTGCTCCTTGTTACTCCCTTCTGTCTTTGCTTTTGCATCTTTCTGTAGTATAGATAGTTCCCCTGAGGGACCTGTTTTCCCTGGCAAGGGTGTAAAAGGTCCTCCAGGTTGCTGACACGATAGCTTTTCAATGCATGTGTTCTTACAGACCTTTCACACCTTTTTTTCTGGTAAGCCGCTGCTTGGTGGCAGCAATTCGCGTTGAAGTGGCCGATGGGTGTGTTGAGCCAGCTCCGCTCTCCTTAGGAAGCTTCTCTCCTTTTTGAAAAGCACAGAATGCAGTGGGAGTTTATGCCTGTAAGTTTATTTCCCAGCTATTTCTGTATGTGTGTGTCTCGTGTTGGCGGTTTGTTTTGGCCACGTCGAGGTCCCGAGACTCCTGCTCTTCATGGTCTCCTGAGTGAGGGAGGATTCCCTCTGCAGTCACGGTGCTGTCCTGAAGCTGGGCCCGATGAATGTATGTGTTACGGCTTCGTGAGCCAAACCCAGAGACGTGGTATCTGATCCCCAAAATAGGTAATTCCTTTAAATACCGCCAAGATAAAGAGCCGTAGGTCTCCTTGGGGAGAGCTGTACTGGGCTTCAGGGAGGTGGCAGGTATCTTCCCTCGCCCCTAAGTGCCAACAAGGTGTGTAAGGCTTGTTTCCACCCTTTTTCCATCTCTGTCGCTCTTGGACATCACCTCAGCAGTGTTGTGCAGGGAACCAGCTTCCAGCTTTCTGTCAGGCAGGAGAGGGGTGATGTCCTGCCCCAGCCAATGCCCTTCCCTGGGCGGTGGGGTGGGACAGGCACCCCCCCACACCGAGGCGTCTCTGCCCGCCAGGGACACGGCACCTGGGGGAGCGGAAGGCAGCAGATAACGAGCAGGCAATTAAAGGGCTTAGTAAAAGGAGACACAGAGTTAATGCCGTATGCGGCTCATCTTCGGTTTTCATAAACTCATACATAGGATCCAGTGAATCGGGAAGCAGGATGAAGGTTATCACAGTTTTGACGCAAACACTTAAATGGCTAATCTGTTTCTAAATGGTTATGTTTTTAATCTCAAGCCTCTTTACATGGCTGATCTGCTTTTTTTTCCTAACTTGACTTTGTTTTATAGGGGAAGTATTTCTGATCAGATTGCTTAAGCTCTGAGCTGTCATGTAAATACGTTCTGTCAAGTATATAATACACATTTTAAAATTTGTCTAAATATTTATGCTCTTGAGGAGATCACTATAGCTCTCAACAGACAGTTACAACCTAGTGAGTAAATAAATTGTATTTCTTTTTTAAAATCTACATTGTTTTTGCAAGAAATTGTAACTGTTTGAAAGATCACTTGAATCTCGCAAAATTCTACAAGATAGTTTCATTATTCACTGAGGAAAAAGTACCTCCTGTCTCTCAGCAGGGGCTGTAAATATATACATGCGTATGTATATATATATTTCTTCTTAAGAATAAAATTTTTCTCCTTCTTCTGAAAACTAAAGAACAAAACACAAAGTGAATGAATTTACATGTGCCACCACGTTTAAAATTATCGTTAGAAACGTGAAGCACATTTTCTGTTATTTTAAATTTGCTTCCAGTATGCACTCCATGGATTATTTTTTTCTTATTTTAGTAATTTTCCTGCCTGGATTACAGTTGTAAGATCTATGGTGTTCTGAATATTTTGTTAAAAAAACCCTTTAAAATTCAGAGAAATCTGGTGTAGCAAAGATCAGTAATTTTCATTCATTTTCAGGTAAAGAGCTTCCACACTTGTATGAGAAGGAAAATTATTAATGCTAAAGTTTAGAATGTACTTAGTTTGTAATCAGTAAGAGTTAGAATAGGTCTGATTGATATCAGGCACAAGATTTCTGTATCGTGAAACACCTCAGAAACTGTTCACCAAGAAGAAAAGGTCTTGCAGTTTAAACCAGTGGAAATATGTTTTCGATGCTAGTCTATAAAGTCATAATAATTGTATTATCCTTTATTTTTACTTTGTACAATAATAAAACATATCCAGAGAAAATAAATCCGTGATTTTAACATCTTCTGACAAGCACATTAGACTGTAGAAAGAGCATCCAAGTTGGGGCTTGGGGCATATGGTGCTACCTTCTGCTAGCATAGCTCCAGAACAAGTCACTGTGTTCACCAAGGGGTCATATTCAGACTCTCAGGTTCCTTCCTCTGGTCTGGGAGAAAAAAACACAGTTCCTCTTCATATGGAAAAAAATTAGAACGTAAACTGTGAGCCTCACTTGCATGTGACACCTTCATTGTGCAGAGAACACAGAGATGCTCTGAAATGTATTGCTACCAACCAGGTTTTTTGTCCAGGCATTCTAGAAATGCTTCAGAGAAGTTATGCTAAACAAAAATTGTGTTGGTTAATAATCCACAAGCTAAAAAATTATGTAGCACTGTAAATGCTGAAATTAGCCCACATAAATATTTATAGCTATTTCTTAATTCTGAAAAGAGATACAATGCTGCTTTAAAAAGAGTAGACGTTTATATCATGATGTGAAATTGATGAAGCATTTCAAACCTATGTACATTCAAAGTATTATTTAAATGCTTGTTTCATGAATAAGTAGCAACTCACACAGACTTACTTTTCACGTCTTCTTAGATTGTCTTATTTTATTTAAAGACTGGTATTTATAATAGATAATCCAAGTGTTGTGTATCTTGGGAATTCAACATATGGATGGGGATACGGAAAGCATTAGTTATACGAGATTTGTTGACCAGCTTTTAATTCAGATTGTCATTTTTAACACACGGCAGTGCAGATGGTAAAGTTTTGACTGTCCGTCAGAGCCCCAGTACCTTAGGGACAGCTGTTGCTGATAAATCTTTTTTACATGCTTTAGGTCAAAGTAGTCAAACCTGTTAGAGCACCTGCTTCTACATATGCAAATCTGTTGTTTTGTCATTTCATTAAACAAGGAAAGGTAGTGGTCTCTCGTGGCTGTAAGTAAGCCTGGAACACAGCCTGTACGAAATGAAATCTAGCAAAAAAGCCAACTGTGGTTTCTGCCGTATAGCCATGGGATGCTGCTTCTGTTTGGGGGCTTTGTTTCTGGAAGACTGCCTGTAATTTGGAAGGAGGGTAGAAAAGCAAGTGTATGTTTGGAGGCGAGAAGAAAAGGGAAGGTGTTTGCTGTCATTGACTGTAGGGTACTTGTGAAGTTTGACATGCCCAGAAGCTAGCGGGTGCCATGTGGGGCTCCCCTACACTGCATACCTCCGTTTTTATCATCTGGTAAGCCTGCAGCATCATTTCCAGGCACTGGAGCATACAACATGTCTACTTCGGTTTGGAGCTGATTGATCCACGGTATGGAACATGCTTGTGGGATCTTCCCTTGCTATAGAAGAACATAAATGATTGAAATGCTTTCTTAAGAAAGAAAAGTATCATTTGTTTATGTACTTTGGTGCCTAGCAAAAAAAATTCCTGTCAGATGGGAGCATGCTGCGGGAGCTGACGGTTTAGTGCACAAGGTTATGCATGGGTTGTGGAAACTTTTAAGCTGTTTGTAGTTATTTATCATGTGTATATGGAGAGAGTTTAAATCATGAGGAAGAAACTTCTTCATTTATTGCATGTTGCGAGCAGGGCCATGGCATGTAATAGAAATGGCACTTACGGATTGTTTTTTTAAGCAAACTGACAGAAGATTTTATCCTGCACTGCTGTAGATTGCTGTGGGGGAGAAAGAGAAATAGTAAAATTGATGAACAAACGTTGCATGCTGTCATTTTAGATTATGTTGTTTTGCCATGAAGTTGTTGCTAATTTTTTTGAAGATACTGTAAAATTCTGCTGTTGCGGAAAGTACCATAGTTGCGCTCTCGTCTGTGTTAATTGTTTCATTCCAAGGCTAGTTTGTCAACAGTATCTTAATCAAGCCACTAGCAAAAATGCTTTTTGAACATTTTGTGGAGAAAAAAAAAAATACCGCCCTGACCTTTCGACCTTGTCAGCTGAGTTTTCCCATTGTGACACTAGGCATTATTTTTGTAAAGGTTGGAAGTTTAACTCTTCAAGGAACCAGATATCATTTTTATTGGGATATTAATTCTGGTAGGTGCTAATCTCATCAAGATTTGCAGACATTTTCCTTCATAGGCCATTCTGATTTGTAGCTTTTTCTTTTCACAGCAGTATTAAATACCAAACCTTCTCTGATATGGAAGTTCATTAGAGATATGTCTTTGATGGCAGCCCTTTCAGGGCTTCAGTTTCAAATACCTTGATGTAAAGCTTAAGAAGCCATTGTGTTGTAAGCCCTCCTTGATGTGTCTTATTTAGATCTGCATAGTAAATCAAGGAAAGTAAATAACAAGGCAGCAGATGGAAGCATGGAGATAAGGCCAGTGAACAATTGTATTTGTATTTTGTTATGATGTTGACAGGAGCTAAAATTCACTAATCTAGTTCGACTGATCTGCATTTCAAAGAAATCTCATTTAGCAGCAACTTGAAGGTTTGGAGGATAAAGTTCTTTTATTGCAGCTTTTATTGCATTCTTTGCTAATTTATCTGGTCAAGATTTAGCCTTGCTTACTTAAAGCAGCAAGCATGTTACAAGGAGTCTTAAATACTACGAAAGCATTAATGTCTAGACTATGAACTGAAGGTAATTACATATCCAGCAGTGAATAGGCTACGTTTAGGAAATACTGTTGTCCAAATGGAATTGCAAGAGAAATGCAGATAAGGTATTTCCCCGTTTTCTCTTTAACTGGTTTTTTTTTTGTTTGGTGTTGTGTTGTTGTTTTTTTTATTATTATTTTATTGTGGAAAAAATGAATATGTAAGCAAACCTAGTATTACTTAATATAAAAAATAGAATTTCTTGAATTGTGAATTCAGTCATACTGTACTTTGCTGCTCTATTTACAAACTGATAGTTCATATTAAGGTTTCATTTAATGATTACTCTCGTGTATCTATTAAACTATTGAAAGGTGGACAATAGTTTAGTAGAATGATGGACTGCAATTGATTTCATATGCGCTCTAAATAATGTAGACAATGTATATTTAAGTTATATATTTTTATCTAAAGTACAGCCACGTCATCTGGAAAAAATGTGATAAATATATTATACAAACCAAAAATGATTAAAATTATGAGTGATGTAAAGTGGAATGTAGGCTCTCCTTTTGGAATTTTTTTTAAAAATAGTTAATCTTAAGACCAAAAAGCAGCCTTTTACTTCGATTTACATTTCACTTTATAATATAAATACTGACAATGGGCTATTCAGAGAATCGATCACAACCATGCACATACCTATAACACTAGATATAACATAGATATTCACAGATATAACACTAATCTGGTGAAGTACACGAGACTGGTGTACACACACTCTAATAATGGGGCCCATTTCCCTCAGACGTGTAAATCGAAACGGGCAGCTGCTGCGTTCTAATGCTGCAGCCCTTGCTGCCCTTCTGCAGCCTGTCCTTGTGGCAGAGCCCACACCTGTGCCCCGAGGTCTGCGCTTCCATCTCATGTGTAGGGTGGGTCTTTGCACTTCTTTGTAGCGCGTCTTCCTGGGCTGGAGAGGAACAGAGGGGAAGGCAGCTGGGGATGATGGCTGCGGCGATAGCCGATAGCTTTTTGACTGCTGGAGTCTGTACGCTAATGACATCATGGGGCGAGGAATGCTTCTTCAGTAGCACTAGCTTAAGCATCTTTTGGTTCCTTCTCCTCATTGCCATGCATCTAAAGATGCTCATACAGTGGTTTGCGGGTTTGCAAGTTGGACTCTGTAAGGTTGAAAACAGCTTTTATTTTGTCACGTTACTTTTAATGTAGTTCCCTGGCATGGCTGACCATGTAGCTCCATGCACAGTTGCCTTGGCACATCTCAGTGTCCAGTGCTGGGAAGAAGGGGCAAGTGGTGCTGTAGCTGCCTCTGCCGCTGGAAGAAGTGTTCATCATTCTACACACCAAGACGCACAAGATGAGCTTCCTCATCAGTGCAAGCCAAGCTGCGTTACGATTAGGTGGTCCCACCTTTATCCTGGCCAGATCTTCGCACTCCTCTCTTGCCCTGGCAGGGATGTCCCAGTTTGGCCAAAAGAAGATCACTTGTTTTGCAAGACTGTTTTCAAATAACTGAACTCCCTGATCTGTCTCACCTTGCAGTTGCACAAATGTCCAAGCCAGCACAAGGAAAGAATGGGAGTCTACAGCTGGAGCTGAGGAGAAAGATGAGGGAAGGTAGGGCTGCTTCAGCCCCAGCTTAAAGAGGCTGAAGTCATTGTGCTACTGCAGCCTCTCTGGAAAACTTGCCTTCACCCCAGGGCGTTGTATGCTCTGTGTGTGTGAAATGAACCAAAGAGCACAAATAGCAGTTACTCAAAAAGGTGTCTTGCATCGCTTTGCGAAATAAGTACATACCAGCCCATATAATGATGACAATAAAATAAATCAAACTCTCATAGAAAACTCCACAGCCTAGCTGAACATTTAATTCCATCCCAGTCTGCCAAAGTTCAGAAGGGACATTTTGGATTTGAAGATGTCTCAAGGATATCGTCCTGCTTACAACTCCCAGGAGCAAACAGGTCGCTCCACAAGATCCCTTCAGGCACAGTGGTGTTCACATTTTTAGATTAGGTCTTCCTTCTTTTTTATAACAATTTAAATCATTCCCTCAAATAAGCATATGCTCCTACTGTCTAGCCTGGCACGGTCTCCCCGGTTTTGTCAATCAGAGTCTGTTTTTCAGACTTCCTGCCCTTGTACCTTTGGCTTCAGCATTGCTGACCCTCTCTCCATCCTGTCTAAGCCCTTCCCGTGTCCCGGCATTGCCTAGGGTGACAAGGAGGCATCCCGGCTGTCACCGAGTGCTCGCCTCTCCTGCCTCTGTCCCTCTGGCTCCACACGCATGATGTGTTCCTCCCAGGGCTGCAGGAGGAGACAGCATTTTCAGCAAAAGGGAGAGTGGGTGACAGAGGAAAAGGAGAATTTGAGGGGGCAAGAAAAAAATGAAAAACTGAATGAAGTTTTACGGAATTCCTCACATCTTTCCCTCTACAGGAGCCTTTTGCACTCCCTCCCACCCCACCCCACCCCCTCCCCCATCTAGGAGCGCTGCAGCTCTGTGAGGTGTGTTAATGAGTGATCTCTCAGGGGACAGGGATCAAAAGCATTTAGAAATGAGGTGGATTAAAAAAAAAAATCTGAAATTCTTGCTATTGTCATGTCAGTGCTGGTGTCAATTGCAGAGCCCTGACTGAATTGTGTGTGATGCTGCATGTCCGGAATCATACTGAACCAACACAGCGCTTGTATCTTCAGATCCTGCTGTGTGTCCCTATGTTGAACGGCCATCTCGTGTTGGAAAGAGAAGGGCAGACGGAGCTGGGAGGAATATCGGAGAAAGGCGACGGCACTCTTCCCACTGGGGATTGCTGGAGAAAAATATTCCCAGGCATACTTGCTGCAAGAAGTGCTATGCCAGCATACCACTACCTGTTTAACCTCCCCGAGCTTGTGTGTTGGTCTGATAACAACTTACCAACCATTCCATGTGATTGACCCAAATCCAGCAGTATATCTTTGTTGGCAGATTGCCGGATAGATTTTTACTTTTATTTTTTCTAGATTGCTAGTTAGCCTGTCTTCTATCATCTCTCTCGTACATGGCATTTACTTTGGATAGCAGACAGCTAGCTGTGCAAGGGATTATTCAAAGATGGATCTTACCTTTGGTTTTATGCCGGTCTGTCCTCTTTAAATTTGTGTTTCTGGTCAATATGTTGGTGGTTTGTTTGTTTTTTGGTGGTTTTTTTTTTTTTTCTTTAAAAAATTGAATAAATTGCAAGAGAAATAAGGAGTATTTCTCTAACATTTAATGAGTTGATCCAAAAGAGTTCAGCACACAGGTGACGAGAGGACTAGATTTGAAAATATTACAAATTTTAGCAGGTGTTTTCAGGCCCTGCAGGAGATTTATATCAAAGTATAGGGAAGGTCATCGGTTATCTTAATGGCACCAATACATGGGTTCTAGTAGTAGAAAGACCGTTTTATCTGTGGATAGATAATTTGTCTTGCCTTTCTCTCTTTTTTTTTTTTCTTTTTTTTTTTTAATGTAGGAGAAGGGAAGTCGTGCCAGCTCTGCTGTTTTCTGAAATACTGACTTTTTGATCATAGCATAATAAACTTCCTTAAATTGCAGACAAACCAAACAGCTTAATTCAGTTTAACAACATTCAGAGTGGTTTGCAGGATAACATTTTAATTATTTGCATCATCATTGATCCCTTGTTTACTCGTTGTGTTGTCTTCAGATTAGGACAATGATACCAGGGATCAGCTGGGAGGGATTTTTGCACAAGTATATTTGTGTCTTTTGTTGCCCTATTTTAATGTCTCTTCCATAACAGAAGTTTCAGCATTTACTAGCCAAGCAGTGATTGTTTTTGTGAGGTAAGATTTCTGGGTAAAGGCTTTCTGGTAAACACAGAACTAAAGACACATGATTGTAATGCTACATTAGACTGACTGTACAGTTACATACGAGAGTAAATATTACTCAATCTTGAACCAAAACTCCAATCCGGTCCTTGATTGTTTATAGGTGGTGATTTCAGGCCAAATCCTGTTCTAGTCTTCTACTTAGTTTCACCCAATTGGCTATAGGTATTGAAAGTAAAATTAATAGGATACTTACGTACAGAAACGGAATTTATAGCATATTTAGTCAGGGACCTGAGCTCTTCCGTTTTTGGTAAATAAGACGCATAATCCTAAAACAATTGAGAAACTTGCTTGTGTAGTCCTCCTCAAATACTTTTTCTCTAATGCATTCTTCTGTAATATATTCTAAAAATAAGTGGCAACCATGAGATAAATTATTTTATTAATGCTTATTTGGGATGTCTTTGTAATGCAGCTGTGGCTTTATGAATTGCCAAAAAAATTCCCATAACACTAATGTAAATAAGATCATGTTACAATGTGTAGTTTTTACTTTGTGTCTTAGGTAACTTATGGAAATGGTGGGAGCTTGCACACAGGCATAGCTATTAATAGCCCATATTAGTATATGTGTACTCTGGAATATGTTTGTGTCTTTAATTTTATAGGTTACTTGTATCAGTGTGCTGTTTCAGAAATAAAAACCGTAAGCTAAGGAATTCTTCATGTAAAAATTTCTTCATACATCTTTGATATGAGTGGATTTCCATCAGGGGTATAATTGAATTCTGGAATATTTGGATTTAATTTTTAAAGCAGGCATGAACGCTCGTTTAACCTTTGGATGGGAATATATGACAGGTGGTTGAAAAGAAAGCATTCTTAGTTTACACAATTTTGGGGGTGAGTTGATTCCCAGCGCTTTTAGCTGAGGTGATTGTGTATCAACCTTTCCCCCTTCATGTGCACTTGTGTGAGAGCGCCAAGATCACATTCATGGGAAGATTTTGTGAAGTTTTAAATCGTAACTTGAAGCCACGTGTGGCAAGAGTGACATTCACCGCTTTTTATTTGGCAGCCAGTAGGTAGCTGTCCTCTAATACCTGTTCTTGTGGTGTCCTTGCTCAACATCGAAGTAGTGGCAATGTTAATTCTGAACTGTTGTTATTACTAGTATCAAATTGTTTGTAAAGGGTTTATCCTGCAGTAGTATTTTACCTGCTGTAGTATACTTGGAGTCCAGTCTCTGAATTTTGCAATTTTGTGAGAAGCTTGTCTTTGCTCATAGACAAATTCTAAGACATTCAGTTCTTGTTTGCTACAGCTTGCTCTTATTTATAGTCAGTATCACAGTGACATGCGGGATATCAAACAGAACTTGGATTCCTTTTGAGCTGAATGGGTTATATTCCTACCCCTAAGATTTTACATTCTAAACAGAGAAGTTGGACAAATGGTCAAAGGGAGCCGTGGCCCAGAATGTTGCTATAGGCCAGTAGGACACGGCTCTTTGATCATTAGCATGCTGTACAGTGAATTTTCTTTCATCCTCAGTGTAGCCATTTGAGCTGCAGAAGCAAACAGAGCAGCAAACATCATAGCAGCCTCTTCTTTTGCGGAGTGTAGAAGTGATGAGGGGGAATAGATAGAACAGTAAATATACTTTGATCCGATATATCAAGCTGACCAAAAAAAGTATCAGTAATTCAAATTCCTCACCATCGAGTCTAAAAAGAATGTTAATTAATAGGTCTGTGCGTAGATGTAGTGGAAAATTTCTGATTTTTGGGGGGGAAACATTAGGGTATTAATTTGTGCATCTTGCAAAAGGGATTTTGGTGCATACTGATGTCTGAACAAAGTTATTTTTGTCCTGTTATGTTTTTTTGTGCTAGTACAGGCTGCTCTTCGTATAATGTGCCAATGCATAAGTCTCCATATAGGGATACTCAGTTCACAGACACAAAGATCTGTGTCTAGCAAGACAGCAAAAAGGACTGGCTATATTCCTTTGGTACACCTGCTAGGTGTGGATGGAATTAATTAACATAGTTTTTGCTGAAAAGTGACATGCCAGTCCATGACAGCAAAAAGTGTTTGTTCCTGATGACAGTCATTCACTTTCTGCTGGTTCAGAAGGCTTCCCTGAAGGAATTTTAATTGATCTAAACTTACCCAAAATAAATCAGAAACACTGCTGTATCCTAGAGATTAAAGCAAAAGAGAAGATATTGGAATAGAGAGTGTTATGATTTTTAAGGTTTACTTTGAGATGAAATTTGGGACATGGAGATGCTGACCTGCATTTATATAAGTGCTGAACTGAGTTGGAACACATGGATGAAGTTACAGACTCAAACACATGAGACCAGTAAAGAACTTGAGAAGCAGAACGCTGCTTTGTAGCCTTCTGCCCTGACTGCTTTGGGACTGTGGACCGGGGAGAGGAAGGCTACTGCTGCTTTACAGTAAGACTTTGCTACCTCATTTGATTATCTTTTTTTGTCCTGTGGTGACGCTATTTTGGAAAAGACAGTCAGATTTCTTAAGCATGTAGTAACGTCCAGAGAACCACGGGAATTCACTTTGCAGTTCAAAAGGATATAGCCTATACTTCAAATGCAAGTAAGACTGGACTCCCTGTGTACCTAATGCAGTCATTCTGGTTCTCGTGCGGTTAATATATTGGTGTAAATGGATATAAGAATTTGATGAATTAGCACTAGCGTAGATTAATATACAACAAGGTAGGACTGGTCATCCTGGTTCGGGCCAATAGTTCACCTCTGTCTCCAGTGAAGGCTCCCTTCTGAGGGTGCCTCCACTCTCCCTTTTGACTCATGGAAACTCCTTCCATCAACAGCATCGTTGGGAAGGAGTCCACAGTTATGTATACCCATTTTGTGGAGAAGAAACTCCTGCTTTTTCTTTTGACCTTGAGTTCTACTAGGCAGCTCCCGAGTTCAAGGGATAGGAAACAGATGACGTCTGAGCAATCTGTCCATCTTCTTCAGGGTTTTGTAGTCTTCTGTCATGCCCTCCCTTAAGTTGCTTCTTTTTGTCTGCATAGTTGTGGCGTACTGAAGTGTTCCTCATATGGAAATCATTCTAAGCCTTTGATGATGTACATTTTCTTCTCTGAACCTTTTTGCAGATTAATTCTGTTGAGTTGTGTTCTGTGCTGGACACCAAAGCAGAGGATACTTTTCAAGATGGGGACTAATATGGTGGCAAATGATGTGTTATGCTTTGTTCTTTATTCCTTTCCTAGTAATTTTAAACATTCAGTTTATGGTTTTGACTCTGATAGAATGGTAAGTTTTAAATTTTCATGGGGCTATCCATCATAACCCCCAGGTCTCACTTTCTGAGCAGTAAGATGTGGTGCAATAGAGAGCTGTTTTGGTTAATAGAAGATTCAGATCAGAATATTTATCAATAATGGGTAGCCAGGACAGTTTCCAGTGAACCTGTGTTCAGCAGATTGTGATTGCCTACTGGAACCCTGCCAAAAGTATTCAAGATTTCTTTGTGGTGCAAAATAAATAGTCAATGATAGGAAATTATCTTTTTATTTGTATGCTTACGCTTTTTAAAGTAATACAATCTTTTTATTATGAATCTTGGGAGTGGAGTAGATGACTGATTTAGGAGTAGTGACTACTTGACATGTTTCATACAAAGAAAGAAAGAAAGAAAGGTGTAAAATGTGTAGGATTTCTTCCAAGGTGTGCAGTATATGTGTGTAAGAACGACCCTGAAGTGTGTTTCAAAGAGGTGATTATAATACCTCGGTATAAAAAAACCTATATGGATGCTTGCATTGACTGTATTCCTTTCTCTTCTTACCCTTAGATAATTTCAAGTGAAAGTTAAGGACCTTTTGTCCTGATCTGTAGTAGAGGTGACAGACACTTCTGGAAGGAGGATCAGTTTGAGCAAAAAGGAAAAGACCATCCCTTCCGACAGTACAGCAGGGTGACCAAGTGACTCCGAAGAAATGTAAGTGATTTATAACCGACCTGGGGCTGTGGCTGTTTCTGCTGTGGCTTTACGTGCTCTGTGGGAGGAACACAGTGCCACATCACTGAAACGTGTTGCTTGTAGATGTAGAATAAGTTTAGGAAGAAATTTGTGGACCATACAGAAAATACAAACTCCTCCTATGTTTGTGTGATGGTAAGCTATGTTACATTTTATTTTTTTCCAAGTAGCGATTGCTATTGGGAATTGTAAATGGGAATTGGCAGTTGTAGATGGGAATGAAGTGCTGTAATAGTCACATACCTGTTTTTCAGACGTTTTCAACTCATCCAGATCTGAGTTAATTTAGATACATAGAAACTAAGCAGCTGAATCTCTGTTAGTCATCCTAGGTTGGGCCTCAGGAGAGAAGCAGGCATCTCCAGAGGCATCTCCAGCTCATCCTAAAAGTAACGGCTAGGGAATTCAGTATTATGCATTGTAATTTTAATAATTATTATGCATGTATGTATGTATATATATATGTATGTGTATATATATGTGTGTGTGTATATATATATAAAAAATATCAGGTAAAAATTAAGAATAATAATAAAAGTGTAGCTCGTGCCTCTCCATTGACCACTTAGCTTTAACCTAAGTGTTGTCAACCCTTTCAGCTGGCATGTCTGTGTAAGAAGTAGCGCCAGCTGCTTTTCCCCTCCCTATATTTTTCTCCCTCAGCATGTGTAGCTGTTCATAAATTTGGAGAATGGATCTGGCTGAAAATAACCAATTGTTTGTATAGTTTTGTTTTCACCTGGGTTTGTCCCAGTCTTCTCCCATATGGCTGTTGGAGGGCTGCGACTGGTACAAAGGGTGATAGGGGTGGGAATTTGCAGCCTAAAGTATGGGGGAGTGCACGATAGCTTCTTTTGGCAGCTGTGCTGGTTTCTGCAGCTTAAATTCCTTGATGAGCTATAGTCTCAGACCTTGTAGATATTTTTGGTGCTCTGCCATTTATAAAAGTGGAAAAACTTGAGTGAGGTACCCTTACTTATTATCTAATGTGGGGACTATTGTTTTGTTGTGCATTTCACCCTGTGGTAGTGCAGGGTCCTTTATATCATTTATAAATTAAAATTCAAATCTCTAAAACCAGCAAATGGTCACAAATGGCTAGCAAGTAAGCAGGTGTCTTATAGTAATTTATAGTGTTGGCATGGTACTGTATAATTCATATATACATACGTAATTTCTGAATCTTAAAAATGCTAGCCTGATTTTGTATAGCACCAAGCATCGTGTGTGGGTTGGGTGATATCATATGATTAGCAGTTGGACTAATTTAGTCACAAGATCTTTGCCTCTCCTGAGCAGTAAAATACTGAATATCATTTCATTCTCACATTAAATACCTGATGGGAGGGTGTAAAGAAGATTGAGCCAGACTTTTCTCCTTGGTGCCCAGTGACAGAGTAAGAAGCAATGGGTACAAAATGAATACAGAAAATTCTATTTAAACAGAATATAAAAAACTTCTTTCCCATGGGGATGGTCAAACACTGGATCAGATTGCCCAGAGAGGCTGTAGAGTCTCCATCCATGGAGATACTCAGAACCCAGCGGGACACAGTGACGAGCAGCCTGCTGCATCTAACCCTGCTTGAGCAGGGGTTTAGACTAGATGTTGTCCTGAGGTTCCTTCCAACCTCAGCTGTTCTATGATACTGGGCATATTTATAGGTAAGCAAAATCAGACAAGATTCTGCTATTTTATTTTATATTTCAATTTTTTAATTAATTTAATTTTTCCTATTTTGATGTATTTCGCTGTTCAGTTTAGGCTTTTAGTTAAGTTTTGGCTAAAGATGAGAGATGGCAGAAGTTGTGAGCTTTCTAAAATGTGTTAAATTATATTTAAAGTCTTGTGAATATAATTATGAAAATCACATTGAAGTCTGTGAAAATATTTTTTAGCTATGAATTAACACCATAATTCACGTGATGTGGACAGTCACATGATGGGGGTTTTAGATGTTTAAAACGAGTATCTTTTTCACTTGATCCATGGAAAGGAAGGTACATTTTTAGTATTGTTTCCTGTTTGGAGAAAAAAAAAAAAAAAAAAAAAAAGACAAAACTAGGGACAAAGCCTTGGAGAAGAGATCCATTAATCCACTGTAGAAAGAGCTGTCTTCCTGAAGTCTTGTCAAAGGTCAATGAGACCTATGAAGCAGCCTAGCAATTTCATTATAAGCTCTGTTTTCAGGTACTTGCAAATGGCCATTCTGGGACGGTCCATAATTCAAGTGGATGCCAATGTAAACATGTAAAAACTGGGCAAATTTACAGTGAGACTTAACAATATAGTCTTTCATCTTCTACAAATGTGTGAATCAGGGGCTTCCTTGTATTTTGAAATACTTAGGAAAAAGGAACTCTCTCTTCACAAATGACAGTTTTCTTGATTTTCAAACTTTTATTAGTTTGGCAGACATTTTCTGTCCACAGTTTTGCTGTAGGCTGCATGCCTTTGCAAAAGCTTCCGTGAGATGGGTGTATCATTTCTGAAAATGGAAAAAAACCCCAGATGTTCTAAAAAAAGGTCTAGGAACTCTCTGATTCGCTTTTGAGCAAGGACTTGAAATTTGAAAGTGAAGCTTTAATGGGGTCTTTTGCCATGCCTCTGAACGTCTATCCTTATTGCAGTGAATTACAAAGCTTTTGAAAATTGCTGCTTACTCATAATCAGAAGAGGCATATTACTTTGTCAGCATATTCTGAAAATATTCTCTGTATATTCTTAAGCTCCTAGAAATGATTGAGTCTGTCCTGGCTTGGAGATCAAACACTGTATGGCATGCACAGATCCCCTGTTATTTTCACAAAAGGGTCTTGTTTTTTTAATTTTTCTGGGACAGTCTATTTTGATTTTTATGCTAGTTGAGAATTCTCTTTTTCTGCATCTGACGCTTACTTTTCCAATGTACTTTTTGAGAAGAATGTCAAGAGTGGGATTAATTTCTCCTGACATTAGCCATGTAAAACATAGGTGGTGTAAATCTGAGCTGGTCACTTTAGACGTCTTTAGTCAGTGAAGAGAGATGGAGGCTTCCAGGGGAGGATTCCCAGAGCCTCCTTTTATGTCTGTCTTGAGAGGAATCATCCTTTGGAGATGCCTGCTTCTTGTGACTGACAATAAAAGAAGCCTAAGGTGACCAGCACAAATTTAGACATCTAACTTTTCTGTTAAATGTTGAGGCAGATAAATTCCATCTCATGTGACTTTATGTGAGACTTAAGAGGCAGGATTTTTACCACTGACATTGCCAAAATATTGCTTTCCCATGAGTAAATAAAATTCTTTGAAAAATTATTTCTTTGTGGTTATGCTGATACTTATGAGCTTATTAAAAGGACATTTTCCATTTTGCTTAGCCATTGTATGTAACCATTAAAAAATTACTCTTCAAATGCCATTTTAGTATTACCTATGAAATGTCAATAGATTTTGAGGGGTTTTTTATTGTATTTTTTCTGTGGCTTGAGAAATACAAATGTTTCAACTCTTATGTCATTACTAATTTCTAGTAAGATAGCAAAAGGGATGTATCATGAGATTCTAGCATAGTTGCTTTAGTATGGCTTGCAATAATAGACAATATTGTTGCTAATACAACAGACGAAAATGCATTTTTAGCTAATTTTTAAAAGCAAGCAATTGGATTACTTTCCAATTTGAAAAAGATTACTATCAACTAATATTGATAATGTGTTCGATTAGATGAGATTATGATGAAATGCTTCTTTCTACTTGTATTGAAGTATCGTAGATTTCTTTAGTACTATCAACTGCTGCATATATTTGAGTAATGGCAACTACATCACCTAACATAGGATGATAACATACCACCTTCTTCGGTTCCAGTATTGCCAGGCAAGGGCTGTATGTGGGGAGCACTTCCTTGCCATCAAGTAGTTGAACAGGTCTAAAAGACATGAAAAGGAACATAAGGTTTTTCTGTTTGCTTTTAGTTAAAAAACAGGTGTATGACACAGAACTTGTAGTGTAACTTATTATTAGATGTCTTTTTGTGGCTAATTGCTATGTATTTGAATTGCTAACTTGGATGGCTAGACTTACTCCATTTGTGTTTTTAACATCACTGTGATGAAACAATGGACAACAGTAGAATATACTTCAGAGATGGTCTCAATATTGTACTTGTCCTATTGTAGAAGAAATGCACATGTTCGTTATGGTAAACTATTTCTGTACTTCCACTTAGAGCTGATTGATTAACCTCATTGGGGTTTATCAAATTTTCCTTCTGTTTTAATTTTGTTTTGAACATTACTTTTTGCAGCTGGGATGTATCTTTCATTTTGTCTCCATCTTTTCATTGTTATTTAAGATGTGGTGAGTTAAGTGTTGCATAGTCGCAAACTGCATGTATAATAGCATAAAACTACAGAGAATACCTGACTCCTGGAATCTAAATCTACATTTGACCTGAGGAAGTGATTTGTGTTTTTTTTAAGAGTACTTGCATAATAGCCTAAGGAAAGTGCTTAGAGAAGGTAGGCAATCGCATGTTAATAAAATAATTTTAAGGTATTTTCTCTTTACATATATATATGTATATATATATATATATAATATTTGCACAAAATAGCATTCACCAGTGTTTGTGTCTCAGTATCAGTAAGCCTTGTACTATAAACATGAACAAAATATTTCCCTTAGAAATGCTGTCATATCAGTACTCGCTGGCCAAGATTCTCACTGCTAAATACGCAGAACTTCACTGAAGCTGACAATCTGGCTCTTTCTGTGGTTGATATAAGTTTTACAGGCTTGATTTTTTTTTTCACAATTGTCTGACTTTATTTGAGTTGAATTTGTAATATTCCTATCCTTCTGCTACTTTTAAGAATATTTAGTTTTGAATGGCATTTTATGCATTATCACAAAAATCCACCAAAAGAACCCTAGTTTTGAGAAAATGAAAAGGGTGGTTCAGCCAAGGTGCCACTAAACAGAGGATGTTTGAGTAGTGAAGAACTGTGTATATTTGTATCAAACTATAAATTTTGTTTTATGATTGACATTTTGCCCTGACCCTCTTAGAGATGTCAAACTGAGTATATCCAACAGCCTGAGAATATCAGGGTCCAGTGAGTGAATCTGAGTATAGAAACCTGAAGAACATCCAGTAAAGAAAGTCATTATTGACTACATCAAAATTAACAGAGCAAAAATTGCCCATAACATGGGCAGCTAAATCAGGAGGTTTTTCTTAATAATAGGAATTTCCACGTGGCCAGTCCCATTCTGTTGTAGGTAGCGAATCAAGTTCCCATCGCACGGTTGGTGGATTCAAAATTTTTTAAAGACAACGTGGAGTTTCAGATAGGGGGGAAGGGAAAGATGTTTTGTTTGTTGCAGGCATTTTTAGGAAGTATAAATATGTATTGATAGTTTTTTTAAAAAACTACCTGTGTGCTATGCATCTTTTCTCAAGTTGCAAAGCAGGCAAGAGAAGAAGGAAAAGTTTTTAATAGCATGTCTTCATTTCTTCAGCCTATATAAGCTCTCATCTCTAGTGGATTTTGGATGGTTAGATTCCTGAATACTTGGTTGACAGCATCGATTAATTGGACCTTATGCCCATTCTGCCAATTTTCTTAATTTTTTTACTTTGTGAGAGATGCAGCCATATTAGTTTGGTATGAGTTATCTTTCCTGTGGTATAAGGGAGTGAGAGATGTGTGATAGACTCAATAAAGATGCCAGCTAAGCAGATGCCCTTCTCTGAAATGATGATTTCACAGACTCTGGTGTCCTCCTGCATGAAGTTGCGGTGCCCTGGCATTGAGCTGTTCAGGAACTGGAAATGGTATGAAACATGCATTTGTAATGGAACACAGTATTCTTCATATAAGATCAGTAAAAGTTTTTATAGGGTTGCTGTCTGTTGGTAAACAGCTACAGCGTTATGTTTCAGAGGTAGAAGCACTTGAATGGTAACGAAGGGATTCTTGTGTACAGTTAACAAAGTATGGTGAGATCATTTGGGGCACAAGTCATGACATATAATAGTAATAATACACTGCATTTCATCTGAGGATTTCAAAGAACTTTATAGAAAACATTATTGAATTAAGTATCACTCTAACCCTAACCCCCTGTGGAACCCTGCTGAGAGTACTTAAATCATCAGGTGGGCTGACTGCAGAAATACCATACCATTTTTGCTCTGTGTTGGTCACCATGCCTTTGCTGCACACAGGTAATTCAGGAAGCTTCAGTCATACATATCCTGATGAATACTTTCAACATGGAGATGCCAAGGCATACAGAAATGGATTGACTTGCTACAGGGAAACAGTAAGTCCAGCACAACCATCCCAACCCCAAAACAGTCCCAAAAGGTCTGGCTGCTTGCAGTGGTGGTCGGCTTGGGCTGCTGGGTCTCTGGGTTCTGCCATTGAGTTACGTGCGTGCCCTCGTCCCCTAAGCTGTGTGGGGATCGTGCCTGGATCTTGACTGTGCTCCACAGTGAAGATGAGGTTTTTGACTGCTTTGCATGAAAAGGGTTAACTTCAGATACCTGGAATGAATACTGTTGTCACCTGGCTGTTGTACAGTTTGAAGTGCTCTGTAATATTACAGCAGATAACACTATGCAAACACAGTACAGTTGGAACCTGGCCATGTAGAGTAACAATTTCATGAGTTCTGATATACTGATACATGTATATGTCAGAAAACCAGCATATTTATATGTGTTAACACCATCGGTATGAGATACATTAAACACAAACAGCTTTTCAAGGGCAAGACAGTAGTTGCACAAACACTGTAGTTGCAAAGAGTAAGAGCAGAAACCATCTGTTGTGTAGCGTATTTTGATGAAAACATCCATGATGGAAACCAAAGCTAATTAAACAGTTACTCCACAATGCAATTTAAGGGTCTTTAAATAATCTTCTTTAGAAAATTGGTTTGGAAAGACAGCTGTAAACGACACTGGGGTTTGCCCCACCAGCACTGCTGCCTGTGTAAGGCCTTTCCTGCACCATTGCTATGGACCATTCACTCACCTCTTGTCCCTTTGGTTGAAGGAGATAGCAGTAGTATCTTAGAGGTATTCTTTAATGTTTGTGCTATTCTAGACCTCATATTTTGCGGCAGTGAAATGTAAAACTGCTTCTCTCCTTTATCTGTAGCAACAAATGAAAACGTGTAGGTTCTCAACTGACACAATTTTGGCTAAAATCATATTTTTAAATAGAAACAAAGTATGGGTTATGCTAATAGAACCTCATTTGAAATTTAAACTGCGGCTGTTCACATTCAATAATGGAGCTATACATCAAGGAGTTTTCTGCAAAAACACAAAAATACTAATTCTTCATCCTCAGATCTGTAAATCCAGACTGATGGGATTTCAGCCCTTCATCTCTTAGTGACAGGCAGCAGCATCAGTGGAATAAAACTAAAATGTGATCCCCTTTCTCTCCACCTCCTTCCCCTAATTTTACTCTGACAGAGAAAGAATCGCAGTTTTAGCTGGTGTCTTTACTCAGGGGAAAAAATGATCTGTCATCAGGTCTTTTAGGGAGAAAGCTCTTCAGTGGAGCAGTTAAATGGTACTTTGATTCTCGGTGCAACTTATACCTGTATTTTTGCAAGATACGATAAATGATTTCTGAGACAGTTATTGAGAGCAGAATCAAGGTCATCAACCTTCCCCCAAGAGGTCATTATCTCTCAGTTCTTGTTTCTGATGAAAATGTGGAACATGGGGGAGATGGGCTCCAGATGAACTGTCTGAAACTGTGCAGTCTCAAGTGAGCAATCCCCAGCCATATGTTAGTAAAAGATGTACTTCTGTTTTTTTCAGCTGCAAAAATCAGTGACTATGATCAAGTTTTTCTAGATGCATTTTAATTGATTTTGCAATAATTTAGTGCATGCATGTTGAAGTGTATCGTTCTAAATCCCCTAACATGCATACATTATTGTAAAGTCCTCTAAAATTCATGATGAAAAAGAAGCCTTTGGGTAATTTGAAGTTGAGACCTCCTGTGTCTTTGGAGAAATTTGGTTTGAAGCCTTACAGCTAAATTCCAAAGCTCTTCATTGTCTGGAAATGAGTTGCTCCCATACTGGAGTTGGCTTGTTAAGCTGAGTCTCTGCATATGGCTGGAAATAGTTGTCTGAAGAGACAAAAGATGTAAATTGCCACAGCAAAAGAAATATTTAAAAACTTCTGTACAAAACTAAAATGATGTGGTCTTATACCTAGACTAGAAAATGGTTACCATCTTAGTATTAAGATGCTTTGGTAGCAGCTCTTGTAAGTATTTAACTTCAGATCAGGATTGCACCTCCGAAGTATCAGGATAAACCAGCTTGCCTCAGAACACTCCTGACTATAAAGCTGGACAAGGGCAAGCACTCCAGAAATGGATCAAAAAGTATGCAGTAGTACAAAATAGTGTCTTGAAGCACGTCGTGTGGGTATAAAGTGCTCGGCATCAGCTGTCCTGCTGTACAAGGCCATTCTGGTTTGGCTCCACTATTTCCTAAAGTAGACTAATTTTCTCAGTTAAATAAGGCCACCGGGATCCTTGTCAGAAAAATAACCCTGTAAAAAAAACCCCAAACAACCAAACCCTTTCTTATCTGTGAGTAATGTAATATTTTCACTTTCTGCTCAGATAGTGGATTAGAATCTGTAACTGTAGAGGTCTCTTCTGGAACTAAAAAATGTTTTCAGATATTCACATGTACTTACATGACAGTGGACTATTTTTATTTTGTATATTTAAAACTGTATTGAAGCAGGAGTTGTTTTTATCTAGACTATTTCCATTTAAAATGTCATTTAAAGGGTGACGTTTTGAATTTTTGATCTCACCTTCTCTGTTCACTTTTCTAAGGGAAGCTTTAAAAAGATATGTTAAAGAGGAGAACTAGATGACCTGTGTGGAGGGCTGTCCTTTTCAAGTCCCTTTTCTGTGGTTATATGATAAATGAAGCAATAGCGAAGTTAGTGCTTGTTTATCAATAGGAAAAAAAAAAAAAGGAAGCTAATACTGAAAGCTGAAAGTTGAGTACTTTTTCATTGTAAATCTCTGTCATCTTCAGTGTTCTAACAAATTATGTGTGTGGGGGGTGGGTGTGTGTACATACACACACGCGTGCGTGCGCACATGGAAGTATGTGGACATGGTGCTGAATTTAGTATGGCACATAGTGAAGAGTGTTGATGATGGCAGCAATATTGATGAGGTAGTTCACTGGACAGGGCATCACTTGTTCTCATTGCTTGTAAGATGAAGATTTAGTTTGCTTCTCTAAACGGAGTCTCTCTGCTTTCTGCCCAGGTTTCTAATCTTGTGCAAATTTCTAGTGTTTTTCTGTCCTAGTCAGTGTTTGTAAATGAGATTGCTCTACGCTGATATCTGTAGTTCTTCACTGGACACTTCACCATGATTTATGAGCTCTTAGTTATCAAAGTCTTCGCTTGTGGCCCATCAGCCAATACTCTGTTTCCATGACACTACTTACGGCGCTGAGTTAATGACTTACCCGTTCCCGTGCTCTTCAAACTGAGTCAGTAGATAGCTACTTGGGTAGCGTACTGTGAAACAGTAAGATGAAATGCCAAAGGTAAAAATCCAAATTCTATGTTCAGGAATTACTCAAAAGCCAATATGTGTGTCTATTGTAGCTTGCTGTTTAATAATTTAAAATTCTACGTATATTTGCATTATTTTTAAAATAGTCATACTGACTCAAATAGCTTAAAATTTTGCACCTTTTTTTGTGCTTATGGGTGAAACTGAGTGTCATGGGATGTAAGGAAATTGGCAGTTTGTAAATATATATAAAATAGACCAAGGAAAAAGAGAAAAAGAACAGTTGTGAGACTAGAATGACAAGGAGATAGTTATGAAATGCCCATTAATCCCAGTAGTATTAGACCATCCACTATAGTGTAAGGTAATCAAATATTTGAACATCGATGCATTTCATTGGTAAGACAGTAAAGGTACAAAGAAAATGGAAAAATTGATAAAATGGACTCTGTAGTGTTTTGTACAATGTTGTAATTGCTCACCAGGCCCACCATAAACACGGACTCTTCGAACCTCTTAAGCCTTTGCCGTATAGCTGTAGGAGCATTCCCAAACGTTCAGATTTTCAACATGTTGAAACATCAACATAACGGTAATTTTTTCTAACATTGAGCTGTGTATTTCAAATATTTCATTCATTGATAAATAAAACACTTCTATTGAAATAGCTTATGGTTTATGTAAAATAATTTATAAAAAAATTGCAGATGCATATATTCAGTGACTGCTTGTCATGCAGAAGTCTGGCAAATATGAGTTTTTAAGTGTGCTCTGAAGGTGGACAGCTTTACCTTTATTTACTTCCGAAGGACAGGCAACGTGACTGACTTACAATTTACTGTGTTTCGTGAATTTCAAAATTAAAATAGCCCAATCATTTGTAATTTTTCCCCATTGCTTGAGAGCGTCTGTGGCACTAATGTTTCACTTAATGCTGCACTCACTCTTGGAATAAAAAAATGAGATACTCTTTAGACTGGAACACGGAAAATTCCCTTCCTGGCCTGTAGGAAACACTGAAAGCCTGAACCAGGAAATTCTGGAAGGAGAAGGACCTTTGCCTCTCAAGCTTGTGTGTGTAAGACTACTTTACTCTGAATAGTTTTTCTGCTCACTCCAGACCTATCTGAAAGGGTTATGCAGGAAGGAAACAGAGTGACTGAAGTTCACCACACAGTTGTTAAAAAGATAAATCAGGTTAGAAGATGAATGAGGGTTGACACCATCCTGAAGAATTGAAAGTCCTGAAGTAGTGTCTGGTTGCGTACGTGTTAACTGATCACTTCTCAAATGTGGCTTTTACACTGGCTCTATTCTTAATACTTACTGCTGGGTTCCACCCAGAGATCGCATTTGCTGCTGTTGCAGATGTCAATTTTGTAATTTCTTGATTTGCTACTGCAAGTTGATGGTGAAATATTATGAACTTGGCTTGGTTCGTTGTGAGACATTGCTTAAAGGTCCGAACAAGGTGCTATGAAGGCTTTGGTGACTCTCTTGTGTTTCTGTTACTTTTCTTTCAGTTAAGTTGAATGCTGGCTGGGCTTAGGACTGAGGGAATCCTTCCCGTTACCCGCGTTGACTTTCCCAGGGTAGCAGGGTGCTCTACATCATTTCCGTGCATGTGTCTTCCATCAGATGAAAGTATTGTGTCAAGGGAAGCATGTGAATAGTACTTATATAGCTGCCTGATTTGTGGGCAAAACCAGGCAGAATTGTGCCTGAAGAAACAAAAATATTCCTAAAAATTAGACCCTGAACGTTGGTTTAAAGGTTGTGTCCTTTGGAAGGATTTGAAGCAGTTTAGGTGCTTATGTTGCTCTAGGGACTTTGAGTACTGTGAGGTTTTAAGGAAGGCTAAGTATTCCAGGAAGTTTAAGAGCTTATGGCATCGTAAATATTTAAGATGATTTAAAAGGTTATGTCCTCTTTAGTATTTGAGTTGGATTAAGTGCTTATATTGCCTTAAGGACTTTTTCCTTTTTTTGCCCTAAAAGGAACCTAGGAAATTAAATGGAAAAAAAAACCCACCCAAAACAACAAAAAAACCCCCCACCAAAACTGTAGGTGCAATATTTGGGCTGCATTTGAGAAATGCAAAATTCTAGGTTTCAATAGCAGCATTAATTTGACCACACTACCTATGCATCAAAGATAGAACAACGGAGGGTGTATAGGAAACAGTTGGATATGAAATCCAGAAGCAGTAGGTTGTAATACCTTGACAACCAATGCATTGGGAAATGGTTTTTTCTTCTTCTACTTGTTCTGTATGGCCTGATAAGGAAGATCAAGATCAGGATAGAATCAGATCGTGGAAATGCACGGAAACAATTCATCTTAGAAGGTGAAGTGCATCTTTAATTCAGTATGCAAGAAAATAGGAAGCTATTTAATTTCTTTTCGATGTTTTGCTGATATTTTACATCAGTGATAAGGAATAATAATATATGTCTCGGTCTCAATAGCTTGCTTTTTCAAAATTCTATCAATTTATGTATTTACTCTTGTATTCTGAGATACCTCGCCTAAATTCTTCACTGAAGTGTATATGCGTAGAATGTTTTTGAAGTGTCTGTGCTTCCGTAATTGTAGGTATATTCCTAAAAGTGTATTTTCTATTTGCTATTATATTAACCAAACCCATAAAGTTTCTCAGTGCATAAAAAGCAAATTGTCACCATGTAATCAATGTATTCTATGCTGCCTCAAATAAATAGGCATCAGCTCATCAGTCCAAACTCATATTTTTCTCATGGGCCTCTAATAAAGCATTGATATTGCTGGGTTCCTATAGCACAATTGTGGCAGTTGTGTCTGCTCCTGCAGGCTGCTTTGGCCCAGCACCCACAACAGCCATCTGGGCTGTGTCTGGTGATCCCATGGGGAAAAACATTAAGTTATCTCTGGGATGGTCCTATGGCACAGATACTACATTCTGGCAGGGAGAACGTCAGCAGAGGAGCCCTGCTCTTCCGTGGTGATGTACTGGCCAAAATGTCTGTGCAACATAAGATCCATGAGTTGCTGTGCCCCGTGATAACGGCTCCTCACTGATCGTGTTGCCTACACAAAAAAATCAGCTTGCCAGTTGAAGAAGAGGAGTGGCATCTACAGGAACAAGAGTTGGGGGTGAAGGTAACCTGAAGCCTTCATGTCTGGGCAGGCAACGTCCAGCCTGTATTCAGCTACCTAAGGGGGATGAGTGCAGTGTCTTCCACATGGCCACATGCCCCCAGAAAGTTGACTGATAACATCCCAGCAAGCTGAAATACGCTGTCAGTTATTTAATACTGGTGATAGTGCTGGCTCGCTGCGTCCCAGCAGTTACGACCAAGAATCACCAAGAACTGGTAGGACAGAGCGTTCAAAGGATGGGATGGTCAGAACTGAGTATCTGACATCTTCCAGGCTATGGCTGTGGCTCTCTGTTACATATCGTTTAATGCAGATTTGAAAAGAATCTGGTAGAGGAAGACAAGAAGAAAATGGGATATACTTCAAAATATAGGTCTAAGTGCAGTGCTCTGGTTGAGCTATTGTTGCAATGTGTTGATGCCATACAATCACATCATTATGTATTCTAAACTGAAGTTGGTGTAATTGTGAGTTCAGCTGCTTCGGAACTGACTCATGGTTATTAAGAATTCTTCAGAACTACTAAAAGGTATGTTTATGTGTGCACATCTTTAATTAAATTTAATTTCCTGTTACTTTTGGTAAAACCTGTGGAGGAAGGACCAATGTTTTTCCTGTCTTTCTCTCAAATTTACTGTCATCTGAGATTTTTAAAATTACTATTTCAATATGGATGACCACTTCACTGTCCAAGTAATGAAAGAAAAATACCCAGTTCACCAAACCAGGATGGTCCCCTGCTGAGCCTCATTCATAATATCCTTTTTTTATTACTAGTCTCTACATCAAATTTTTGAAAACATTTTTTTTTTCCTTAAAGTATTTTAAATTAGTATTTGTTTCCTTAGCTTTTTATTAAGAGTCATTAACTTCTTTTTATATGTCACCCACTGCTTCTTTCCCATTCAAAAACTATTTTTCTGTGGATGGAGAAATTTTATTGGCTTGCTAGGTTTTGCTCATGACAAAACTATATTGTTAAGTATGTATTTTCTTGTTGTAAAAAAGAAAAAAATCTTTTAGGTTTTGTTTTTCTCAAGAATATTTCTGGAACTGAAACTAATTGGACAAGACTGTCATGCCTTAAGTCCTCTTCTTTCACCTTTTTAAGACAGGCATTGGATTTTTGCCTTCTTGCTGTTCTGGAACTCCATCCATTCTCTAAAAGTTCTGAAAAATGGGTGTGAGAGAATTTCAATTAATTCTTTTAGAGTCCTTTGCACTGCAGTTAACTGTCCTATCTATTGATGCAATGTGGCTGTTCATGGGAATAATTGATAGAAACCTTATTTACTGGACTGATTTGAGTTAAAAATAAATTTTAAGAATAAAGATTATTTTAAACTCTTATAATTTCACTGATTTGGTTTTAAGTAGCTATAAATGACAGGTTAGCAAAATTTCAGTGCAATCAGGCATTGGAGACGTTGGAGTCTGGCATTCTTCAACTGGCTTCATGGCACAAGCCAACATCACGTTCTTACCTATCCTAAGTATGATCTTGATTAGTCTGGGCTGATCTGACAGCATCTAACTTACTGAAGTATCTCTTCATCTGTTTTCCCTGTTCTACTCTTAATTTTTTATCCCTTTTCTCACTAGTTTTAGCTATCAGATTGTATTTGTCTTTTATAGCAAAGACTAAGGAAAATGTATTTGTCTTTGTATCTTCTGCAAATAGCCTGATCAACTCTTCCTTGAATTTTCTTCTTACTCTTAAGAAACTTAAAAAATGCTTTTTTGCTACTAATTCAGGTTTTTTGGAAGTTGTATTTCACTTTCTGGTTTTGCTTTTCTGACTATGTCCCCGTATGGTCACGTTTTACTCCCTTACATACTTGTGTTCATGCACGTGTACTCTCCTGAAGTTGCAGGTCCTTCAAGAGTTTGTGATTTAGTGTTTTTTTAACATTTACATAGTTTGCTCTTACACCTTAAATTATACTCCTTTGTGGACCTGCCAGTTCTCTTGAACTTCTTCTTCTTCCCTTTGAGTTCTATTTTGCAGGATGATGGCTGCCAAATCATTTATCCAAGTCCTTTTCTGTAATCTCCCTTGACTTTGTTCTCCTAGTCTCCTTTCTTCTTCTCTTCCTTAGAAATCAGAATTCTCTCATGTTATGGTGTAGAGGAATGAAGCTGGGTTAATTAGCATTGTTAATATACAACTGTGGGCTGGCTTCAGAGGCAGCGGGTTGGCCGATGTAGACAAGGTGCAGCTGTGGCTGGTTAAGTTAAGGTGTTGAGCAGCCAATGGAAAGACAGCAGCTGAGGAAGAAGAGGGAGAAGAAGAAGCAAGAAAAGAGAGAACACATGCCCTGGATGAGATGAGGAGAAGGCAGCAGAGGGACTGTATGAAGAATGTGCTGGTATGAGATGGTAAAAGACCTTGTTGCAGCTTGATAGTTTGGAGAGTGCTGTGACATTCTGGTTTCTTTCAACCAAGCCACCCTCAATTTTCATGTTTCCAGTGAGCTGAAGGTTGAAGATTTAAGTGGAATCTAAAATGTTGTTTTTTGTTTTTTTTTTTTTTTTTTTTTTTTCCTTTGAGTGTTTTCCTCAGTTTCTGTACTGAAAAATGGTTCCCAACACATTTCTGGATAGCCTGTGTCTTGCTGTCTCCTTTCCAAAAAGATGGCCAGCTAGTTAAGTTTCCTTGTTACTGCCAGATTCTGCTGACACTTGCTTGCACACTGCTTGATCACAAAAAAATCTCACTTATGTGATCTTCTGAGGAGAGAAAACACAGTATGCTATGCAACAGAGACAGAACTGTGCTGGGATGTGCAGGGAACCAAATGTCAGCAAAGATGTGAATTTATCTTTTTATATTACATTGGTAATACTGAAAAAAAATAATTGGTAATACTGAAAAAGACTGAATTTCAGCTTATGGTTCTTGTGGCCACGTCTAAAACAAAAAAAAAACCTTTTGGAAAATTAGAGATGGTGCCAGAAACAATTATGAAGGTGATTTAAGAACTTGAAAATTGCCTTGCAGTGAAATATTTCAGGAGATAAGTCTGTTTACCTTTTCAAAAAGATGTTTGAGAAGTGACTTAATTACAGCATACCTTCACAGAGAGAAAATATCTGGTGCTCTAAAGAGCTCTTTAATCTAGTACAGCAAAAGCATGACATGAAACAATTGTCTTAGCTGATTAAAGAATAAATTCTGTTTTAGCTATAAGTGTTTGGTCTCAATAATAAGGTAACTGCCTGAAGTTTTATATTCTGTGGTATTACAGGAAGTCAGACTTGATCTAATGATACTTTCTGAGCTTAAATTCTCTTTAATCCATGAATCTTCTCAACTTCGGCCATTCTGCAAAACACATGGCCCTCTTCTTGACAACCTCGACAGCCTGTGGAAGAGAAATACACTTGCACTGGAAGGGACTTCTAGGATAAGATAAAAAACGGGCAGGGGAGGGAAGACTCCCTTTTGAACTAACTATGGTTTATTATGGGAGATCTCATTTCTAAAGGCATTTTCTAAATTTGTGACTGGTTTCCATTTTCTTACGCTAGGTGGAGGGCCTCTTCCAGAAACTGTTAGTCATGGGAGTTCATTTAATCTTTGATTTTACAGTTAACTGCCCTCTCGACAAGACGGGTTGCTCTTTTGCCCAGCTTCTAGTGAGCTTTGTTGACTACTTCTTTAAGAAAAATTCAGAAAGATGATACAAGACTTGATTATCTGGAATGCAGAGTCCATTAGTGAATTCTTTTCTCATAGAGCATAGTAAAAGTTGGGGGTGCTCTCTTTCTTGTTACTGTCTTCTACAGTACTGAAATGTTAGTTTACGTCAGTCAGAACCATGTCCATCAGCCTTTACCCAGCACAGCACCAAAGCTATGGGTTACCCACTTTACTTACAGGTATCCTGGAATTGGAAGAAAGAAAATACTCTTACTCGGAGATTACAGACACTTGCACCACAAATACTCTAATCAAGAAACCAGCATAAACCCTTTTTCCCTCCTCAAGGATCAACATTCGGGTTATGAAAATGTGCCTTAGGCTAAAGTTTGGCATGAAAATCTTCAACCCAAGAGCAGACATTTTTTGTCATATTTCTTTTCGTCAGTCGTGTTTTAGGAAGTGCAGAAGATGGACAGCATTACAGTAATGCTTCCATGTGGGTCCACAAGTTTGAAATTTTTGTGTCGAGAGGAATGACAAGTAGTAGGTAAATTTCTAATAAAACCAAATTAATGATGAACAGATTACCCCATGTTTGCTTTCCGCATGCCTTTCTTACAGTTCCCACATAAACAATGTAAGGAAGCATCTTTAGGTGTAAATACTTTCTACCTTTGTGGCATCTGGGCATCTGGTCTGGGCTCAGCAGTGATACCTTTAAGAAATCTAGAAACAAGCTTGTTACATGTTGAAAATGAGGCATCACTACTCTTGCGCAAATCGCTTGTAAAGTGCTTGTCTTCACAACGATTGAACTTACCATGCCTATTTTAATATTATTTTCCACAAATCTTTCTACTTATTTTGCTCTTCTAAATCCTTGCATTTGCTCACCTTATTGGTATAAGAGTAGTAAGGCTAAGAGGTGTTCCACGTCATTTACTTGAAAAAAGCTTAATAGCAAAGCCAAATCAATGCTTTTTTAATTTTTTTTTCAGATGTTAAAACCTGATCAAACAATAAAGTATGCTTTTGTTTATCTTGTAGTGTTTGTAAGCATTGGCTTTGATGCCAGACTTTTCTGTTTATCAGCTTATTTTGTAACATTTTAAAACTTAACAGCTGTGCCCCTTTTGCAACAGCAACTGCCTGGCTCTTGTGCCTCCCAGGGTGCAGTCTTCTCACTCATTATGAGTGTCTTTATGTTTTGTTGCTTTTTACATGGAATGCTTTTAAAAACCCATGAAGATACTTACAGTTTTGCTTTTTGCTGTCCTGCTGAAAGGATCAAAAAGGAGGAACAGTGCCACTGCACTCTTTTAATTCAAAATTCATTGCAATTTCTCCATTACAACTTTTGCTTGCGTTGGCGTGATTTACCGTGAACTTGGAGACCACATCCTTAATGTCATTGTGTTCATCACTGACCACAGTTCTGTGGCCTGCTCCTTGGTGTTTGTATAAGCCATGTTAACACTGAAACTTGACCAAGGCTCACCACAGGCAGTTTAAAGAAAAAAAAAAAAAATATATATTCTGTTTTTTAGAATAGCAGACATGTCCATGTTTGATGCAAAGAAGCAAATAGCATCCAGGGGATGGCAAGGTGTTCAGTAGGGTGTTGCCTGTACTGAAGCGGTACTCTTTGTCTCTCTTCTAATTCTGGAATGAAAGTTATGGTTTTATAGCATCTGTAGAAAGTTGGTGATAGCATGTGACACAGTGCACCACTGACCAACTGTACTGGTGAATCAGGGGCTTACAGAGCGTTCATCTTGCAGGGCCGCAAGTTGCTGCTGAGGAGCTGTATCTTGGGGCAGCTGGAAAGGGAATGGCTCCTGTCACCTGCAGGAGCTCAGAGAGAGGGGTGGCTGCCTGTCAGCGCCCCATGCCTTGATTGCATCTTGCCCTGTGTGCAAGGCAGTTCTGACGTCATTCTGAATGCAGTGTTTGCTTAGAACATGACACTATGGTGCGACTGAAAAAAACAAAGCAGCAGTGCAACATGATGCTGCGTGCTGCTTCACTTTGAGCAGTGGCACAAAACACGTTTGAATACCATAAGAATTTGATCTTCCTTGGTGCCATTGCGGCATACACTATTTTTTTTTTTTCTTTATGCATGAATTAAATGGCTTTGTTCCCCAGCTGCCTTGTGGGAACATCTCTCTGGGGCACACTGGCTTTTAGTTTCCTTTGCTTCACCTAGCTCTTTAGCAGAAGGCACCTGGTGCCTTCCCTACTCTGGTCCAGATTCTGTTGGTCTTTGTGCCAGAGGGCATGATTCAGAATGTCTTTTTGCCTGTGTGGCTAAAGATGTATGCTCAAGGTGATTAGCTTCCTTATGTACTTGAAGAAAATTTCATTGCTTCTGCTGACTGAGGATTCTGAGCAGATGTAGCAACCAACTGGAGATGCTAGACAGAGGGTTTTATTCTAGTTCTTGGCCCTCACTGAACCTGAAGGAGCTGTAAGCACATAGAATGCCTTCATCTGGTCTGTCCTGTCCACATGATCGAGCAAAAGAGTCATGCTCCTTTTCCTTTGATCTTCTTCTGAATCCTGTATTTCATTTTATTTGTTGTGGGGTTTTTTTGTTGTTTTTGTTTTGGCGGGTTTTTTTGCCATGCAGTGCCTCACCTTCATTTGGTATCAGTTAAAGACTGTATTTGGAGATTACATGCATCTGGACTATTTCACAGCTTGGATCTTCAGAGGCTTTCTAAATCTTTCTGAATCTGCTCAGGCTGAGGAGAAGAGTCCAGACGGCAAAGCTCCTCTTGGATAGGGGCTGTTTGCAGGTCCCTTCTGCTTTGAAGCAGGATGTTGTGGCTGAATTAATGTGTGGGTGTGGGCAAGGGATCCTGGAGAAGACCCAGGGGTTTAGGTCTGCTGTGGGAGTTAGTTGGTGTGTAGACAGTGCTCCACCTCATGTCTGAATTGTAATGAAGTTTACACTGGAACTAGATAACTTGCTCTCTAAAGCAAGACACATCTGCAATCTAAACAAAAATGACTGTTTTGAATTTGGGCATCTTCATGGTTGCATAATTTTATTTCAGATACGGAAACTTCTGTTTAAGGGCAGTTGCTTTCACCTCAATGTCGTCTTTAGCTTAAAAATCTCAGATATAGCTGAAGTCTGTAATAAAAGACATATTACTGAGTATGTCTGTGTTCAGTGAGTAAAGTTCAAATGCTTTCAGCAAGTCAGATATGTCTGTGTTCAAAAACAAGGCAGTTCTTATTAGAACATACATTACAAAATATAAGCACAGCAGTCTGGATGATCTTGTATCTACTGAGTTACCTTATAGCATATGGATGGTTGTAGGTTTACACTGATGCAGCAGTGTAGGTTTAGAAAAAAAGTGGGAAGTGAACAATGAATTTTCAAGCTTCTGTTGTTCTCTCAGCACTGTTTAGGGCTTCTGTTATAAGCTGTGGGTCTTTTTTTTTTTTTTTTTTTTTTCTTAAAAAGGCTAAAGGATGAAAACCTGTTCATCGGAGGACTCGTTCCACTTAGGGCTTTGATTCTTTCCATAGAAACATAATTGTAAGAGCACCAAAGAAACAGTGGCACTCTTTGAAATTTGACTGGTGTTCATTTGTATCAGTTGTTTACAAAAGGTGATAAACGCAGTAACTTCTGTGGGGAAATACTCCTGTAAATTTTATTTTTCTACAGCTGTTCTCAGAGCTGTGAAAAAAATGATGCAACACTTCCATAGCATTAAATTTGAGAAATAATTACACTTGGCAGTTTTTGTTTGCAGCAATGCACGAAAGGCTGAAGGCTTTTGTACAGTTCAAAGAGCACATTCCACAGATCTAGCAGTTGTAGGTTGCCTGCAGGGATCATTTGTATTTTCAAGGAAAAAAAGCATCAGAGTAATGCCCAGACCATTTGGTTGTATACTCTCAGCTCTTTGTTTTTAAATTTCACCTGTATGAAAAGTTATTCAGAAATAAGCTGTATACAAATGTGGCATACCTTAATGTCAGTTAAAAGATTTTATGTCAAATTGAATTGCTTCACATTCTTTCTTATTGATGCTTAATAATGTAGAGATTAATATGAAACGTAAAAGAACAAAAAAATGAGGGTTGGCATTGTTCAAACACATGGGAATGGTGAAAATAGTGGCAAAGGGAAATCCCTTTACACATTGGGATCCTGGAGTTGTTTGTCAGCTTATTGCACTAGCCAAATTGTACAATACTCAGTGTTGTTTTGTTGTAGGAGAGCCCTGGTCAAAAAGGTAAACCCTCTCATCTGGTGTGCCAAGCCTGGAAAACTTGCCAGCTCCTATATCACATTTGCAGCTCTGTCAGTCTCCATAAATGTGTTGACTGTCACTGTGTGTCTGTCTAAAGCTCCTGCTTATCTAACAGGAGGTGATGTGAATATTTTTACGCTATGTACCCTAACAGGATTTTTGGTGAAATATTCCATGGTATTTCTCAGAGGGGGAATCTTTTTTTCTATTGCTAGGTCGTTATCTTGATTTGTTCTGTCTGTGGGTTGTTGCACAGCTACAAAACTCCAGTCTTCTTGTTTTCAGTCATGTACAGACACAAAAAGTTTGAAGCTAAGAAGCCTTGCTCTGGAGCATAAATAGTTTTTTCCCCCATCATTTGTGCTAGCAGCTTAGTTAGCATTGCTGAAGCCTCTCTCACCTCCATCCCTGCAAAGTGCAATGCCTTGAGCTGAACCCATGCCATGACCTGGTAAGGAGCGGTGGTACGGTGGACCTCCTCAGGCCCAGTGCCTTTCTGACAGTGTGCTTCACCTAAAAGTGCATGGCTCTTCAAGGTCACTTAACCACTTTAATCAGCTTTTTAAAAGGAGTACTTGAAGATTTCTTAACCATTAGCTTTAAAAAATTAAGGCATATCTTGTATTTACTGCTGTTGCTTGCGAGTCATGATAGCCATCATGGCCAATTCTTGCTGGAACGGTTTCATGTCTTTTATTAAGAAGTGGTATAAAATGTAGAGAAGAAGGAAGAGAATTAAGAAATAAAACCAGTTAAGACTATAAATCAGTTAGTTAAGTAACTGTAAATTAGATTATGGAATAAAATTGAAATACTTGGCATGACATTTCTGTCCCCTCTCTTTGGATGGAAGTATGACATTTGTTGATTTAGTTATTTTCTTTTATTATTAATATATATGTTTTATTATGTAATAATAGATCTTACTGAAAATCAGTGAGGCAAGTTTGCGGTAAAATTCCTATGCTGGAAACTTTTGATTCTTTCCAAGAATATGGCAGTAAAAATTTTGGGATTGTGTGAGATTGTGCATATTTTCTTGATAAAGGTGGTTTGTTTTAAGGCCAAGCACAGCTCTTAATCAGTTTGAAGAATGAAGAAGAGACTTGTAATGAAGTTGAAACAGAAAGGCAGAAGGGACTTGATCATCTAAACATGACTGTGATCTGCAGGCTGTTGGATCTGTAAGCAGGTGACCACTGAAGTTTTGAGGTAGACGTTTGAACTGCTACACGGCGGGGTGTAGCCTCTGTCTGCCGTGTGAAGGGTGGGTGTAAAAGGTCCAGCTCCTAGAAAAACAACTGCCTGGAGTAGTAGCCCTGATTCCAGCCACCTGAGATATGAAGAGCACTGTAGGGCACTCTCACCACGTGGAATTCACTGTTTGTATCCCAGTAGTCTGTCCTCAACTCTGCAGAAGCAAAAATACCCGATTTTGTGACATCAAGAATTGTGCTGAAATCAGTAGACTAAGAATGACTTGATAGTGTTCTTCTAAATGACGGGTACTTTACACAGTCAAAACATGTCGTATTTGCAGACTGAAAGTGAAACAGTTGGTCATCTCTAGATAGGGAAGTGGTTTGGATTTCATGACGAAGGAAACCCTTAATCTTTGCTAATGCAGATGTTTTAATTAATACTTTCTTCTTCAAAAATATGCTCATGTGAGTATCTCTCAGTGTCAAGTAATCAAAACCAGTAACATAAGAACGATTTAAGAAAGGAAGGAGTTTATCAATGTTCCATCTTCTGACCTCAAACTCATCAGTTTCTTTTGGGGAGAAGATTGGAATCAAATTCTGCTCAGTCAGGTAGGAGGTTTCATGAAACCAGCATCTGAGTAGGGCTTCTTGCAGGAATGTTATGAGCAGGATTTTGCCTTGTATAGCTGGTTGAGGTCATGTAACGCAAATATTACTGGAATTTGGGATAAGAAGTTAGGACAATAAGGGAGCCCTTGTGCAAGCACTAATTGCTTATTTATTTTTTTTAAATGCAAATACCTGTTCCTTTTACCAGCCTGTCTAATACTGTGCTTTTCTCCTGGGGCAAACAAATAGATAAATAATAATAATAATCTGTATTATATGTCATCTCTTCCAACAGTTTTGTTAACTGCCCTTTGTTTTCCATAGCCATTTCTACATTGTGGTCTTCAGTTCCTGACTGTGTGCTTGGTCTTCTTGCCTTCTCCTCATTTCTTGTTTGCTGTACGTGAGAAATGCTGTTCTAAGTTGTCTTCTCTTTCATCCTTCTGTTTTTATCTGGCTCCCAACTGGAAACTCGAGCATGACTCTGCTCTCTTTCCCTGGGCTGGAGTTTCTCAATTGTCCGGCTTCCTTCTGGCAATTTGCATTAGCTTCTGTAAGATGCAAGCTTTCCATTTAGAAAATAAATTTCATTTGTTTTCTGTAGAAAACCTTAGAAATCTGTAAAGTGGAAGAAAAAGTATTGCTGTCTGCCGGGGCTTGGTAAAGACAGTCACATTGCCACTGACACAGATTTTGTGCAGCAACTGAAACCTGCAGCTGTCCCACTCCACCTATTTACTTGCTTTTAGTCTCATGTTTCCACTTTTGCGCATTATCCCTCAACATCTTATTCATCCCCAGCCTGTTTCATGCACAGCCTACATTTGCAGAAACTGTCCTGGACTGTACCTGCTGCTGCAATTACTCTCATTTATCTTCTCCCTTTACCTCTGAACTTGTTGTTTCTTAGGGTACAGCTACTCTGAGTTTTCTTTTTACAAAGCTATCACAGATCTTTTGCTGCATTCCTTCTCTCAGCTGCAGTTTGAGTTCTTTAGGAATAATGCTCTGGATCACATTTCTTCTATTCATACTTATCTTAGGCACCTTCTCTAAATTTTGCCCTCTTGTTTTGTGATATTTTACACTGCTCTGGAGCATTTTCAAGCATTTCAGTGTGTTTTGCATCTTTTTTACTAGACCTTCTGTGAATTTTAATTAATGTCGAAAGTTTTAATTTAAGGTTTTCTTTCATGTCCTTCAGCGAATGCTGTCTATTTAAATTGTATGTTGTTAGGAGAAGAACTGCAAAAATGTGAGTAACAAACTTCTCTGTGACCCATTTGTTTCCTAAAGTGGAAGTCTGGTGGCATTTTTGTTATTGCAACATTTTGCACACCAGTAAAAGATAATTTTGGATTCATATATATAGAAAATATATACATTGAGAAAACTTCAGAAAATTCAAAAAAGAATGACATATAGCCATAATTGGAAAGGTGTTTGGTAAGGTACAAGATGCTCATACCATTATGCTGGCTAAATGTATATGAAAAACAGATTTCCAATCCTGTATCGGTTTTAAGTGTGTGCAATTGTAGTACGTGTCATCCAGCGAATGTTTCAGTATGTGTCAGAATGTTTCCATGGTTTATTTAGTTTATTTGCTGTATTACTTGACAAAAGCATGCTGAAATAAGTTCCTAGAAAAACTTTTGCTTATTGCGCTGACCTTGTGTGCTAGCTCCCTGATCCAGGGTAATCCAATCTAAGCATATTCTATAAAGTTACACTGGTTTTAAAATTAGAGTCACTTCTTCAGAAAGAATCCTATCAGGAATACACATCACACTTCATTTACTGTAAGGATATCTCTTGCAGGGCTTTGTTTTATTTTGGAGATCAAGTGAAGGAATGTGTAGGCTTAGCTATGTGAAGAATGAAGAATTAGTTTCTGTGTAGCTGATGAAGTTATTCATGTGCCATAGTTTAATTAATCTCCCCAGTCACCTGAAATGAAACCCACCTGTTCATTAGGCTTGCAAAAAAAAAAATATTCCAGCATGTTGCAACACAGTTACTGTATGACCAGCTGTATGCATACAAACAGCGATCTACATGGACTGTTGGTTGCAGTGCATGGGACATTTCTGCTTTCTGATGGGTTCATGTGATGAAATTTCACACTTTACAACACTTTCTTCTATCAGGGCTAAAATTCTAAGCTCAAAGTTACCAGTTATGGAAAAGCTACCAATCAAATGAAAAGATGTGCTGTCACCTGTCTAGAGTGTCCTGCTCTGCACGTCTTCTGTCTAAGGAGAAGGTAGATGGGGATGCAAGTTCTGGAACAAAAAACTTTTAGAGGAATCTCTGGTGGCATAGATGTTAGTAGGTGTGGTTTTCCGCTTGGAGATTTTTGTTGTGGTGTTTGGTTGTTTGTTTTGGTTTTTTGTTGGTTTTTTTTTTTTTTTAATTGGTAATGTGGGTTACTTTCTTCATCCTCCTTTTCATAACTGGACAAAACTGACCAAGGCAATGTGTACAACTTCAAAATAAAGTATTTAAGTAATGCAGTAAAGATTTGAGCAAAACAGTGGAAATTATTTCATTGAATAAACAAATTCAAGCCTTATTTTAGTAGTAAATTTGTTTCAAGTGAGGTTAAATCTTACAAATTAAAAAGCTTGAAAAAATGTGATTGAGGAAATGAAGTGTGTTTTCTGTAACTGATGACTGTGCTCCTCCAGTCTTACAGACTACATGACATTTGAGTAAAACAAGGACAACTGCCTGATCTTACATCCTTCAGATTTGAAAAAGAAATTTTCTAATTAGGGGAAGAGGTTATGTTACCTGCCTGGTTTACAGAGTGCTATGGAATGCATAAACAAAAAGTTGCATTAACGATCAGTTTTCAGCACAGTGGGCAATTAACAATGGGTGGTGCAAAATAGCAATGCATGCTGAGAGGGAATTTGGACTACTTCTTCTCATTACACATTCGAAATTTTTCCACCAAATAATGACACATAGGTGTTATTTTGTTCTGCTCACATAAAATGTTTGTTCAATATATATTGTCATGTCCAAAAAGAAAAAAAAAAGAAAAAGTGGCATTGTGAGTGGGCTGGAGAATATTCCCACAAGCATTAGAATGCTTTTAAATAAAGTGATGTTATGCCTTCAGTTTGACTAGTCTGTGCAGTCTGGTTACTTCATCTCAGGAAAATATTGCAGGAACAGAAGAGGTCCAGAAAAGGCCACTGAAAATGATTGAAGGCATGAAAATTATTTCATGTGGAAAAAGATTAAAAAGATTAGTATTGAGCATGGAGAAAAAAAGAGGTGGCATGCTAAGTGGTATATAAAAAAATGAATAGTAGAGAGAGGTAAAATTTGATAATCTGTTGACTTTTTCTAATAAAACCAGGGAGCATGGAAATAGTCAATGAATTTTTTTTTAAAAAAAGAAGCTGGAAAAAAATTAGTACCTTTAAATGCAGGTGGCGTATGTGAGAAAACTTACTGGCTTTGGCATGTTAACTGGCTTGGAGAGAAAATCAGGATATGTGGAGTAAATAGTGAAATGAAAAGGTAACAGTCCCCTAAGTTATGTAATATAAATAAAAAAATCACAATGTTTATAATGTATAATATTCTAAAGAGAATGCCACCCTTGAACTGTATTTTGTGCTTCCTGTCTTCTGAGTTACATTTCTTTCAACTTTCTCTGTCCTGTCTGTCTTTGCTGAGGTAAAAAGTATTTCCACTATAGCAAGAGCACGTTTATTGGAAGATTTTAAATTGATGATAACATTGGTAGTAAATCAATTATAAGTTATACAAAGTTCAGTTGATCTGTTAGTTGCTATAGTTTTGTCTTTCAAAGTACTGCTTGCCATACAGTACTTCTGACTCTAAAATAAGCTTTATTAACCCTTTAGAAACTTGTAATAATAATGATCTTTATAATGAAGATGAAACCCTATATAGACAAATTCCTTGAATTTTAATGCTATTATTAATAAGAGTGAAAGGTTTTTATATTTTAGATAGGGACGCATTTCATTCTGATTTGCACATACTGCATATAAATAGCTGCATAGGAAATAATTGGCATTGCATTGCTTTGTATTTTATTTTCATATCATTAAAATGACTAAACCAGAAAATTGTTGAATGATGTTGTACATAACAGAAACAGGCTTTTAAAATTTCAGTGGACCTTCTGTATTTATTTCCTGTATTTCATGGAGAGAAAGGAAGTTTTCTAACTTTCTGTCTGCTTTTTAATTAATTTCTAACTTTTTCATTCCATTTTTTGATTCATTATATTCAAGTATTTTTCCTATAGTAGTTGCTATTCCTTTCTCATAACTGAATGTCTTTTCTTTATACTGGCTTCTTAAGTCCTTTTGCATTGCCTTTTGCCATTCTTTCTTTAATCTTTTTCCCTCTGTTTAATTTTTAAATCCTTTGCCCTTTATCTTTTTTCAGTCTTTTTAGCTGCTCTCCTCTGCTTTGATTCTCTCTTAAACATTACGGTTTCTTAACATTATGTTCTTCCATTGATTTTTTTTCTTTTTGTTTTTGTCCTTTTACATTTTTTTTAAAGTTTTTCTTCAGTATGCCATCACACAAGGAAAAGTTGATACAAATGTTACCAGTGGAATTAGAAACAAATAAACACAGAAAGGATTCAGGTATTTTCAAGGGGAAGATGAAACCTTGCTCTGTTTACTGAAAAGAAAAACCCTATTTACTTTTGACTGGGCATTGAAATGTTTTACCTGAGTCTTTTTTCCCTGATACCACCTCCTGTGTTTCAAACTGAAAGCAATTATCATTTCAGTATTTCATGGTACTGTGCTGCTAGATTTGTTTTTTTCTTTCTCCAGCACGACAGATGCCTTTCATGTGTAGAGGTCTCCACAAGCTCCGTCTCGTGCTTTATAATTCATCTTTGAATCTGAAATTTTTTTTGAATGCTTTATTTAGAAAACAGCAGATCTCTCCGTAGTCTTTTATGGACTTTCTTTATTTGATTATTTAGTCTTTCTCCTCCAAAGTAATCAAATACAAGCATTGACTGAAATTCATTTAAAAGACTAACACAGAAATAGTTCAGAGTGGCCAGTAAACATCTAATTAAGTGATGTACTCTGTAGTTAGTTAGTAATTACTTCATAACTTATGCATTTTTAGAAAGGACACTTTTCATTGATGTAAATAATAATGGTCTTCCCCAGGTCTGATATAAACTTTAGTTTTTCTTATATTAAATGTTTGATTTTTAATTTATTCTGAATTGCCTGTAACATGAATGGAGATTGAAGCTTGTATATAGGAACATTATGAGAATCTGAGAAAATTAAATGCTGAAGAATATATTATTTTGCAGTTTAACTCTATTTTTGCAATATTCTCCTATGCAAGTTTTTTTATAGAGTAGTACATCAGGGTGGTAGTCTCAGGATTATGAAAGTTTCTAAATAAAATGTTTGGGTTGCTGTAAGTTTTGAACAGGAGAAGTCTGCCAAAGAGAAGGTTTAATTACTGTCTCCGTATTTCCCCAGTGTACTAAATATGTACACCCAAGATCAGGACTCCCTGAGCCACTCAGCACATCTGGGAGGAGCTGGGCAATGGGAAGGAATTTAAAAATTGGTGTAAAAGAAATGTGGATTTCACCAGAAGCCTGTAAAAGCCACAGAGAACAAGAAACCAGATCTGCACCACAGAAACATTAATGCAAGTGCATTTGTGTGTTTTCTTTATCTTTAGTAAAATATTGCCAATTGGAAAAGAAAGTACTCAAAAAATAAAACTGGGAGTTTCAAATAAAGACACTCAAAAAGGAGACGTTTTTGGGAATGTTAAACTTTCAGTACTCTTGCACTGGAAGTGCGGCTGAGAAGCCCATGGGATCATTAGCTGCCTGCGATAGACATCCGTCTGTGTGTTTCCGCTAAGTCTTGGGTTCTATGTAGGGTACAATGCTGACGTATCTCAAGTACTGCCAGACGCACCAAGCTATTCGGCTGGCATGGTGCAGTGTCGATGTACAGCAGCGGGGGAGTTTGCTGCTCTGCTTCCAGCCTCCCTGGGAGCAAACCACACTGAGTGTCCCTCTGGCAGTGGCGCATGTGTCCATGGACACAGGGTTTCCGTCCAGGCTAAACATTTGACTCAAATCCACTAGCAGGAGCAGTGCTACAAGAATGACTTTTTCTTGTTAAAAAAAACCAAAAACAAAAAAACCAAACCCCCCCCCCAAAAAAAAACCAAAACCCCCAAACTTTGGTATGAAAGTATTTCCATACCTGAGATTGTGTCATTCTGGCTGATTTTAAAGCATTACATGAAGTAGTGAAGATGGAAGCAGAGGTGCTAAAGGTCTGCCCATAGATGTTCCTGAAACTCTTCAGCTGCTTTTGGATATTTCTCCTGTCCAGGTGTGACTACTACAATCATTTTTCCAGTTGGTGGGAATCTACAAAGATGTGGTGGTAGATATTGTGGTGGATGTTGCAGTCGTTTTTTTTTTCAATGGAAAATAATGAAATTTCAATGGAAAATAATGAAAATTTATTTTACTTGGTATAGAGGAATAGAGCACTTGTTGCTGACTTGTTAGCCAGAATTTTTTCTCTGGAGCCGGAACTGGTTCTCCTTCAACCAATCTAAAATAACTTGAGAGGGAGCTGAAAACATCACCTGATAGGTTACTAAGCAACAAAGCATGCTTTTGTTTTGCTTATATATATATATATATATATAAGCAAAACACCTTGGCTTTGCTAGTATTTTTAAGGAAACAGCAATCATGGTGGCTGTAAGCAAAGGCTTTTCACGAGCAAAATTTCAATTGCAAATGACTTAAGGAGGAGTCAGTACTGCCTGGTGAGATGTACTAACTGGCAGATCGAGACATTCTATATTGCTAACGCTCAGACACTTGAAAAAGATGATGTATAGGCAGAAGAGAAGAACTTGCTGTTCAACAGCAGCAAGTGTTTCAGCAAGCAGAGGTTTGCCATCTCCCCTGTGCTACATGCAAATGTGGGCTGCGTCTCATTTGTTTGGAGTGTTGGTTCCACCAGTCAAAATCACTGGTTATTTTATGTTCTTAGCCTGATGGACAGAAGGAAATCACCGTATAAACTTCATGGCCCAAAAGAGAAAACCATCGGAACAACTAGCATTTACTGTTTTAATGCTGTCTGAGCTGTGCAGCAGATTTTTTTTTTTTCCTGAAGATGGTTTTCTTTTGCAGTATTCCTACCCCATATGAGGAAAACCTATCCTAGATGTTAAGAGAATGGGTTTCAATAGCAGATGAAAATGGAGACTGAATGGTCACATATAAACCTACAGTGGCCTTTTTGTGCCAACAGAGAGAGGAAGAAATTGCAGGAGAAGAGCAGGGAGGATGCAAAGACCATCTGTGCAATGAAGAGGGAAAGGAGTATACTCTTCTCTGTGTTGGGAAAAGTCCCTGTGTGTACGCTTCCCTTTCATGTTATCTACACCTGAGTACAAAGGACACTGCTGGCTAAATCAAAATATGTCAGAAAACCTGTAGTCCATGTATGAAACTGGATGTTACATTTGATATTGTAAAATTTTTAGGAAGGACTTTTATATAAAATTGCACTTTCAATATGTCAGGCATTTATGATAGAAGATTATAGATTTTGGGGACTTTTTGTGTCCCAGATTATTTTTGATGAAATTATTTATGATGGAATATTATAGATTTTGGGGACTTTTGTACTTTGTTTCACAGCCCACCCATAGATGACCCTGCATAAAGTGCTAATGGTTTGCTTTTTGTGCTTTACTCAAGTATACTTGTTACAGGGTGAAAAAAGACAATATTTCCTGTCTCTAACCAGTCAAACAGATACATCTTTTTCTGAAGGGAGTTGTTTCTCAGTTGAGCAGTTGTCTATTTGGATTTAATGAGTTTATTCTTATTTCCAGACCTGGAGGGTGACGGGAAATCTTTTCACAGATTTCAAGTACAACAGTTGTTTTTTTCCTCCAAGCAACACTGACAGAGAATTTAATTTCCCATTCTGAAATTATTTTAAATTGGAAGAAAACCAGGGGATGACTGGAAAATTTTAGGTTTATTGATGATTTGAGTTCTTTCAATGTGGTCATATATATAAATGCAGGTGTACGTGTTTGTGATCAGGCAGTATGCAATTGTTGGTCCCTGAACTGTCTCCAGACTGTGCTGTATGGTATTCTGACAACAGTGAGGAACCAAGAATGATACTGTGGGGGAGAGAAGAAAAAAAATCACAGAATTTTGGTACATGCTTGTCTTTGGGTCAAAGGACAGCCTTTTCTTGGGTCCCTTGCAGTTTTACTTTGTTCTACAGGAAAAAGTTTACTCTACAGAATTCAGCATGAAAGCATTAAAATGTGTTTCTCTGATCAGATGCTATAATCTAAATTGCTCAAATGATCGTATGCTACTTCTAAAGACAGAAATCAAGGTCTGTTTTGACAGGGTATTGATGACGTAAGTTCAGGATTCACAGACCCCCATGACAGAACTGGTGACAGGGTGGATGTTTTACTTTGGTAATATTCCCTATTATCCTTTCACTCCATCTGTTTTTTTCTTGCCCTGTTTAATATGGTAAACATATGTAATTCACTTCTCCACATGAACAGAATTTTATCTTGTAGCATAAAATCCTGTCATAGCTTTTTCAAAAGCACTTAGAAAATATTAAGTAATCATGAGGGTTGTTGCTAATTGCATTGGCTTTAATTTGTCACTTTAAATGTTCTAATTATTTCTTCATGAGGTTATAAGCAAACTGTTAAATAGGACCTCACTGCAAATTAGGCCCTTGGGCCGGGTTATTTATTTTGACCCAAACTTCAATTGAATATTATGATTAAAAATAACTGAAGAATAAATACATTTTAATAATGGTCTTTAAAACTGGAAAAGTTAAAATCTAAGCAAAATTTAAGAGCAACAATCACATCTTGTTACATTAATGGAAGTCCTGTCACATTTTCTTGAAGCTGTGGATGCTACAGCTACACAAATACGATAATTTGAATGTTGAAAATAGCCCTTCCTAAGCACTTCTTGAAAAGTTTGTGCTAAGTGCTTTGTGTGAAAATGTCTGACCTTACTTTAAGTTAGTACTGAAAGACTGAGAAGCGTTTGTCGAAAGTTCAGTTTGTTCAGTAAAAATATTGTAGAGGGGGAGGAGAACTGAAAACACTTACCAGGTCTTTCTGTTCTTAGTGTGGCTTAGCAGGTCTTTCACTCTTTGGCATACCAGGGTGAACTTGGGCTACCCAGCATCTCACTCATTATTTATACCAAAAATGATCTTCATAAAATATATCAGTCTGCATCAGACACCTCTCAGATGAGAACTTGCAATTTTTAATACTTTCAGTATATCAGATAAGACCAAAGACGTGTTCTAGAACCAAGAGAAAATGGATTTGGTAATGATCAGTGGCTTCACTGAACATACCAACAAAAATAAAATAAATAAAAAAAAAAAAACCCACCCCAGAAATAAGATAGTATCCAACCACTGCTACCTCACTGCAGCCGTCATGTCAAGGAATAAACCAGGGATGCATACATGAAAATGAAGGGGGGGAAAAATGGAATATTCCTAATTGAATGTACTGGGTCTGAGTTGTAGTCCAGGAAAAGTTTTCAAATTCTACTTTCATAATTTGTTGTGGCCACAGAAGGGCTCACTCACCCACTCAAAAGAGGTGATTGTCCCACACGTGCACATGCACATTCTTCATTTGTAGAAATTTGACCATTAAAAAAGCTTGTGGATCTCTTAAGATTAGATTTATTACAACAGATCCAGTTTACTAAGTAATCAGCTCAGTGACTCCTGTCTGATTTCACTTCTCAGCACAACCAGCTGAAAGTTGTTTGTGCCAGCGTTGGGATTCTGAAGGACAGATGTTTCACACTGTTTGCTCTTTGCACCATCTCTGTGGCAGAGCATGTGGCAGGGACTGAGAGGTACTGCTCTGCCTGACTGTTACCAACATTTGTATTTGTCTTTCTACTTTGTCCTACACATTTTTCATCTGTAGCTCTGTGTTTGCTTTCAAGTCACTAATAAAAATACTGAAAGGCAAGCATAAAGTCAGCTTCTGTAGAAGATCCTAATTTGACTCTTTTATTCCTTGATGAAGAATATTATTTGAGTTCTATTGTAACCAGAGGATTTTAAAGCAAATTTGAGAGGGAACTTGATCAAAAGTTTCAAGAATTTGTTAATTCCTGACACAGAAGCTCATGTTCTGTGTTCCCTCCTAAAAGCTTTTCACTTTCAGGTTTGCTCAAAGCTATAGAGACCCTCTATAAGAGGCATTATGGTTATTTGAACCGTGTCCTGTTTTGAGATTTTAGCTTGAAACTATTTGTTGATCGTCTCATCCTTTCTGTTGTTCTCAAGGACAGCTCAAAGCAGAAAGTGTCAAACTCTTTAAAGTTTCATCAGTGTATCCAGGTAACAGTAATCTACCATTCATTTATGCATTGTTACCTCTTTTAGCAGGGAAGCTAAGGTGTGAACTGGCTTAGCCAGCCATAAATGAGACAAATTACCAGTGCAGTTAACTGAGCTTCCAGTGTCTCAGCCCGGCTACATCAGCTTCATGGATAAGTAATGGACTATTTTGGGTTTTAGTTTTCTTACTCTGAGAACTTTTACGTAGACAAAGCTCATTTCAACAGTAAAAAGAATGAATTAATTCCATCACCTGTAGACACTGTGTCTTACCTGGGTCACTGAGAAGTACATTGCACTCTGAAGGCGGGTCATTAGTGTTAGCATCTGTGGTGTAACTACTAAAGTATTTTCATTTGGGAATCCTTATGTTTTGAAAAGATAGGTCATTTGGATTGATAAATAGCATTTTCTGAAGATGACAACCTCTATACCTTCTTCAAATACACCATAAAGTCAGTCATGGGTTAAAATATTGCAGACTGCAATAAGTTGCAAGTTTTCCCTGCAGATCTTTAATTAACAGTTTCTAAGGGCAGGCAGAAGGAGTAACTAGCATTTTATTCATGCTTCTGAATAATGAATTTGGAATATTTAGACATCTAGGGACAAGGCAGTGTATTCTGTAGACTGCTTAAACTAGTTTTCCATGTGATGCCTCTTTGGGATCACACAGTTGACTGGAACATTAACCTTAGTGACTTCTCTCTGTTCTGTGTCCTTTGGCTCCGCTGGTTCACTACACATCGAAGCATTTTACAGTAATTCCACAGCTAATCTGTAAGTAGTTTATTGTTACAAGGTGGATTCAGTTACGACACTTACCAGAGTTTTACATGAGTGTTGCATCTACCATGTGCAGCACCAAGTGATGCTAGCAGCTAGGTGCGAACCTCCTTGATCTGCTCTCTTCCTGGTATCCATCTTACCCGAATTGTTCACTGTGGAGTCACATGGCTGCAAGAGGAAGACTTAGGATGATTGTGGATTTTGTATGACTTATATATTCCTTAAATTTTTAGTAAGGAATGAGTGATGCAACCTAAAGACCATGAGAAGAAGGTATTTACATGTAGTAAGAACCCCTTCAGTGAACTTCTTTACCCGGTTCTGTGCATTGATAGTTGTCTGGGAGGGTTATTTTTTGCTGTCAGTTGTGGAACTACAAAAGTGGTTCTGATATTTTGGGTTTGTTTTTTATAAAGTCAAGTACTAGTGGATGGCAGACTGGCTTCTCCTTTATTTCTTTTTTTCTCTATTTGTGTGATATATGTATATGTAAATATGCATGCATGTGTAAATAATAGCAAGCTTGGTGGGAAACAGCAACAACAGAGGACAGCATTGTAACTCAAAATGATGACAGAAATTGGAAATATGTTCTGAAAAGAAAGAATGCTATGCTTAGCGTTATTAAAGACTAATCCTCTAAAGAAAAACAGAATAAGGAATAATTATCTAGACAGGAATTCCTTAGAAAAAGATTTTAGGATTGCAGGTGATAGCAACCAAAGATGAGACACTGATGTGATAATGTTGTAAAAAGTGCAAATATTTGATAATGAAAATTATGTTATAGAAGATGTATGAAACTATCTTTCAGCACTGTCCAGGTTTCATCTGGATTAATATATTCAGTTATAGGCACTTCAGGAAAGGTATGTGTGAACTAAAGAGTCTGTAGAGGAGCAATGGCAGTTATAGTAAGTTGAGAAAATTTGATAGCTTAAAGAAGAGAAGAGTGGAAGAGGTAGGGTAAATCTTCAAGTGCATTAGAAAGCTGCTGCAAGGTGATTCACCTTACTTCAGGTGGCTAGAACAAGAAATAACGGATTTAAATGACAGCGAAATAGGATAAGGATAGACATTAGGAGGATGGAAAAACATTGACATAGATGCTTTGGTGAGACTGTGGGCTCTTCATAACTGTAAGCCTTTAAGAACTCCTTGGCATGGGTGGCCGATTGCCTTCTGGAATGGCCCAAGTGAACTAGGTGTCTTCCTGCAGTCCCTTGCAGCCCTATGGTTCTCTGTTGGTAACCACGAACTGTTCTTACCCACCTGAGTGGAGGTCCACTGGTCAGCTTCTTCTGTGCATGGTATGTCTTAAGCCTTTTAATGCTGTCAGCCTTGTGATAGGCCAGTTTCTCCATAAGAAGTTACAAAATGGTACAAAACCCAGTGACAGAGTTGAACAATCTAATGTGAATCCTTATGTACTGAGCACTTCAATAAACTGCATGCTATCTAGCGTAGTAACTGCTGGTGTAATTTTCATATTTCAGTATATGATGAATCAATTGCTTTGTGTGAGGATTTGAATTCCCTGAATTAGTCTGGAAAGGTCTTAAACACTGAGGAGCCCAGCTCTACTCTGTGAGTAGCAGAAAATCCAGCTTTTCCCATCACTTGGTCCAGAAAGCAGATGAGATAAGAAAGCAACTTTGGGAAAATGTCAAGTCTTAAGGTGTCATCGCCAGCAATTTTACCTGTACTATTGTCTGGTTATACCATTGAATCTACTGTCAGTGATTCTGTTGAATAGCAAGTGGGACATCTCCAAACTCCAACATGCAGAATTATGCTTTATGCAAATTTCATCGTAAAACAGAAGACAAAAACTGAAGGAGCAGAAATAATCTTTGATTCTTACAGTTCATCTGCTGATACTGGTGCTCAGTGCAGCATTTGAGCCTAGAGGAGAATCACCACAACCATCCATGTTTAAGGCTACTGATCTACTTACTGGTCATGGTTCAGCTCCTTGTGCACAATGGAGTTGTACTTGGAGGATGTCTAATTTTTTCTATCTGCGTTTGCGAGTACGGCTTTACTGTGTCATGGGAAAAATGCTGGTAGTCTCAATGGCTTTACTTGTGTTCAGGTTTTAGTGCACTTCTAGCCTCTGACATGTCATGTTGCTAGTTTTGTGTGATTTTAATTGCATTTTAGTACCTTCATGGTCACTTTGAGATAATCCTCTGTTTGTTCTTTTGCCTATGGCTTTCTTTTTTTTATTTATTTTATGCTCTGTTTCCAGGTGAGTTAGCCACTTGCATTGCTTTCACTGTTATGACTATACAGATGACTTGTAAATCTATCTTTCCACCAGTGTTACTGCTCCTTCCATCTAATCCTGTGTCTCAGGCTGGATAATGTTATGTCTTTCAATTATCTTATAATTTCAAAACAGAATTCTATCCGCTTCTCTCCTTTTCTATCACAAATGACAAGAACATTATCCTTCTTGTCACTCAGATTCAGTGACTCAGGGTTATTTTTTACTCTTACTTTCCTCATGCTTCATACATCCTGACCAGAACCAACCTTTGCATCTTCTTTTTTTTTAATATCATTCAAAGCCATCTTTTTCCTTTGATCCTCCTGTTAAATTTCTTATTCAGACCTTCTTGCCTCTGTCCTAACTTTTGCAATTTTGTTTGTTCTTTTTTTTTTTCTTTTTTTTTTTGAGGGGGGTGCGGGTTGGTTTGCAAATCAGATGTTGCCTTTCTTAAAGCCAAATGTAGTCAGTAAATTCCTTCTTTTAGTCTGCTTGCATTTTCATACTCCTTCTTACTTTATATTCTTCTCAAGGCCTCTTGCCTCAAACTTAAACTACTTGCAGAGCTTTTCATGGGCACTTTCTAAATGTTGTGAGCAGTCCAGTAATAGGGGTGGAAAATGTCAGTGGAACCAAATGAAGTATGAGTGCTACACTGATTTTCTTTGAGGAAGTTTGTTAGGTCCAAAAATTCAGGAAATCAATTTTTTAACTTTGTCATTTGTGCCTGGGTTGTGGTTGTGTTGGTTTTTTTTTTCTATCACTGTTTCATGTCATGCTTATTCTTTCTACTTCGCCAGTACTTCCATGCTTTTCCACTTACTTGAAGAGAATCTCTCTCGCAGTTTTATTTTGTTTTCTACAGCTTTGTACTCATGAGGGAACCTCATGAGCTCATCAGAAAAGCTTCTGCTGCATTTGCTTATGCATCTTTCTCATAAGCCCACTTCTGCCTACTTGTATTCATCAATCAAAAGTTTCCATATACAGAATTTGCTTCTATTGTCTTCTGTACTTTTCTGTAGCCGTTCTGTAATGACTTGTCATTAGATTGTAGGGTTATTTAGATACAAACTACTCTTTAAAGCATCTGAAAAGATTCCTGTAATAGTGAGACTGATGTTCACAAAACTGAAATAAATTCATTTTGCAAGGTAGCAGTCGTCTTTTCTGCATTCTGAGCCTTCGTTCTTCATTCTAGCTTCCATTAAGGCATGATTTTTTCCGTTGAAAGGCAAGATATACAGCCTGCCTGTGAGGCCACTATTAATTCCACACTATCTCTCTTTTATAGTGCAGCTGGCACCCTACCCTCGGGAGAACAAGCTCATCACTTCTACCACATGCTTGTTCTCTACCAGCTCAGGCAGCAGGAATCCTAAGTTAGCTATCAAATATTGGTCTTGCCCATGGCAGCACAGAGCATTCGACAATGCCTCTGGGCCAGCTGAAAATAATTTCTAGCACAGTTGGAGTGAAACTACAGAGGTGTAACATTCAAAGACATGCGAGCCCCGAGGAGGGTGGGATTCAGTGTTCTCTCCAGCAATAAACAAAGACTTGCAAAATCAGTAAAATAATATAAAAATAGCACAGGTTTAATTAAACTTTTTAAATATAGCAACCTGAGTATAAGAAGTAATTAAACTGCCCGTGATTGTGAATTAAATTACATTTATGACTTCTCAGACATGTCATATACTTTGACATGAACTGTCTCAACTTCACTTATTTTTGTTTTAGTAATATTTTTTAGACGTGTGCATGCATTCTTACCATAGTGCTTTCAAATACTTCATCCACTTACTGGTAATACTCACAAAGACTTCTAGTCAGGTGTTTATTAAAAAGGCAAAACAATTAGCTGTAAGCAGGTAGATGGAGGCATATCATTTAAGGAAGTAAAAGTTATTCTCTCATTTGTATGATGTTGCTTCAGCTGTGAGCTGGTTTTTCTTTGACTGTCTGAGAGATGTCACTTGCAGAAAAGGAATACTTCTCAAGAGAGTCCTTTGTCCTTAAAACAGTTAATGCTGTCCAAGAGCAGTGAGTCTACCTATGCTTATACCCACCGTTGCTGCATTTTTCTGTCCATAAGGTTAGATAGAAGTACTGAAATGGTTCCTTTGCCTTCTCAGTATATGTTTTCAAACTGTGGGGTTTTTTTAACTTCATAGAGTTTTGTTCAACTGAGTGTATGTCATAGGCAATTCTTGTTCTTCAAATTTCTTTAACTGATCAAAACTTGCTTTCTACTTTTGAGGAGTTCTGGAGAGTGGGAAAGCTGCCTTCTTTTCAGTGTTAGCTTGCTGCCATGCAATACTTTCAAATTCCCTGTCAGCCTATTACCATAATAGTTGGCACCGTTTTCTACATGTTGTCTAGAGCAGTATTCCACGAAAAGAGAGAATCTGGCTCTCATTAGGTCTCCAGCTGATGGGGAACTGTATTGTGCTGATTGTATTGAACCTTCGTTCTACAAGCATCCAGAAGTGGTGGATAACTGCACTAGATTTTTTCAAACATTATAGTGTCAGGTGACTGAAGAGTGGCAGTTTTGGAAGTGTGGTTGGATGTGAAGGTCTCTTTTTTCCTTTCTTAAAACTGCTCCTTCTCCCCAGCTGAGTTGATCTTACTGGTGGACCAGAATCTGTCCAGACAGGAATTCTCTCTCTCTCCCTGTTGGATCCTGTTTCTTAGCATACGATGCTGTGCCGCGTGCTCAGTGAGGACCTGTGGGCCTGTGCCATTTGTGGCTGCTCCGTGCTGGTCCATCGCTTTTCTGGGGAAAAGGAGACATCTGCGGGGCTTGGTGGGGTTGGGACCCTGGTCCTTCCCTGTGAGGGGGCTGGAGCCAGGGAGGCGATGCAGGCATGGGTTGGAGAGGAAAGGATGAAGGGCTGGAGGCAGAGGGATGGAAGAACCAAGCAGCGTGGTTGCTGGCTTGGGCAAGGCCACTAAAGGCAATGCAGGGCAGCACTCGGGACTATTATTGGCTAGCATCAGGCCCGACTTGCTACTCACTGTTGTTTGATGTGTAAGGACATAACCTAAATGAATGCATTTGGGTATGGTTAGAGTTAAGATACTTCTGTGTAACTAGTGTATCGCCTATTACTAACATCTGTCTGGTACAAATAGTAACCTAATCTGCTCATTACATGGAGGTTGTCACATACTTATGAACTAAGAGGAGCTTTTAGACATTTGCTGATTCTAAATTTGACTGTGGTTGGAGGTTAAATGTTGAGAATTCTATCATGTGTTGGTCCATCTGGTTCTCAGTTATTTTTATGACAAGGCAGTATGTGGTAATTACGTATTATTACTGTTGTTTGATAATAGTTTTAAAACGTTTTGTCAAAATGGTTATTGAATCTCTGTATCTGGAAAGCATGTTTCCCTCACATGAAGAGCTATCGTTCTTCAAAGATTACAGATTAGGTACATTTTATGAAGTTAACCCCTTTTGACCCTATACATGTATTGTTTCAGTGTCACACAGTAAGCATTTTGAAGCTCAGTAAATGTTCTTCAGCATCTGTGTAGCTTTAAATCTGCCAACTGGGGCTCTTGGATTTCATTACTGGCAGTTCTTCCTTCTTTTGCTTCAGTCATTTAGTGGCTGTACCTCGGCATTTTCACAACATTCTTCAATAGGAGCATAATTCTGAAGAATCCTTGTTCTAGGAGTTTAAGAAGCTGAGTGTTTCAGGCCTCCATTATATATATATTTTTTTTTGAAGGATCTTTTGTTTAGCTACTTAAGTTTTAAACTTTTAAGTGTTTGCAATTTCATTATCTTTCACTCTCATCAATCCTTTAAAATGTCATAGATGTTTGTCTTAACTCAAAATTTTTCTTTGTTTCTGGAAATTCCTAGTCTTGTTTTTGTAAAATACCACTTGTGTCTGCCTTGGGCTTTCAAAATATTATTTTGTATGAGTTTTGATTTCTTTATTAATCTTTGCCTGAACACTAGCAAAGTCATCCCTGCTGTCATTACTTAATTTGTTACTGTTATGCAGAAACATGAAATGTGTCTGCAGTCATTATTTGTTGTAATAAACATACTAATTAAATAAAAATTCCAGCTAAGAGTCTGAAATAGTAAAAAGTTTTGGATTTTTATATAAAGGATGAAATTTGAAATTCCCTGCTCAAAACTTCTTGAATGTACTAAAAATAACAAATGGTACACTGAGATGATTTCATCTTTAAAGGTGTTACAGGCATGCTCAGTGATGAGAAAATTTTTGAGCTCTTTTCGTAACAAAGAAGAATATATGGGAAGCTAAGTAAAACAGCTGTGGTACAGACTCACAGTAAGATTGCAGGATTAGTAAGTGTAGACTGAAGTTCAGTCCCTTCTGAAACTCTGCATGAGAGAGTGAATGTATGTGAGTGAATGCGTGTGTGTGTGCTTAAAACTAGAAGGCTTTATTTATTTATTTCACTTTCTTTTCTGCTTTCCATACAGAAAATAAAAAAAAGACCCTTTGGACTTGAAGCAAAGACCTCAAGCAGCATTCTGATTTGCCTCACTCAGAGTCCCTACTGTATTTATTTTCCTGAAGCTTTTTTCCTTCCTTTCTTTTTTTATTAAACAGTTACAAAACTATATTGCTTGAAGTTGCTATGCAGCAGAAAACCCTGTGAAAAGCTTAACTGCCTTGAGTACCTATGTTCCCTTGCTCCTCCATTCATTTCTTCCCTGCTTTTTTTTTAGCGTTACATTTTCCCCTTCCTATAATCTCTCCTATATTTCTAGAAAAACATAGTTTTGAAGGCCCTGATAAGCCTTCATTTACTATGCACTTACATATGCAGCGGCTGAATTGTGGGCCAGGGTCTGTGTGGAATACTGAGACTCTTTCCAGGAACAGTAAGATGTCATCAAGAAGTCATATTCTGGAAGGCACAAAATCGCTCATCTAGGACTCTTACCAGTTTTGCTACTGTGGGAATTGGCTACTGATAGCAAAAAAAAAAACCAAACCAAAACAAAACAAAACAAAAAAAAAAACCAAACCCAAAAAGGAGGAAGAGTGAACCTCTGTGTTATTAAAAAGGAGATTGAGTCAGAGGCAGTGATATATGTGGACTGAGGTAACTGTAAGTGCCATATAAGTCCAGTTGAAAGGTGAGTATATGGAAGGATGAGAGTCCACCTTCCCCAGCTGAAGGTTTATGGAGGCATAGCTTTAAAGTGTAGGTTACAGGGGAAGAGGTACAGTGGCAGACAAAATTTAATCCTGGAAAAGGCTGTCAGCCAGTAACTGTTCATAGAAAAGCTTCAGGCTGCTCTTCCACCAGTATTGTCTGAATAGCTACAAGCAACTAAGACCAAACATTACACCAGTGTTTTGAAGTGGGAGTATAAATAGATGTGGGTGCATGCCCACAATGTAGATGTTTTTTCTCAGATTTTTTTTGCGCATAGTTTTTTGCTGGTGATCGATTTAGTTGTGGGTGTTTGCTGATGTTAAAGTCTGTAGCCTCAACCAGCTGGGCTTTCCCTAACTGGAGTCTCACACAGCTGTGGGGTTCTTTTACAGTTCCCTGGCCAGGTATGCATGGAGAGCAAAAGGAAGTGTTGGAAGCTATCAATCTATCATCTATAAAACTTAGGGAGTAATCACCACTGTGTGTTTTTATTTGTTTTTTTAAAGTCTGAAAATATTACTACCTCCTTGTTACACCTCAGTTCATTAAAAAAAATCACAAAACTAAGAAAAAATGTAGCAAATTTCCCTTTAGTCCTTATTTCCCTTTTTTTTTTGAATGCTTTTTAGTTGTTAGTCTGTTCTCCATACCTTGATACCCTTGAAAATGCTTTTATACCGTTAGTCTTACTCTCTAGCTTTGTTTTTCTCAGCAAGCCATACTAATGCTGCTGTTTGCCTCCTCACCTCTGTTTTTATTCTCTCTGAAGAGAAACTGATTGTCGTTCGGATGACGAGTGATCTGTGCCATCAATCAGTTTTCAGTTGCATGTTTTCCTGTCTTCATTAAGCTCAAGTCCTTTTTATTTCCTTTTTTTTTTTTTTTTGTAATTCTAGCAGTTCCTTTTTTTCTTGTCATATCTCTAAAGATCTCTGATTTGATCAATCTTCAAAATCTTTTAAAATACCAATAAGTAATTTTTCCATAGAACCTGTGTTCCTTTAGTCCTAAAAAGAGTTTGTAGCGGCACTGTTGGCAACAGAACTGTGCTCTGATTCCCCCCATGTGTATTTTGTGGTTTCCTGTTTGAATGGCTTGGTTTTCTGTAAAACTTCAAAAGTAAATTTAAATGTTTTTAATTCCTTTTTGAAGTTTTTACAGGTTATTGCAATATCTTTTCTGTAGTTATTTGTAGCTATGTAGATTCTATCTATAATGATATTTTCAAATTAAATAGCTTGGCTTTAAATAAAATGGCTGAAGAATCTAAGTTACCTATGCACACCTGTTTGTTGTCTATTTAAAACTAATTAAAAAAATCTCTGTAGTCTTAGAAGACTATCAAGTAAATTTCCATTCTAACATAAATCCCTATGTCAGTGCAATGTGCCACAATGAAGTTACATTGACAGAATGGTGATGCGCTGGGGAGGGCATTTTTGAAGAGCCATGTTCATATTGTTCATTGAACAATTATTTCATATTGTTCTTTACCCGATACTACTTGAAAAGCTGATATCTGCATTTTTAATGTGTTTTGGTAGAGTCTAATGGTATGTCAAGTCCTGATTAATTGAACTGACTTTGTAGGGGTGTGTTGCAGGTACATAAAGATCAAGGCTGTGGAGATTCAACCCATAATTTTACAGGAGGCATTTTCAGTCAGCTACTGTTTTAAGCTAGGCTGATGAAAGTCTTACTGGTTACCCAAACACTTTGTTTATGTAGATGTGAGGTTTGTAACGCAGGTGCAAAATGTGTTTGAACTGGTTTGGTGCTGAATACCAGAACGTCTGTTTAAGCAGCTGAGTTATCAGATGTGCATGGAAGACCTGTATTTTTAATATTTCTGCATTTATGGAGATATTTGACAGGGAGAACACATTTTAATGGAGATCCTTAAATACTGCAACAATGTTTCAATGCAGGACTACTGACTGAAATCCGTGCTCAAACTAGGAAGTAGGGTATTTGCAACCACTGGGCAAACTGTGCAAAAACGGGGGCAGTATAGATTCTAATCTTTCAGCCTTCCTTCTGCCCCACCATCACCACTTGTTAGAAAGTCTTCTAAAGGTGGCATTGATATAGTCTTTACTATAAATAAAAAATTAATGTCTAAATTTAATTCTGCACTATCACGTGCTGTTCTGGGTACACATATGAGCAGCATTGCTGACACTGTGTTGTGATGGCCTAGCAGAGAATAAAGCAAAAGCTCATACCATCAGAGATAATAAGCAGATGGTTTTCTGTGCTGGAAGCAGTAAACACATTGCTTGTTATGTGAAGATAATTTTCTGTGGGTTTTTCTTGTTTTGTTTTGTGTGTGTTGGGGTTTTTTTTGTTTGTTTGTTTGTTTTTTTTTTTAAATAAAGACACCACAGGACAAAAGCATAAAGATCAAAAGTCTCATATTAACAGAGATGTGAAGGAAGTATTTTATTGCCTCCCCAACTTTTTAAAAAAACCCACAACTTCAGTAGTTTCTATTACGAAGTGTCTGCTTACAAGGAAAAGTAGTGTATCCTTACGGGTTTATTCTAGGTGCCTACACTAGCAGGGTAGTATACAGAAAATCTGTTAATAGTCCCTAGAGAGAGACAGGATCCTTCAGCAAGCACTTTAGACAGCTATAGGGTTCTGTGGTAAATCTCTTCTGTTTAGAGACTTCTGTTCTTAGTATCATTTAGGGACCTAAATTGGTCTGAACTGGTTCTAGCTATGTTGCAGGTGCCTTAAGAGTAGGATAACAGAGATTCAACACAAGATTTCTAGAGCCACTCATAGTCAGATGTCATTTTAAACTGGACTGCTGAACCTAGTTCATGCTGATCAGTATTCATGAACATACTTGGTACTTGGAATATCTTGAAAAGAATTGGAAAACAGCTTTGCGTATCATGATTTCAACATTTAAGCTATATTGGGATTATCGCTTGGGAACAAACACAACATTTTTTAAAACTTGGCCAGTAAAATGTATGTTTTCATATTGTCTACTTACACTTACGAAGCAGGAATTTTCCATAGAAATTTATAGGAATTCTCCCTGGCTGTACTTGGAAAATAGCAGGAAACTGTGTAGAGCTAAACAGCTGTCCCCCATGGCCCAGGACATGGAGACCTCACTGTAGTATTTTTATCAGATGCTGAGTCTTATTTAAATATTTCAGAAGTGTGAACCTATAATTTCTATTTAAACTTCGTATTAGTTCCAAAAAGGTACTGCACATGTCCATAAATATTCTGCTGAGCCTTACCTGGACAGTGTTGAGCAGCAAGATTGATTGTTACTGAAAAAAAACTGCTATACTGAGAGTCTAAGCGATCTCTGCTAGGTTTCGATTGCAGGTTAGTTTTTTTGGTTTTCCACCCAAATTAATGTTCTTCGTGTGTAAATGGGCACCAAGTCTAATGCCAGCTGAGACTGAACCCTTGTGTCTTACATACTTGGACCTTTGATTCTACTTGTGCTGCAAACTGCTTTCACAATAGAAGGACTAAAGAAAGTGTAATGTAATTACCACTGTTTGTATAGCACTAGGGAAGGAGTGGGTGTGATTCTGGCATCTGGCTTTTCAGTGTAATTTATAAAAGTTTTGAATTTCTGGCAAAATTTTAAAATATTGATAAATACCATTGGTGTTTATGAACTGTTGATATATAATGATGGTAAAAGGAAGACTTTACTTCAACTGTTTTTATATAAACATGTTAAGTGCTAAATAAAATAAAGTGAGTACCAGAATTCTAAATAATCTTTAAAAGTTTAACAGGTTTTTTTTTACGTTTTATGTCAATAAAGGATCTTGGTCTGAGGTCCACCATAATCCTCCAAACACAACTGCTTTCCAGACCATGGTGCCCTCACAGATTCTTCAGACACCTTTTTGCGTTTTGTTTTTTTTTTTTTTTTTCTCTTCTTTTTCTTCAGGATGGTGCTCAGATATGGGTGATTATGCCCTTTACCTAACTGCACTCTATTGTGCAGGCTTCACCTTAGTACTTGTACTATTTCCCTTTCACATCCTGTATGCTCATACTGTAGCATAAGGAGATAATTGAACTCATGTTGCACCACGTTTTGTGTGAAGCTTTTTCTAAATACTTTGTGTGCCTCTTCTGTTGAGATAAGTCTCAATTTTCTTCCTCCCTAATGACTACATTGAGGATTTGCTAAGAGTGCAGTGACAATGCACGTGAAAGAGCTCTCAGTATCTGACTGATGACACTTCAGCAGCTAATTGCTCATAGAATTTTACTTCATGAAATGTTCATACACCTGTTTCACTCAGTATATTACTTTGGAAATCTACATGGTGGGTGAAGCTTTGCCAGAATGTATGAAATATATTCCAAAACCCACAAGCGTAATTGGAATTTATAAGGAACTGCTCTGAATGGTTCCTTTTTCTCCCACTGTAAACTCTACCAGTAGTAGATATTACTGACAGAATGTGTTTATGACATTTCTTAAGTTTTTACATTATTTTGCTTCATTTGTCATTCTGAAAGATAGTTTTTGCTTTCACTGAAAATGACAGACAAAATTACTTACTAAAAAAAAATGATCTGATTATTGTAAATTCCTGTGGAATTAGGAAATACGTCAAGTTCAGTTTTTGAAACTCATCACTGTGATGAGTTATTTCATGAGAGAAGAAAGGAAAGGATAAGGCAAAAACAGTCCAACTAAAGTTTAGAGAATACCATGCATCTGAGAGACACTTTTTCTGGTAATTCGAAATCGATCTAATAGAATTTTAGCATTCTTTGGATAAGAAAAGATGTTGCAGTAACCAGGCTTGTTCAAGTATGGCCTTACGTAGCTCAGTGGATACTTTAGTTCATGCAATCAATGTGCCACGCAGTATGCTGACTTCAAGGATAGAGAGATTTGTGGGGAAGCAGCATTTGGCATAGCTGTATTTTTTACTTCATCAGAGGTATTTATGAGAAGCCTTTATATTCTGGTCCTATTGCTGCCACTCTTCCCGCTCTCCGTAGTCTGTCATATTGTTGCTGGCTTCCACTAGAGTCACCAGTTGCAGAAGTGAGAACACACTGAATTTCTGGGTGTAGTGGGAGAAGTATAACAGCCTTATTGTAATAGGCTTACTCGCTACTCTAAGGGAAGGGATGGAAGGAAATACGTGGGAAAGACTATGTGATTGGAGTACCCAGCCTCTTCCCATCAGAGTCTTAGATTAACCTTTTGAGCTCTACTGACTTTTACAGCATGTGCAGAGTGATAGTCCTGGGAATGAAACAGTTCACAGAAAAAAATAAAATTACTATAATTATAGTTCTCCTACTTGAAGCATTAGTTATTTGGAAAGCCCTGATTTTGATGCCTTTTCTAACAATGCATCAGAATACTTAAACAAATGTTGCCTGAAACATATATTGAAACAGAGTGGTTTTTTAGCACAGCAACTCTTAGATCTACCACCTTCTGTACAAATACATCATGTAACCTCCAGAAATTCATCTGGCTTCTCCGTGAATGCCCTGTTAGCTCTTTGTATGTCAGTCCTCTCTTTCTTCCACCACAGTATCTTACAGATTTGAAGTGTCTGTGCTTAATCACCGGGAATAATCTGTTCCTAATCAACAGTAGGTGCTTCGGAGGAGGTCATGTAGGCATACAGAGACAATGTTAATGGTAGTAACCTGAAACCTATAATTGCCAAACCAGTGAAAATGTGAGCTATTTCAAGAACTGAAAGGGATTTGTTCTGGCACAAAAACTGTGAAGGGAGAAAACTGAAGATTATGAAGTGTCCAACCAATGTGCTCTTCAGTAAGTGCCACTTTTGAGTGCCAAATCCTTAGGGAGTTCTCCTGTTGCCAGTGGATGAGGGTATTTTGTAATGGACTGAAGGAAAAGTCTTCATACCATGGTGCTCAGTGAAGGTTTTGTGATAAAGCACAACAAAGATTTAAGTGAGTTAAAATAGATGAGCTGTATGTGTCTCTCTCCTCCCATGCCCCTTCCCTCCCTTCCCATCTGCCTCTCTTATCCACACACACACCACCACACACCCCCCCTTCCTTCCCTCTCTGTTTTTTTTACTAGCATAGAAAGACCGTATTGGGTAAGAATATCAGAAATCCTGACATTTCTAGGTAGTCTAATCTAACAGACTTTCTGGAGTGTCCCAAGAAAAGTGCTGAAGACCATCACATTCTGGAGTATCTCAGTACTTTCTGTAGTAGAAAGCAGACTGCTGTCTTGTCAGTGAATACACTACATGAATTAGTGGCTCTTTTCCATGTTTATGTGCTGCAGTTTTTTTCACTGCTAGGCAAATAGATAATGTTGTACAATCATATTTCCTTTGAAAGAATCATGCCTGTATATAGCATATTTCTTTTTCACATGTATAATTTCTTGTTCTTTTGTGTTGTCCTCATGACTGAGGAGCAGTTAAAAGATTAAATAGATTTGATAGAACACTCAATATACTTTACTAATGCATATTTTTCCTTCTCTATATGGAGCGAAGCTAAAGTAGTGGCACATAAAGGATCTTTGCATATAAGACATGTTATTAGACAACGTTATATTATTTGTCCCCATTGTAACTGTATTACGTTATCTGTTCTTTCTCTACATATCTCTACATATCACATAATCAATGTGAATTTGTGTGAGTTTGTGTATTGCCCTCAGAATTTAGGACTGGAAAGGTTCTCCTGAGTTACTAAGGTTGATTTTTACTATCACAGCTGTAATACAATATTTTTCTTTGCAAGTCCTTAAAATATTGTATTAAAAATCATAACTGGATTTCACTTGCATAACCCTTTCTTTATGGCCAGAAATCCTGTGGCAGTTTCCATGAACATGTGAGGGAGAAGTACATACTGAACTCTCACACTGATTTCTTTAAATTCAAGAATAGTCATAGTTGGAAGTATACTGTAATTTTTAGATTAAGGCTTTTACAAATGTTATTGTCCTTCAAAGTAAGTTACATCAAATCCTAGTTTCCTTTCAGATATGGATTTGGGAAATTCTGCTGTGATTGCCAGTTTTCCATATAAGGACATTGGTTGTCCAGTACCTTGTTCTGTGGTATTCATACCAGGCATACATATTTTTTGTGGGTATGGCTTGATTTTACTCTTTAATGTCTGTGAGATTGTATGGGTAAAACTAATAAGAATTTGTCCAACAGATATGTTCATCATAGTCTGATCATGTTGCAAAGTAAGTATGCCTGCTTTTTGAGCAACCTCTTTTTTCTAGAGTTAAAAATGGATATAACACATTACTTTTTAAATGTTCTTACTGATCCCATTATTCTTTCTGTGCATTTTACAAATCGGATGTGATGTTTTGAGTATGCTTCAGGCTTCAGTAGTTTGTATAATGTTCTATTTTCTGCAGCAAAAGCATGTCAAGGTGATCTCTGTGGGTGGTTAATATTTTCTGGAGTTTATTCTTCAACCATGAAAATATGCAAAACTGGAGAGCTGGGTGGTATGTCATATATTTAGGTATAAAATAGATATATTTTCAATTTCATCTTCATTAAAAATAACAGAAAAAAAATCAGAAGTGTAGGGCTATATACTGTTTGTTCATGGGTGAATGCAGCATTTGTCACTCCTGACTTCTGTTTGTGGTTGTGCTGGTGAGCAATTCTTGCAATAGCTTAGATTGTAATTTTGTGACAATATGGTGTAAAAGTGTCATATAAATGGATATTTTAAAATACAGTGTTCAAAGTAATAGAAAATCATACAATGTGGGGGAAAATCTCTCTCAAAATTGCTGAATGTTTGCATTTTAGCAGAAATACTCTTGATTTGTTTGACAGGCGTTAGGTGTTATTTTGCTAGTTTTCAAACATAAATACTTCTTTAAACAATTACGGAAATCAAAAATAACATGTCTAAAATAGAAATGTATAAACATTGTAAGAGTAATTTGAATAGGGAAGAATTATTAGAAATCTGATTTTAAGGAACTGAAAGAGGCAAAAGCTGAACATAAGTAATGAGTGCTGTCACTACTCTTGCAGTAGTAACAAGGAAAAAATTGAAGTAAAAATGCAAAATATATCCATATACATAAAATGCATTTGATTTATAAAAAAAGATTATTGAAAAAGCTACTGAGCATTTCAATTAAATACATACTTTTTTCTTTCAAGACGGAAGCAAACTTATAAGGAAATCAACTGTTAGTGAGAAATAACAAAGCTCCTCTATGCCGATTGCCTGATCATAGCATGTTTAATTATTGCTTCTGTCTTTATTCTGGTTTTGTTTCCTTTAGCCTCTGTCTCTGGGAAATTGTATTTCTGCTGTTTGTATAGCATGTAGGAGAAGTGAGACTTGTAAATGGGAACTCTGAATGTTTTTCTGGTATGTCTTACTAAGGTTATCCTCTCTGGTACAGTGAAAAGATCCAAAAGGTATCTGCAGCAGAGATCTTTTCATATTTCTGTTGCCATTCCTAGCAGTTTGAATTACCTCATTAAAAGGCTGGAAAAGCCACTTGGAGTACCTCCAAGCTAAGGGTCACTGTTCTTGAGAAATTTGTAGAATCTATGAATCACTTTGGTGCACATCTCTGGACATAAGAAGTATCACAGTAATGGTCTCCAGGAAGAGGCAAAGGAAAGCAACATCTTTACCTTGTAGAAAGAGTTAATCAGGCTGTAGAAAAGCTGTCAAATACATCAAAGCCAGAGAAAATATCTATGCTCAGCTTTCTGGTGCTTGTCTCTAAGATGGCTTTCTTAAGGACACAGTTTTCAGAATCAGAAAGAGGAAGCTCAGGACTAGGTCCGGCATGATACCTTTTTTTTTTCTGTTTGGTGATCACTCTCTGTACAACCCTTTCACTTCTCAAGATAGCAAGACAACTATATCTTGTATGTTACATGACGTTTACATTCATTCATTGTTCTTGTCTTATCCCTTTCTGATACCATAGGTGGGGTGGGAAATTTGCTATGAACTTTCTTACCCATCAGCTCTACTGGCATCAGCACCAGGCAGAGTTGGGTGAGGTGCTTGTAGCTTTATGTTGCTAGTCCTGGAACAACAGAAGTAGTTCTGGTTCCTTACACACATTTACCTGCCACAGATCCCTCATCACTTAATGCTAATCTTCAATCTGCAGCAGGGGAAAGTTGCTGTAATGACATAGTTAATGCTACAGGAGTCCATACAACGATTATCCTGTGTGAAACAGCTTAAGCTGTTGGGATGATAGAGAATGAGTTTTCTGCACACCCTGTGCTTGCAGTCAGATACTGCTTTCCTGAGGTGAAGCAGGGTGATCTGTGTCTGGATTGCAGGCAGCAGCCATGTGGCTCATTGTGTTCCATTCAAAAGACTAGTTCATCTTCCTCCATGTTTTTGTGATCAAAGTTTATAAAGATATTTAAAAAGAAAAGCAAAGTTTTGCTTTGGTTCGGAATTTGATCTTACTATCAAATCTTGTCTTCATGCAGCCAGTGTGCTGATGTCCTCATGTTCTGTTAGCTGTGATGACACTTTTTATGGGTAGCTGTCGCATTTTTGTGAGAGGATTGGAGGTATCTATTACTGAGAGAAGATCCATCCTCTCCTCTCTGATAGTGGTAGATTCCTCCTGCTCCCCCATCCCATCTGTGTGTCCTGGAGGCAAAGGTTTCATTCCAGGTTCCTGTTTATAGTTATGCACTGCCCAGAAGGGAGTTGTTGATTCACTGGAGAATTTTCCGGCATAAAACATGACTTCAGAAATTCTAATTATACTAGATTAGTTGCTTCTCTTTGTGCTACAGCAGCTTCATGTTTTCTTCTAATGTAAAGTTAAGTTGTCATGTTACATCTCCATATATCTCTAAACTGCCTTTTGTTCGGAGAGACTATACACACTCACAGAATACATCTGATGATGGTGGGTATTTCAATGGATAGCAAAATATTTCTGTCATGGAGGGCATAATGTCAGCTGCAGGTTTTTGTCAGTATGTTATTTGATTGCTTTTCTAATTGCAGAACGCTAATGACGGTCAAAAATGAAAAAATATTATGAGTCAATCTAACAGTACAATTTATTCCAAAATTCCAGGGTGCAAGCATTTCTGGTTTTATGTCAGGGTTTGTAAAATTAGGGTGCATAATCAAGTTAATAGAAACATACTTTTCGAATTCCATAAATGTGATTTATGCTAAGGTTACTAATCTATAAATAGTGATGAGTAATCCGTTACTTGTACTGGCCATCCAATGTTTTTACATTATCTACAGTTGGTGGGAATTTCTGTTCTACCTAAGCAGTGACGATAAATTGGGATGTCACAAATGGAAAGGAGAAATATGGAAAGAGTAGAAAATATATCTTGCACTTGGTTGAAATTTTTTTTAGAGGGAAGTATCTTTTAAAAAAATTTATCTAGCTCACTTCTACGGAAATGTTGAAATTGATAACATTAGCTACTAAACGAAACTGTAGTACTGTACTTTCGCTTCATACAATAACCAAAATCAGTCTAACAGTTCAAATCAACCTGTTGCGTTATGATTTTCTTCACATATAACAACACAGAGGTGCACTAGGAACATTGAATTTAAACTTGTGTTGGAATTAACACTTAATACCAACCAAAATCCCTCTATTTTACACTTCAATGATTGAAAGAGAAAAAAGCAGAATTAGCCATAGTAGTTTGATCAGAGCTTATTGACTTCAGCAATGAAAGAGATTAAAAATATATTGCAAATATTTTTTTTTTTTTGCTGCGTGTCAGTGAACACTGTTTCAAAACCTATCTGGCACATGTGAAAATAAAGCTGGATTTATCAGCAAAATTTGTGTGTTTGCTTTGCAATTAATGTAGACGTATTAGCATGTATTTTATATGAATTAGTTGGGCTGAAGTGTTAATAGGTCATATAGAATGTTTGGCATCAGGAAAGTGATTCATAAATTCGTGATAGAAATAAGTGGATAAGATGTAAAAAGAGCAAGGTTGGGTATGGAGTTCTTCGGATAAGCCTCAGATGAACTTCCAAATGTAAGATTTACCTGAGCAGATTTCCATGTTGCTCAGGTAAATTGCTCACTACTGAAGCCTTGTAAAAATTATGTAAAATCTGCTGATACTTGACATGGTGGGCTTGATTCTGTGTCCTGCAAATCCAGGATTTCCTGAGAGGTCTAACAGATAGGACAGAGAAGACCTGTACCCTTCTGAACTGACAGCTGGAGGCCAGATGGGATTACCGTGGATACTCTGCGAGTAACTCAGTAGAGCCTGCAATGTTTGCAGAGTTACCAAGAGGACAGATATTTTCTATTCTTTGCAATGGAATAAATTATTCTGGTTTTAATGGATGTCTTGAATCTATAGAAAGGCTCCTACAGAGTGTTTTGAATAAGCGAACTCAAGGGCCAGATCTTGTTTGCTTGTCTCAGGCAGAGATTTTTATTAGTCAGTAGAGTCAACAGAATGCTGGCTCAGAGAAGCTGAAATGATCGCAGTTTTATATTTATTTCTCCTTGTAACACATCTACTGAAAGTTGTGCAGTGGAGATGGAATCATAGATATAACAGAATTGCATGAATCCCAGTTGTGGAATACACAAATAAAGGAATTTCAGAAGTGCTTAGTTCTGGCTTTAAATCTGTTCTGCTGAAATCAGTGGGAATTGCACTATTGAATGGCAGCCTAGTTACATCAGTGCTGAGCTACCCTGGAAATCTGTTCCATCTAGTGATATTTTTCAGAAAGCCCCTCTTATACTATAGTGTTTAATGGTAACATCACATGAAATTAAATTTATTTTTTCTATTTCATTGGAAAGTTTAAGTTGCTTTAAATCAAGGACAGTTTAGATTTCCTACAGGCAGTATGCAACACAAGGCCTTTCCAGGACTGCTGGCAGGCAGTTTTTGAAAGGGTCCTTTTTACATTACAGTTCAGGACAGCAGAATCATACTTAAATAAATGCTTCATGACATCAGTAGCCCATGACTTTGATCTCTATTATTTTACCTTTGAAACCAGCATACTGGTGCTTATCTTCACCTGCATTTTAACATTTTCAGTTTTTTCTTTAATTATTCCCATTAATTTCTTCTTTTCTTCTTCTTCTTCTTCTTGTTTCTTCTTTCTTCTTCTTCTCCTCCATCATCTTTCTTTCCCTTTTTTTTTTTTTTTTTTTTTTTTTTAAACTCTGTTGCTGCTTGTATTTTCCACTGCACAAGACTGGATAAGGGCAGGTGGAAACTCTAACATCTCAGTAACATCTGAAGTGCATCTGCTGTGGTGTGACAGAACACCTGAGTGCATTAAATACCAGCCTGCTCTCCTTGTACTTACATGGCCGCATGTGCACCCAGAGCTGTCCCAAAGCAGTTAAAGTCTACAACCCAGGACACACAGCAGTAACACACTTCTCTGCCAGTACCCTTACTCATGCTTTCCTTTTTTTTTCCCTTCCACCGGGCACGTAGACTGGCTTCCACTGCTAGCTTTTATTGTCCTGTAATGCTTTTGGTACTTCTGTTACCATTTATGTTTTCATCTCTCAGTTTTGAACTGAGATATTTCCAATTTCCTTTGTTAAATTTGATTTTGAAACAAGATTTTTTTGTTAGTTGGGTGGGTGGGTGGGTTTTTTTTACTTGTTTTACTGGGAAGGTTTACTCTATGTGTCAATAGCTGTTTGGTGCAATGGGATCGAGATCAGTTCTATGTAACATAGGTTTTTTGTAGCGAAGTTACAGCCATTGTAACAATATTTGTGTCAAGCCATGAGTATGACAGCGTAGCTTTTGTCATTTCTGACTTGTTTTAAATGAGCTAGAAGTTCTAAAAAACTTAGTAGTTGGGATGCTGTAATGTACATTGCAGTAATATAGGAAATACTTTTGAAGCATATTATGTTGGGGACCATATGTATAGCAGTAGGAGATATTTACATTAAATTCCTGCTTTCTTAATTTCACACTTTAAGGGCTGCAAGTCTTCAGAATATAACTAGTAAGCTTTCACAATGTTATAGTATATAAACATCCGTCAAAGTATTAGAAAAATGTCCAGTATTGTGTTTCTGTTAAGACAGTAGGTGCATGGGGTGCGTTCGCTTCAGCTAGCTGTTCTCTCACACACTTGACGGGACAGGCGGATAAAACTGGGTGAAAAAAAGCTCATGGGTTAAGGTAAAGATGGGTAGATTGCTTACCAGTTGCCAGTTATGGACCAGACAGGCCTGATCTGGGGAAAATTAATTTATTGCCCTTTAAAATAGGTTTCAGTAGTGAGAAATAAAATCAAGGCATCGCTTTTGTCAGGAAGCGTTATCTCACCTTCTTCTTCACTGACCTTGGTGTTTGCAGGGCTTTCTCATACTTTTTTCCCCTCCTCAGTGTGTGTGGTGCTTTTGCCCTTTCCTAAAGCTCTTTCCCCCAAGGCACCACCCTGCGGCGGGCGGGATGGAGCCGGCTGGAACCTGCTGGAACCGACCCAGGGCAGCCCCTCACAGAGGTCGCCCCAGCCCTGCCGCTGGTGCCTCGCTTCAGATGCTCAGTGCAGTAAATAATCTATAGTACTGTTCTGGGGGAGCTAATTACTCATCACTGAAAGAACGCAAAGAGCCCAACATGAGCAATGTGGCATATTTTTCTAGGGTTTTGGGTGACGTGAGAAGTAAAAACTTAAATCAAGATAGCTCCCTTTAGCTCTGCTTGCGTTAGTGAGTGCTGCTTGGGGAAGAGACGGGTGTGACAGAGGCACTGAGGGTGGGTGGTAATTGGCCTACTTGGTCTAAAAGCCCAAAACCTAAATAGTTAAAGCATGTTATTACCATAGTTGAATTACCCTTTTGGTAGAATGGTGAAAAACAAGAACTACTTTCTTGCAAGGAGAGGCATTTGTTTGTCACACAGTAAGGTCTGGAAACTTAAGGCTGAAGTTTAGGTATTACATAGTAAATTTCTGTGGAATATAAATACAAGTTTTTGTGTTTCGTATTCCTTATTTTATAGGGGAGGGTGCCACTGATTATGTATAAAAATGGAAGCAGTTTAGGAGCAGAGTCTGTGTTACCTGACAGTGTTTAGTGAGTCCTAGTGGGTCAGTGGAAAGGTTTTTCTTACGGGGCATTGAATCAGACTCATATCCCTGACAGGAATTTGCACAGGATCATATTCAGCCAATTGTCACAAATTAAAGTTTGTTGGCTCTGCAACAGCCAAAGTTGTTACTGGCAAAAGTTGATCACATTGTACCTTTTTGAAGTGAAGTTCTTACCTGCCAGGATTCTCTTCCCATATGCATTTCAGTCATTCCTTCTTAAAAGCAAATAATGTTAATATTTTGGAAGGCAAAAATATGTAGTTTAGCTTACTAATATTTTACTGTATTTATTTTATATTGAGTTTGTACAGTGGCCAGGGGTGTTTGTACGAGGGCCATTTTATTAATGTAAAATTGATTGACTGACTGAAGAAAGTCGCAAAGATGAGCATAAAAATAGGAAAATGTCTGTGCAAGAAACTTTGCTGCTTTTAAAATAAAAAAGCTATCCACATTCTTATTATGTTCTTATGTATATGCTTCAGACAAAAGATGTTTTGTGTTTCATGAGCAACATGTGTATCATACAGTGCAGTAGGTTGCTAAGGGAATTGTTTTACTCATTATGAAAGTTGATGCAGAAATAAGAATTTGTATAAATGCCTAAAATAACTTACGCCCTTCATTTATTTGAAAATTTTTAGACGTTTATAATCCATTAAATAGGTTAACCTCATTCCTGCACACTTGTTTCTTTAGAAACAAATACATTTTTTTGGTGACAATTAAAGATTTGGTCATTCTTTCTTTGGTTTCTATCAATGGTTTAATTTACTAGGGTAAGATGCTTTGCTGCTGTGACAGTATTGTCCAAAAGGTAACGAAAAATAGTAGTAGAAGATACTACCTCTGTAGTTACTGTGGGATCACATACAGAAACCTACTAATTGAGAAAACTTGTACTGCAGTTCTGCAGGTAGATGAGACCATTTCCAAAAGTTGCAGACAACATTTGGACCCTGCATACAGTTTATTTTCAAAAGCTGAATTCAAATTTCTTCGTACAATTTAAAGTTCTTGTCTCAAAAGTCACACTGGATCTGAGATCTGAGGAAAGTGTGGCTAGAACACAGCCAGGGTTTTTCAGAGCAGCTACTTCCAATGACCAAGTGAAAAACATTTTAGGAAGCCTGCAATTACTTTTTCTATCTAAGGTCCAACTTAGAAGCTAATCACTCATGCAAATTTTTCTTAATAAAATATGAAATTATTGTCTGCAAAATTTTGGTAATGAGTGATTTGGGAGACCAGCAGGGCTAGATTTATATCGTGTGTCTTTACTGATGTTCTTATCCTGCTCCATAGCGATTAGCTGTTAATATAATACCAGTTACTTCAGTTATAATTACAATTAATATGAGCTTTTATGCTGGTTTTGAACAGAAGGGTGGATAAAAACTTATTTTTGAATTTTTTTTCTTAACTGAAAGTACTGTTTTGTTGATGAGAGTTTCTGCTAACAAAAATGAATCAACTTCTTTGAGGTACATCTATGTATGTGTCATGTAGGCTGGACATGCATCTATCAGGGGAAAAAAAAAAGGGCAATTTATGAAACATCCACAAGAAAACTATTGTAAAGGGATAACAGTTTACAGCATTTTTTCTTCATAGTTATTAAGGAACCAGATCTTTTTATTACAGCTCAGATCCTTTGCATATTAGAGATTTGAAAATGTACTACTTAGTTCACTTGCACAATTGTATGTACAAAGCTCATGCAGAATCCCTTTTACATATGCTTGAACTCTTGCATGTGTGTAGAGAGAAGGTGAAGATTCATTGTGGCTCATATTTGAAATGCCTTGTATATAATTTATTGACAAATTGTCCCTTCTTCTCAACCCAGGCACTGGTTACTCAACATTCTGGCACACCCCTAGTCCTCCTGCTCAAAGCAGTTGGTTTCTGTAGTTTTCATCACTCTTCTGTAACAGTATGAGGATAAAAGACTGAAAAGTAGAAAATACCAGGTGTCCATAGTTGCCCTGTCCTCTCATAGGATCATTTTGTATAGGTCTCAGTGGCTACTATTTTCTTTTTCTGCTACAGGTAATTAAATGCAACAAAATATCAAGATCAAATGACGATAGCCAAAAGTAATGTGTATGGAGGTGAGTAAAAGTCAAGTCGGATGGCCTGGACTCTCGAGAGGATAGTGTCACAGGATCTGTTGTGCCTAGTAAGCCACAGATCTCTGCCCGCCAGCAGTAACCAGCCATACCACTGCCCTGGCTGCAGTCAGCATTTAGTAGCAGCATATGGCTTTCCTCCACAAGCATAGTGATGCAGAAGTCACCGTCCAGAAATTAGGGGACACTCCATTTAGGTCTGCTGCTTCCTAGGAGCAAGGCCTCTTTGGTGAGTGTGTCTGTCATCAGTTACAGATGAGGAACAGGACATCAGTGGGTGTGCTTTGGGGATCATCTAATTTACAGGAAGAAAATAGATCTCATTATGCAAGTGACTACACAGTGGGAGGTGGGGAACCATGAGTGGAACACATGTGGTTCTTGAAAGCTGGACACAGCTATAGCTGAAGGCCTGGAAGTCCTTGAAAATGATCTGTACCACTGCCTGTTCTCCTCCTCTCAGTTTGCTTCACACATTTATAGTTATTAGGGCCTTTTGGCCTCCAGGAAGCCACATATTTCTGTCTAGCTTTTTTATTTTTCTTTTTTTTTTAAAAAGCATACTTCTGCATGCTTGCAGCTTTTAATGCATTATAATGCAGTGATGTGAGAAGCATTTTAGCCTATGTGTGGGTGGCCCACAGTTGGGTATGAGGTCCAAGCCACTCTAGATCCACCAAGGACTTTAACATCTCTGATGTCCTGTAGCTCAGTTACACATTTTGTAAGAAATCACCCTTTTATTTGTTTCAAACATGTTTCCAGTAGCTTGGTTTGTTAATTCTTACGCTGGAGTGTTGGCCGCCTCTGTGCCCTTCTTATCTCCATAGCTATCTTTTTATCTCTATAGCTATTGCCTGTACAGAAGCCATCTGTATTTTTGACTGTTCTGTTTCTCTCTGAATCTTCTGCAGGTCTGCTGTAACTTTTTTTGGCTAGTGAGGGAAAGGGAGAAAGAGCTATATACTAGATTCTAGATACTGTTGCATTGCCACTGAATTTATACAGTTGCATGATGATCTTTCTGTTTCACTTTTTCACCCCATGTCCTAGCACTTCCTGTTGTTGGGTTTGACTGCAGCTGAAAGTCAAGCCAAGATTTTCATATGACCATAATTTATAGTTGCAAATGCTCATTTTTAAGTTGTACAAAGCCCATCATTGCACAGTTAGGATTGTGTCTTCTCTGTACACATCTTTATACATTTCTTCTCTTTAAATATTACTGGTTATATATCACTTCATGTTCAGTATAATATTTTCTTTCTGCAGTTATTCAGTCTGCCCTCATCTTTACTACACATGGTTTAATGTTAGAGACAATGTTGTCACATCATGGCTGATTCCCTTTCCAGGTAATTTTTGAATGCAGTGAACAGCACTGGCCTTCTTAGAGATGGGTGCTCCATTGCTGATCTCCTTCTGAGAAATACTGCAGACTGTCATTTATTTTTATTCCTAATATGGTTAAGATTATTATAATTTTATTGTATTTATTTATAATTTTAAGTTAATATATAATTGTTTTAAGCAGTGCAAAGACCTCCTTTTTTTTCTCCCATGAAGTTTAAGTTCTTTTACGACTTTGGGTAAGAGAGCTTATAAAATGATTTTTGGAAATACATGACTTACAAGTGGACCTCTTTTGTCCATGTTCTCAGAGACTTCTCAGAAAACGGTGATCATCTGAGACGTGGTTTTCCTTTTCATACCAAAATGTTGACTCTTTCCCAACATGTCATATATACGCATATTCTTTATTGTAGTCTGTACTAAGATGTCTAATGTGAACTCCATGTATACTGGTCTGTAGTTTTCCATCTTCTATAGGATCTTCTCTAGATTTTTAGGATTGATTTTACATTTACCATCTTCCTTTAATGTTAAGACAATTTGAAACAAGCATTTGTCCATTATTAAATTTCAGCTATTCCATACTCATGTTCCTTTAGAGCTCTTGATGGGTTACATTCTGGTGAAATAATCTGTTAGAGTTCTGTTTGTCTTTTTGTTCTTGCCTTCCCTAATGGCACTTCAGTTTAAGATAGGTCCTTTCATGTATCTCTCTAAGGAGGCTATCTGGCCTAGGAACTTCTCCTATCTCCTCTACCGTGGATGCAAACCCAATTTTTTTCTGTCCCCTTCTCTGCCAGCCGTTGGCAGAAGCTCCTAGGGGGCTGTATGTGGGAGGCTCCTTACTAGGCCTGATCCCAACCCCCAGCCTTGGCCTGTCCCCACTGAGGTGTCTGATAGTGTGGGCTCCCTATGGGCTGGGGGCCAGGGGTGGTGGGAGATGTCCATGTGCAGGTGCTGCTCCCTGCAGCTCTCTGACACCTGACTGTATATTTATGTTTAAGCCCCCCAGAGATTACAGTCCTTTTCATTTTCCTCACTTGGACACAACTTGAAGCTTTGAGAAGGATGCCTTTTTTCTTTCAAATAACCTCCTTCATCCTGTTTGTTCATGACAGCTCCCTTCTCTGGATTTTCTCAGTCTTTTTTGATAAGTTGTATGCATTTCTTCTGGGCTTGCAAAAGGTGTCTTTAATCAGTCTCCGCGCCACCTGTAAAGTTGTGACTCTTGTATCTGTTCCTTTTTTCTTCGTTCTAACAAGCTTACTCATTTTTATTCAGTGACCTTCTTTGAAATAGTGGTAGGGGTTTTGGGGCTTTTGTTGCCCCTTCAAGGACATAGATTCCAATCTACATCAAAGCAGTTATTGACAGTGGCTAGAAATTTACTTTGGGTCATACCCCGATGTGACGTGTACTCGTTCAAGACAGGCAGAAATATCTAACAGCCCTAATATTTATCTACCATACTTACAGGGATATTTTTCAGTGTTATGAAGGTGCTCAGTTTCTTAGGTGTCTTTAGGGATTGGTTCAGAACATGGGTTATGTTTATATCCTCTGTCTTTCCCAGTGTCTTCTTCCCTGGCCATTGCTGAAGGGGAGTCATTGGGTTGTTTAATATGAATGGGCTGTTAACTTGCAGATGTATCTGGTAATCATCTGATAATCAAGAGCGATCATTCTCTGATTTTTTTTTTTTTTTTTTTTTTTGGGGGGGGGGGGGGGGGGAAGCCCTAAAATCCCCCCCAAACCCCTGAATCTGAGCTTGCCCAGTTACCTGAAGTGGTCCATATGAAAATACAGCAGAGCTGAAGACTTGCTTATGCATTTGTGTCTGTAGGAAGGACTGGCTTGTTTGTATGAGTTTTCTGTCCACACTTCGATGTAGCTCTAAGTAGGGGACCAAGGAATGGATGACAGAGATGTGTGAACGGTGTCCTCTAGGGAGGCCCCTTACTCAGGTCACTGGGCAGGGTCTCTGCGAAGTAGTATAACCATCAAGGACATAAACCCCTTTTCTTCTCTGCAAAAGTCGCAATAAATTAAGTCATGCCAAATTCTGGGTTTAGGGTCTGGACCTCTGCGAGGATCCAGTTATCTTCTGGGCATGTAGTTTGTCACAATTCTCTGTATCTAACCATGGTGATCATATCAGTATTGAAGCAACCTCATAAGCAGCGTAAGCTGTCCTAGAGGTGCCCAACCTGAGGATGTGGTAAGGGCATGGAAGCCCCATGCTGATGAGCGAGTGCAGCCAAAGTGGGAAACACCTACTTAGCAGATATTGTGAACAGTCAGCTAATGGAGATGACAGCAACTAGCGAGACCAGTGCCTGTATTTTCATGGCAGCTTTTTTTTGGCAGGAGATTGTGGTTGCCCAAATAGGTTGTCTTAGAATCTTTTCTTATTTAGTTGTTTGGGCTTTTTTCCTCTCATTTTCCATTTTCCCCACAGTTTGTTTGGCTTATTTATCTTCTCCCCCCCCCCCCCCCCCCCATTTTCTTTCTGGTATTAGAAGCTTAAAGGGGGTGTGTGTCGTGTTTTCTGGCAGATAGTGGATTATTTTTGAGTATTTTGATTGATCAGGTGAGTTCTGCATTGTTTTGGGGGTGGAATTTAACTGTTCTGTGTTTCTTTTCTGCTGGAAGTTGTTTGTGTGGCTCTTTATTTTTTTATATTTTATAGTTGGTTTTGTTGGGTTTTCAATTTATTTGTTTCAACGGGATTTTTGTGGGTGGGGAAGAAACAGAATAAGCTAGAGCTCCGCATGCAGATGCAGAACTATGGCATTGGAATAAACTGCAAGTGGCAGAACAACTTAAATGGTGGGAGTTCAGTGATGGATGGATGCAAAATCTACAGAAGAGGTAGAGGTGGTAGGGTTGCCTTTTATGTGAAGGAGCAGTTGGAATGTGTAGAGCTTTTATGTGGGAAGGTTCTGATTCAATATAAGGAAAAAGATTTTCAGTGAAAAGACAACTATGCTGCAGAACAAGTTGCCTAGAGAAGATCGTGGGATTGCCTTTTTTGAAAGCTTGGAAGATGTATCGTGGCTGATGTCCTAAGTGACCGGGTCTAAATTCAGGTGCTGCTTTACCCAGTTCGGACTAGACAACCTCCTATTGTGAGTGAGTGAGTGTGTAATATGGTGCATACATTGTGGCAGAAGGGTCAGGTGCTCTTAGGCTTTACACATTACTCATTTATAAATCTGTACATACCTGTCCCTACAAGAACAAACTACATACGTAAGACAACCCAGGATGATCACTATATATGTGCTCTTATGAGATAATATTTTTCAAGTTGTTACTTCTGCATTCTTATCTGATAGTATTCCTGAATCCCTTCTAATCGTGTCACATGAAAAAATGTGAGAAACAAATTATAATTCTGGAAATAATTCACAAAATTGCAGTGCCATTGAGTTTGTTGTATTGTAGATCAAACAATTTAGGAATAGTAAATTGTTTTCTTTTTTTTTTTACATATATTCTTTTCCCCCAATTACTGTAGGCTGCTGCAGTTTAGTAAGGTAAGAAAATTCAACAAGTTGAAAGTGGTTCTTCTCTGAGCTGTCTTACAATAAATTACAGGTTTTCAGAAGACAGACAGACATTCCTGAAAATGAAGTAAGGCATGGTACCTGTGCATGTTAGATAAATTGTTCAGAAATCTCCATGAATATGATATTGGTGTCATGCATACTTATAAGATTAGTGTCAACATGGGGTTTCTATCATGTAAGGGCAAGTCAAGCAAGTTAGTCCTGCCTCAGGGGTGGTTTAGTCTGTGTACCCAACTAGTCAGGCAACACTGCTGTGGAGGTTTTGGAAAAGACTGAGGAGGGGTGATTTTACCTTTGCTCCAGGCATGCAGTTTATTTGTTCTGTCTCCATTTTCTCCAGCGTGCCTTGATAAGTACAGGTAATCAGTGTCCTATTAATCTTTAGGATAAGTAACACCTAAATGTAACACACACTACCCCACTATCCCAGCTTCAACCCAACAGGAGGAGCTACATGTAAGCTGTACATCAGTTACTCAGTGAATGGAACATTTTGGAACTTGATGATAATAGTTGGTCCATGTCACTATTTTTTTCTGTCACTGGGCAATTTCCAAGGCATGAAATAGTAAATTTTTTACAGCTTTTCTCTAAATTTTATTATTTTCCTTGACCTGTTTCTTCGCATAGTTGCATGTTGTCTTAATTAATTCAGTATAGATATTTTTATTTGCAAATTTCATGATGAGAAAATTATAAAATATTAATTTTAGTGGTATATAATGTAATGTGAATTTTTTTAAATAAATATAATTCGTTAAAAATTTTGGAAAAGATACAGGTGGGGAAGGTTGACAATTCAAGAAGCATTCAGGAATTAATAATTTTCTCTCTGCCAGCTAAAAAAAGACTGCTTCTCCCACCACCACAGTACTTTTGTTTGGATCCACTGATAATATAACAAAATCCAGTCATCATTTGTTTTAAATGCTAATGTAAAAATTGGCTAATGAGATCACAGTAGTATGAAGGTCTTTTCATAGGTTCATTTAACTTTGGAATGATTATAAAACATAACTACTAATTTACTTTGCATGTTCTTGTTAAGTATAATGGTATTCAGTAGTGCTCATCTAGTTATGAGCGTCTGAGTATTTCTCTGTCGCAGAAATTGTCTACCTCTACTTGGATTCAGGAGGAAAAAAAGATTTTTTTTTTTCTCTATTTGCATTTCTGTAATTTATGTAATATTCTTGTAAAGTGCATTTTTTTTGTGGTGTAGATTAATGTCTTGAAGTAGTTTAAATATAACTGAAAATATATAGTCTGACTAGTAAGTAACTTTAAACATTTCTATTTCTACTTTTCAAAGATATGCATTATAGATTGTGTGTAAATAATGTATTTTCAAATAAAATTCAGGATATCCTGTTGGCATAGTGCAATTTAAGACTTTCTCAGAAGTCCTGTTATGAATTAAGTCTTCTTTTAATTGCATGGGAGAGCTATACAATGGAAAGGTGGAAGCTATGGATACCATTGAATGCGTATGCCTTTAAAATAATAATTCATCTCTCTAGCAAGTAATTTTTCCTTTACTGAAACCAGTTGTGTCTTTGGCCCAATCTATCTGATCTAAAACTGTCTATCTGAAGATACCTTATATAGGTGGCCCTCAACCGTGTTCTCAAATAGGAATGCTTTGGTGAGTAGTACTTCATTGGAATATTTTATGGCTTACAGCACAGGGGCATTGTATGTATTTATTTAAGTGAAGTTTCAAGGGGATGTCTTCATCTAGGAATGGATTTGGCTTTCATTTTGAATTAAATATTTATTTTTATATTCTAGTGATTTCTGAAACAACTGTGACAATTCACATAAATAAGAGCCAAATTCTGTTAGTTGTGCTCATAATGAATAATACTTTATTATGTAAGAAGTCTCGTGCAGCATATTGTATGATAAAATGCTACCTAAACTGCGCAACATTGTCAGTGTCGAAAATACATCTATTATCTGTCTAGCTTCTGTAGTGGTGGTGATCACAATTGTTACACATTTATCATTTGAAAAAAACCCAACTTATTAGAATTCCTCTAAATCTACAATTTAATGAGCATCTACATACCAGATTAAATCAGTCATTGACCAGTGCACTTTTTCTTTCTCAGATACTACAGAAGTTGTGGTATTTGCTTGTTTGACTCAAATTTTAGGGACCTGAATGGGAAGTCAAAGATGAGCAGCCCACAGGTGACTTCCAGTTCAGTTGTATTCTAGTGTTTACTTGATGAGTGTTCCTGCTTGAGTAAACAATGGTACGTTGAGCTGCCAGAATTGCTTCAACTTTGATCCGCTGCAACTGTATTTAAAAAATAAATTCTGTCAGGTTGCTTTTAAAGCTTTGGTTGGCAAGTGCTGTGAACTTGATTGTAAACTGCTAAGATTTACATGGAATTCAGATGGAATTGTTAGGTATCGAAGAACTGAAAAAATAACTCTGTAAGCACTGTCAGTAAGGGGCAGGTAAACAATGACATTAAAGATCTACCTGCTGTGGCCCAAGGGATGGAATGTGCTGGCTCAGTTGGAGGGAAGGTAGAGAAATCTTATTATTAAACTGGAATAACTGGAATGATTCAAGTCCAGGTTTTAGGATGCAAACCAAAATCAAAACAATGCAATGTTTATGGCAAAAGTATTTTTAAGAGGCAGCTGCCTTCATCAGGTAAACCACACAGGGAAGTAGCATAAATGAAACATAGGTCAAAAGATAAGTTTATCTAAAGGTGAAGATTTGTATTGGCAAAAAGAAAGATGGTATGTAAGGCCTGCCATCTGTCTGTGACACATCTACGATGTACAATCCCACCCACTTAAATATTCCTTCCTTACTTCTGAAAAATCGTGGAAATCCTGAAATTCAAAAAGAAGAAAGATAAAAATTTAATAATCAAGACTAATGAGTGTTGTTGTTTTCATATTGAGAATAATTAAAATGTTATCACAAAATTTTTCATCTAAGAAGGCTGTATCTTGACAAAATAGGCCATGTTTTTGTGTAAGGTTTCATATACGAGATAACTATCTTGGTTCTGTTTCTGAGGTGAAGCAAAATGTGATGTTTAATACAATCCAACCTAAGAGAAGTGATTATTTGAAAATTTTTTTGGCATAAAGGAATGTAGGAAAAAAGAGAAATAACAGAATATTGATGGCTGAGGCTTACGTATTAACATCTGATAACAAATGATACATATTGTTGAAAAAATAACCATAAGATGTATTTCTGTCTAGACTTCAGATGCACCAGAAACTTCAAAGATTTATACCTGCAATCTTTTAATGGGAAATAGGAGAGCAAGGTGAATGATTCTGTCTTGGACATTTGGTTGGACATTTTCATTCTGGATCCAGGGTGAACACATGACCATCAAGCAGTTTCATTGACACACATTTTACTTCTCAACAACTTTTAAGAATTGCCACCCACCTTCACCTCCTCATATTTGCCTTAGGATCCTTACCGGGTTTTAACATTTTCTTCTTTTTTCTCTTTGTATTAAGGGCTCATAAGATTGCCTTCTCATTTCCCAGTGCTGTCCTACTGTGCAGTGGTTTCACGTAGTGTTTATTCCTCCAGCCTGTCATTCTTTGCTCTTCCTTCTTCACTTGCTCTACTACAGAGGCTGCCAGGTAGCTTTCAGTTTTCTAGGAACTTCGACCTTCCCAGCAGGTTTTGTTACACTCTACAAACAAAGGAAGAAGTTAGAGCTGCAGCTCTTTTAAATGTCCAAACATCTTGTAACAAAGTGTGTATTAATAATGCCAGTTGGAGCACAGGAGTTTTTTTAAACTGTGGGAAAGCAGTCTTTTCTTTATAAAATTCTACATTCATTTTACTCTTCAGTCTGCTTCTATCTGACCTTGTCAGCAAGGGAGAATTGCCAAGAGGCACCATCGAGACGCTGGTAGGATCAACCTCAGAAATAGCAGAGTTTCAGGCATTAAGGCTACATCCATATTAGTAAATTAAACAATGCTTGGAAATATTTCTAGGTCTCTGCCACAGTTTAGGTCTTCACAAACTAATATTGTTCCAGAAATTTACCCAGACGTTTATTTGACCACATCCATTAGACAGTTTGCATGCAGCCCCTCTGTCTTGGAGCACATGTGAGTATACTAGCATAGATGTAGAATTGATTATCTGTGGTTTCAGCAAAGAGAAATGTGCTCAGGCCTAGATGCAATCTACATATACTTTCTACAGACCTGCATGGCCTTTATTTCTTCTGCGTTGTCCAACCTTCTCCCTTCAATGCAGTCATAGTCTCAGCTTCAAAGCTGGTTTGGTTTTTTTTTTTCTTTTCACTTGTCCTTTTGTCCTTCCTGAAATTCATATAGATTTAAATTGCATTGGCATGCTGTCTCCCAGCTTCTGTCCCTTTCCTTCAGATGACCCTGTGAACTTACTGGTAGTGATACTGTGTGCAGTTCTCTGGAACAAACTACTTCAGGGAAGCCTCCCTCTTATTTGCCTTTAGGTACTTTAATAAGAAAAATAAAATAATAAAAATAAGTCTAGATTTTGAGTGATGCCTTATCTGTCTCTCTGTTGCAAGGCAGAAACTTGATGAACAATTCTGTTTTTTGTGGACTACATTTAAGGTGACTGCTTGTTAAGGGAATCTTTCTCTATCAACTTGCTTGGTCTTTTAACCAAAATGTCTATGTCAAAATACAAAACTTAAAAATAATAACTCCTTCCTTTTTCTTTCAGAATACTTACAATCAGCTTATGCACATCTGAAACTAATTAGAAGGTGTGATAAAGGCATTTTTTTAAAAAAAAATTCGACAATGTTTAAATAGCTGTAAGCATTTCTCTTTTTTCTTGTCAGGATGGTGGTACTGGAATCGATTTTGGACATCACTTCAGTTCAAGGTTGAAGTTAAAAGGTCTTTTTGAGACTTAGAAGAAGCAGGTGAGTACAGGTCAAGCATCACATATCTTTGAGTATTATTTTTTGCAACTTTCTTTTGTTCTGGAATTGCTATTCTTGCTTACCAGTCCATATTGAAATAGCTGATCTCTGTTTCCTCTGATTCGCTGAGATGTATGACTGCTAGTGTTATGACTAGATACCAGAGAATATTTAAGTCATGTAGGCTTTCCCTATCTGCTGTTCCAGCACCTGCCACAAAGATAAATGAAAACATGGATCTCTCACCAAGGTCTCTGGAACTCTGGACTAAAGTTTCACTGTATTGTTTCATTAAATCAGCTGCACTAGGAGTATGATAATTATGCAAATTTCTTTAGAAAATTATTTTAGACCGTATTTGTATAAACATTTTTTGAAATAAATTAAAATGTTATAAGGCAAGATTAAATAGTGATGAATCCCTGAGTTTGGGTGTTCCTAGTTTCCTGAAACTGGGATTATGTCTATTCCACTGGTAACCAGGAATACTCCATGATGTCAAGGACCATGAGTTCAAGTCCTGTTTGAATTGCGTTGTGTATTAACAGTCTGAACCTGCTGTGAAGAAACACTTCGTGGGTATGGTACCCCCTGGGACTTGGCATGCCTGCATTGAATAGCTTGTTTTGCTCCAGACCTTCATAGCTATCTTGAATGAGCCATGAATAACTGTGTATTAGTTTTTTTACCATAGAGAGATCTGGAAAAGGACATTGCCAAGGAATTAGTGTAATGTGAGAGCTTAGCAAGCCACTCACTTCTATTTCAGATTTTTCATACTTGCTATTGCAATAAAGAATTAAATCAACATGTAGAATGTTGCAATTGTTCACAGTTTGCTTTTCCTACAGGGGCAGAAAATTTCTTGGGATTATTTCCATAATTTTTCAAAATCAAAATGTCAGGCAATATTTTAATGTATAAATTGCAAAATATGCTCAACTGGTGCCTAATACTAAATCTTACAGATTCAAATTTCAACAAGGTACAACAAAATAACTCACCATAATAGGAACCAGGCCCAACTGCTTTGATATACACCACTGCTGCCAATGTAAATATGTATTATTTCCCTGTGTGCCATGTGCAGTAACTACTAAGGTATTACGAAGTATACAGATATACCCATATACTCCATAATATTTATACATCCATCTTCATGAATTGGTAGCTGAGAAGGGCAAGAAAAAGAAGTAGTTGCCGAGGAGTTAATGATGGTGAGAGTAATTAGTGTTGAAACTATGTTTATAACAAGTTTTCTAAAGTTTCACCCTCTGGGAGGAAGCACAGACCTTTTTAACCTAATTCAAAGCAGTGCAAAACAGGACTGTCCTGATACGTGTTTCACTGTGACTGTCTTTACCCACTTGGTAATAAGAAAGGAAAATTCCTTTCTTCCAATTTAACTGCATGTTTTTCCAAGGACTTTAGGAACTGGCTTGGAGGGTACAGTATGAATATGGTGAAACCATAGAAAGAAGAAAATATACAATATTAGCTTTAGCAATGTTGTAAATCAAAGGATATACAGCATTATACAGGGAAACTATGTTTCAGGCGTTCAAACAGATGTTACTGGCATCACATATATTTGTGTGTGGCTGTATGTTAACATGTAGTAATATACTTGCAAAACAGTGTTTTTTCTTACATTACCCAATGGAGAAAAAATAAAAAAGGTAATATTCTTTGCTTTCTAGGTAGCAATGAAAATATGACTGTTTTTCTATCACATATTTATACACATATCTGAATGGTATAACTTCTCTGTAGTAATACTATATTATTTCTTCATAGATGGTTTCAATATTTTGGAGAACTGTTTGGTTTGATAGAAACTGCGTGGTAAATGTGTAGTAACTGTGTAGTAAATGAAATCTGGTGAGCCAGCAAGTAATTTTCATTTTTTTAAGGATATTTTTTTCTGGAAATCTACTGTGTTCTGTACCAAATAATGTGAGAAATACAGTAATACTGACTTGTGCATCTATAATAGTTTGGCAGTATCATTTTATTGAATTCCAGTATGTCTGGAACTTAAGGCATATGGAGGAAAGTAACTTACTCTGTTTCTTCCATTATTTTATTCCATAACTTCTGAGTTAAACACAATCTATAAAAATGCTTTCTGTAAAAAAAATCTCTGGCTTTTTTAGCACTGGTCTCTATTTCTTGCAGTATGTGAAGCTGGAGAGGGAATGTTTTTGTAGTCCATGAGGAAACAGTAGTAAATTCTGCATGCTAGTTCTTCAGTATGTCATTTAGAGTTGATGTTTTTTTATGGCAGGACACTGTCTTTGCACTGATTGAAAATTGGGATTCAGTCATAAAAATAGTGATAGAAATACATAAAAATAAAATTGCATTCATGAGTAATTTTTAAATAACAGAGAGAAATATTCTGTTTGCTTTCTGTCCTGTCTTTCAATAGATGACTTAACTGATCAGGAGTAAGTTTCAGAAAACCGAGTTAAGAGTTGGAACAATTAAAACCAAGAAAAAATCCATATTGGAAAAATGTGAAAGCAGAGAAAAAATGTTCCATTTTTGGACTGATGACTTAAATGGACGCTTCTGGGGACTATTAGTAGTACAGTTACAGCTGGATTTTCTGAGTTGATTAGGCTTTGAAAAAAAAGCTAAAGAAGTTTGCTAAATATGAATATTTTCTGTGTTTTGTAGTTGTGGTATTAATTACTGTTAAAGTGATCTAGCTCTTCTGTCCTGTATTGGTAACTTGTGGAAGAGGAGACATTGTGTTCATACCTGTTTCTTCCTGGTACTACAGGACTCTAAACAACACAACTCATGTACATGTATTGTATATGTATGCAGTTTACCTACCAAGCATTCAGTGTGCATATATATATATATATATATGGTTATTTTGCATAGGGCAAACACAATCATACTGTTAATTAGTACAAAAGTACATCTCATATAGTTATCTTGCAGCTGAACTTGAACTCACTCAAGAGTTATGTAAGGTCTCATTGCTGGTGAATGTGTTGATGACCGACATGTGAAACTTTTGATGTACAAGCCATTCCATCAGCTGGATAATGGACTGGCGTTAGCTTTGTCCACAGAGAAGGCTAACTCTTCCATGTGTCTGGTCAGAAGGCAAATAATTGATACTGCCATAGGTGAAGGAGAGGAGGATATACAAAATAATGCTGAAAGGAAAAGTTGGTACCTGCTTTCTGAGCAGTAATTGGATGGGGATTGATGGGCTTTGTCTTCAATCTGGTTTCCACCAGAAAGAGTCTGAAACATAAACAGTACATCTTAATGGAATTGTAGAATTTTGAATTCTCTTTCTAGGGTGATTGTGAATAGCGGTAATTTACTGATTTGGGGGGAACCTGGAGGCAGCTTTTGTCAAAAAGTATTTTACATCGATAGAACTGAATTTGTGGCCTGGAACTATGAGGTATAAAATTTTTGCTGTGATTATATAAAGTATAAAACTATGGATTTAAACTGGCCACCTTTTCAATTCAGCTGAACATTAAGTACAGTCTTAATGGTCTATTTTGCTGGGAAGAGCACTATTATAATAATCTGCTTTTTACAGCCCATATCAAATACTAACTTACATTACTTACTACAAAGTTTGTTTTTAGGGAGATATTTTCACGGCGTCTAGGAGTGATACCCCATGTTTGTTGGAATTAGCCCTTAATGATGCTGTCTTGAGAAATTAGGTACTGCTCAAATACACTGATTGTTTTGTGGTTTCTAGCATAGAAATTTTTAAGGAAAAGCTAGTTGGAATCTGATTTTTTTTCCAAGTAATTGTACGAAATGAGGGGAGATGGTGTGCATCTTAATAATTTTATGATTTTTTTGTGACATGAATGACAGAGGTGAGAACTCTTAATTTTAACTGAACAGAATACAGGTTTCTAAGTGTGGCCTGCCTGAAAACAGAGGGCCATTACTGTAGTTGTCATGTAAAATAAAGTTGGGAGTCTGAGGCTCCTTTTTAGCTGTCAGCTTTATTAAGGAGCTACTCGTGTGTTGAACTAGGCACACACATTATATAAGCAGTGTATGGTAGTGTCTAGGGAGAGTTTTCTCTGTCTTCACTGCTGCTTTATTAGGTCTTACTCATTCACTGTTGCCCTGTCTTACTCCAGCTTTCTGGCTGCAGCTCACAGCACAGTAGGTCTAATGTAGATTGACGCCTTTGCCAGAGGACTGATTGAAACTTGTGTCTCATAGTTGCTAATGCTCACTCAACCATTTTATTGAAGATAAAGTAAATAAAATAGATTGCCATATGAGAATTCTCTTTGAAATCAAATGGAATAATTTGACAGGTTTAAGCCCATGAAAAAGCCAAAGCATTGAAACAGATGGAAATACTTTTTAGGCATAACATACCAGGAAGAGGTGTCTGCTGTTTTGATGTTATACAGTTAAAAAAACATGTTAATGGCTTTTACCAAAATCATAATTGTTGAAAATATTATCATGTGTTCTGGTGGAATTTCCATTGATGTTTAAATTTTTATTCTGCTCAGAGGGATTTTTTGATTTTTTTTTATTTTTAATTTAAGAACAATGGATATAATGGTTTTTTTTTCCCTTAGTGCTTCTGATACTTTAAGGTACTGGTGATGGATAACCAGTCACTATTGTGACAAACTGTTTAGAATAATGCTCACCAAGCCCCAAATATTCTTCACAACACACTTATTTTATAAAGAATTACTGTGGATGAGCAGTGTAGTATGTCCGTGTTATTTTTAGAATTAAGATAATAGATAATAATAAACAAGTGAAGATACAACAGGTAACATATGCCTCATTTTTTGATCTGGGTAAGAATGAGTATTGGTCATCTGTGTCACACTAGTGGGTTCCTTCTTACTAGTTGCACCACTTCTTCAAGAAAGCAAGACACCTGTGTGTTAGTGTAGTACAATACATTATCCCAAAGTAACCTAGAGTTAATAAAGGAAATAAATATAAAATAAATTAAAAATATATTAACAGTTTGCAGATGCAGCCTTGATTTTCTACCTTGAAAAAAGTCATTTAAATAACAAATACATTAATTTTTCTCTTTATGTTTAAACAAAATATTTTTTTTGTGTTAGATATCAATTTTATTTTATTTTTTTTAAGTTACTGTTGTTGTTGTGCTGTTGGTACTGACTTATGGGATGCTTGTGAGATTTCACAAATACTGGGTTTGAAATAAATTATGAATGAGCTATTTGAAAATTACTTGCAGGAGTGAACTGACAGATTGGAAAAACATAGTAAGAATGGATTTTTGGATTAACTGTTAGCCAGAATACACAACTAGTTATGCTGATGTGTGCAGTGACAGGGACGGTGCTGGTCAAAATCATATTTCCAATATGAATGTGAATCAATTTACGAAATGTGAATGATAGTTTTTCCCATTCTGGTCATATTTTTAAGAAGGAAAATTATTGTGCTTATAATGCAGAGCACTAGCACCAGCTGTGCTCTGGAGAGGTCTACCCTAATGTCTGTTGTTGCCATGCTGATTGACTGTGTGTCTGGCCAAACTCTTAATGCTCTCAACAGCCATTCCAGACTTAAAATTTAAACACTTAAAAAGCAAAATTTAGTGACTGTGATGAGCAAGATAGGGCTTCCCATCCTCCTGAAGGAAGGCTCTTCTCATTGATTTTATTATGCTCTTTCTGTTGATGCAGTAGGATAAAAAGGTCATCAACATCTTTGTCTTTCTGTGTGAGGGACTAGAGGAACATGCAACTCTGCCACAAATCTCCGATTTAACTCTTTTGTTTTCTTTTTCTGCTTGTATGAAATTAAGTTCCTAGAAAACATTGCCTTTTGGAGGAGGCAACAGAGAACATTAGTTTAATTAGATTTTAATTATATACATAAAATTGCCTTGTTTTTTCCCCTGATGAGGCATCCAAGACAAAGAATCACTGCTCTTGTCTGTGTTGTGAAGTCTTTTCTATCTGTCATGGGGTTTTCTAGTTAAGTTGGAAAGCCTTTAAGCATTACCGCAGTTTGTGGAAGTAAATGTGAGACCTGTAAGTATTCCAACATAGATTGATTTAGATAGAATAAAAGCTAATTTTATCAAGAGAAACAGAAACCTCAGCAGTAGTTTGCTTTGGTTTTCTGTAAAACTTAAGGAAACCAAATGTCATTTCTCATATTTCTCAGAACAACTTATTTGTGCTCTTTTCTTCAGCATGGTCTCTTACTTGACCATATTTGAAGTAATTCTGAAGGGCTAATTTTCGTGTTATTGTCTCCTGTGTTTTCCAGTAACACAGTAAAGGAAATTACCTCTATTTCTTGGATGCTTTTGAAGTTCCCTTATCCAGAAATCAGTCCATGATAAATGTGACCAGCTATTTAAAATCCATATTTTAAAAAAAGAAAAAAAGTAGGCAATAAAGAATGCTATTCAGTACAAGTAACTGCATATGGAAGAAATAACAGCAAGTCTAATTCCTGAAAATAAATAGGATCTTGAAAATGGCATAGATGTTTATTTGATTGCTTTGAGAGTTAACATCCCTAAAAAGCTGATTTTAAATGAGTTTTGTATTTCTAAGTGGTGCTTGTTAACTGTCTTGGGGAGTGATTTCTTCTCTCCTCTGGAAAATGCATTATGGGATCTAGCAAAGAAAGAGGTAATGATTTTCTTTGATGTGGGCACTGTCATCTAGGAACTGGACAAAGATCACTGTCCCTTAGGAACTGGGCCTCCGAATTTTTAATGTAGTCTGTAAAACAGCTATTTAGTGGTAATTGTTGTCAGTCACAGTCTACAGGAGATAGGTTTTTATTGGTGATTTGATGGGTAAGACCATGCTTAACTGCATCAGGTTTTTTAGAAAATTCAAACGTTCACAGTTTAATTTTTGAAGGAACTTTTTTTTTTTTTTTTTTCCTGAGCTTCAGTCTTCTAGAGAAGCAAAATAAGTCCTGTTTGGGTTCATATGGTTCTGGTCCTACATCCAAATACATGTGTATAGATTCAAGTACCTATATAAAGATTCAGTAAATTATGACAGATTCAGTAAAGGTTTTGCAAATGAAAATACTAGGCATGTAATCTCAGGCCGCAAAGTTTCAACTGCTTGCTATACTTTAAACAATATATGGTTTCTCAAGTATAAGGTGTAGGACATGGTACAATAGCATGTTCAAAATAGAAATTTAATTCTAAAATATATATTTTGGTTAAGTGTAGCTTTATAGGTAACTACGCTAATAGGAAACAGACTAATTTTAATTCAGTGTTATTGTACTTGAAGGAGAAACTGAATTAAATTTTGGTTTAGATCTATGGAAATGCATATAGAAGTTGCTTCGGTAATTGAATTTGCAACCTAATATTGTTCTGTATTTTGGTGAAGCTGAATACTAAACACTTCAAATTATAGCAGATGGATAGTGCGATAGTGACAAAGACATGTGACCTCATGTCTTAAAAATTTTGCAACTATTTTGAACCTGGTATTTATTATCTGAGCAGTATATACTATTGTGGATATTTAGCTTTCTTCTTTTCAAGATGGAAACTTACATGGGCACTTGCCTTTAGTTGTTACTTTGTTTTCTGTAAGATATATTTTCATGACATTTCATGAAATTTCTCTCTTTCATCACTTATTAAAGAATTAAAACATAACACATACAAAATGTCTACTCAGCCCAGTCAAAGTCTTTTACTTTAGTTTTAGGTGGATGTACTTTTTCTCAAATTTGATTGTTAACTACTTGTTTAAAAAAATAAGTTCAGGATTTTGTAATCTTCGTGTCGTCATCCTATCAGAACTTCTAAACTTGCCTAAGACCAGTTTCTCTCTACTGGTTAAGTGGACTAAATAAATGACAGCATTATTATTTATTTTATTTTTACAAATAAGGCTGATACGTTGAACTGAATTATGAAATGAATGGGAAAATACTTAAAGGTTTCTTTTAAGACAGAATCATTTTGTATTTGTCTTTTTGAGCAGTAGTGCTATGAGGAATATGGAAGGTAAGCGTGCCCGTGTGTAAATCTTTCTTCTCCACTGCAGAAATATCAGACTCATCATTATCAATAATTCTTTCAATAACTAAACCACATAATTATTTAACGAACAGGTTCTGCAGTTCTAGGTATCTTTGCTCTCTCTCAGAAATTCATTATTGCCTCTACTCCAGAACTTGTGTTTTCTTTCTTTCTTCTTTCTCTTCTTCAACCTGTCACTTTCAAAAAGGAAAACAGAAATGAACATGGAAAGGATCCGCAGCGTATGCAGTGGAAAATCCATTAACAGTTTAAACCATGCTACTTGGCTTTGCAGGGAAGTTACTTAGCAGTGCTTGTGTAGTCGTTTTGCCAGCTCCTGAGTGGCAGCAGGCATCTCTGGCATTGGTAAGGTAGCAAACAGCAGGGGAAGGAGGGAGAGGGCAGGAGAATCTTTTAACTACTGCAGCTGTTTGCTAAGTGAGCATATGTTGAAGCCCTTGAGCCTCCACTGAACATCTTTTCACAGATCAGTGCTTAAAATCACATGCATAATACTCTCCTAAAATAAGTCTGATCTGAACACCTGTTTATTTGCTCTGTTAAGGGAAGTTGTTCTGTTGCAGAAGCCCCACAGTTATTTCCTTTCCATTGTAAAAGATAATGAAATACACCAGTTAGTTACAGTAAAGTAACATTTTTTGCCTAAATTTTTGCATGTTAAACTTTTAGAAAAATAAGTCTTTGCGCTTTCTCTCCAAGATTTGCTAAATACTGTACTTTTGAACTGTATGAAAAAGGGAGATCTGAGGAAGTATTAATGTTACTGCAATCTTATAATTTATATTATTTTAATTTTGTAATTCAGAAATATTTTTAGTTCAAGATATTTTAAACTTTTATGATTTTTTAGGCCTGAAAAAGCTATATATTGGATTGATGGAATGTATTTGATAGGACAGTGTTTTGAAGTTATTACGTTATGAACTTCAATACCCTGTCCAATACTTAAAAGATCTCAGAAGATAGAGTATCCAATTTAATTACCTCTTTTTCATTTTGTGAATTTGACCTCTCTTCCCAGCCTTGAGACAAAGAAAGACAAAGTACTGTCAGCAACTGGCAGTTGATGGTAAGAAGGTATCTATCTCCTACACCTCTCTTACATCCGATAGCAACAGCCAGACCTCAGCATGGATGTGGGACTTCCCAGAAAAAATTCTGTCCTTCAGTTGGCAAATTCATCTGCTGCCTTACTTGTTATAGATGCCTTGTAAAAAACCTCTCTCCTTCATTCCACTTCTGCCCCTGATACCTCTCTTTTCTGGTTTAGCTCTAGTTGTCTAGAAGCACCTGAGGCAACACAGATATACTGGCCTGAGTAGACTAAGGATGGTTTCTGAGAGTGGCCAGTTTGCTCTTCTAGAAGACAGAACTGTAATATGCACGTAGGCTGTCATGGGTTGTGTTGTTTACTTCTCTCAAAATTTGATTGTGTGTTTGTATGTTAGTGAAAGGTGACTGAATCTGTCACAGTTTGTTTTGGGGAATGATGCTGGATGTTGTCTTCACAAACTAATAAAGATTTGTTTGTTTCCTAGGAAAATAACTAGAGGGAAATCCTAAGACATTCTGTAGTATTTGGGATCTGAATCTATTTGGCTATTGAAGGCTGATAGTTTGCATGGAGGTAGAGGGATTTATTCTTTCTGACAAGGAAGGGCTTGATGGTCATAGATGCTGTCTTCTCTGGGAACTCCATGTTTGACAGAGGTGTTGGAGAGAAACTTTTAGCCATTGAGGGAGGTGATTTTTACGGTAGTGGCAGTCCGTAGTAAAACCTGTCTTTGCTACATCTTTTCATTGCCTTTGCAACTGCCAAATTTACAGGTAAAACGCAAAACTGTTCATAAAATCAACAGCTTTAGGTGACTTCTTTAATAAACATTTTGGATTTGTTTCTAGTGTCAAACATTTATGTTATTACTCTATGTTAATAGATAAAATGTCCACATTAATGTCTAACGTGATGAACTGTTGAAATGGCCTATACTTATCCTCTAATAAAAAAACAGATTCCTGTAACTATACAGGAAGTTGTCAAGGAAGTTTATTTAAATTCCTTGGTGCTTTGGTAAAGTTTAGATTTGCTCTATGTGCTGTTTGTTTCCCTTAATCCAGTAATTTTGCTAGTTATTTGCTATATACTGGTGAGTGGCTACTTCTCTGTAAGCTTAAAATTAAGATTATAATAGGACTGTAGGATGAAAGAACAATTTCTCTGTGTATTCAAATTCTGTAATAATATAGGAATGAAAAATAAGTTGCTTAATTATTTGGTTTTGCCATGTAGTATTATAGTTACTGTTAAATATGACTTTTGTATTGCTAATACAAGAAAAGAATTGAAAACAAAAAAAGTAAGTTTGATCTCATTTGACCTTTCTAACGTTCAGTTAGTTAAAAGGTTTGTAAGATGTTTAATTACCAAATGGTATGATCATTATTCATCTCATCATTTGATATATAACGTCAAGTGAATTGCCTCCCTGGAGTGCACTGTGTTTCACAGATCAATAGATTTAGTAAGAGCTTGAAGGAGAGCTTTATGTGCTCATAGAAAAGAAGGAAAAATATATTCTCCTTGTAAAATGGCTTATGTAGTTATTCTGTGAGCTTTACAGAGTTACTGTTTTATTTACATCTCAGGAATTCAAAATCCTGTAGCATAAACACATTTATTAAAATATTTTAAACCTCTTTATTGAAAATAAAAAAAATATTTCTTTTATCTTACTGTATGTAAGAAAGTAGCTTTAAAAGTCTGTCCTGAACAGCTTCATTCAAGTCTTTTAAAATAATTATAATTATTACAGAAGATTTTTTGCTTTGACACAGCACAACAAACATAATATGACAAATGCTGTCTAAATACACTACACATGAATGCTTAAACTACTCACGTATTGTTCTTCTGCATTTTTAAATAGGTATAGTTAGTTTTAACTGATTTGGGTGGTTGTTTTTTGGCTTTTTTCTTCCCTTCATTCATCTTGTCAAGGATATTTATGCACACTTTGAGAGAAAAAGATAAAGCTTATCTCTAATTGGCTAATGTAATACCTATGCATGTATAAAAAAACTTATGATTTTTATTTTTTTTAAATACTTGCATAAAGGATAATTACGTACAGGATATTTTATGCTTACTTAGGTCTTCCCAGGTATATTATATTACTCTTATCCAATACAGATGAGCCACCATAGAATACCAGCTATTTGAGCATGCCTGTGTGATCTGTTACCCTTGATAGAAGGGTTTTCCAAATGACTGGAGCAGACTTTGGTGAGAGTACAGGCACTAGTATTTTTTTTCTGTAAGTTTTACCTGCTTGATTTGCTCTCTTGACTTACCAGCTTTCTGCTTTAAAAGTAAGAAAACAAAAATATATTTCTTCTTTACCTCTTTTATCAATGAGGGCAGGCTTTTTAGCTTAAATTTACGCCTTGTTTGTCCTTGCATCAGTCAGGCGTTGGGAAACTGTAGTTCAGCTAAGCAAATCCTCCTGGCTGTGGGACAGAAGGAACATTTACTTGAAAATTCTAGTTGTCTATTCATCTGTCACTTACAACCCATCATCTACTCAAAGATTAATTTGAATTGTGAACAATATCTAAGCTTCCTTAATCCCTTGCTCTTGTCCTTTTTCTTGAGCTGCTGTACTGTGACAGAAAAGCCGTAATTCTGAAGCTTCTTATTTCTCAGGCCTACCTAAAGTAACTCCCATTGGGAACTGATTGATGTTTTAGCAAGGAAATTCTTACCTGTTTTTGAGAACAACCTGGAAAAATTGTCAGGAGGCTTTCACACTCTTAGATGTTCACTGTGTGGAATTCTTGTAAATGTAAAATCTAATTTGTTTGAGCTCTTTGCACCAGCATTATTCAAGGTCAGATAAAGTTGCATGAAGTACAGAAGGTGTTCCTGAGACTTCATTTTTTTGTTTGTACTTGCAGCATTTTCCACCAAATTAGTAAATCAAATAATACCAATTTTATTAATGAATAAGATAGCTGGGAAATATACCACATTCTTCTTTTTACTTATTTTGTGAATGACCCATGATGCTACTCTTGCTTTAATAGTTCCTTGAGGTTTTTTTCAGGAAAAATACTAATTCAGTCATTTCCCCTCTGCTAGTGATGCAAATACTGCTTATTCACAATGTCTCAGCAAGGGGCTAGACTTTAAAAAGGAATGCAGGAAATCTGCAGGTTTTTCTGCTGAAGTTGGACTTCCAAAGACCTTTTTGTCAATGGAAACATTTAAGCATGATTAGAATAATTAATGTTGGAGTTCTATAAAAACATCGGTGGGTTTTATGGTACATTCATCTATGGTTTGAGTTGACAAAGTCTGAGCCATCAGGACTCAATCTAGTAATATGTGCATTTAATTTTAAGACTGTGAACAGATCTTTGGCTGAATTGTGATATGTACTTTAATATATTTTATGACTGTATCAATAGTAATCTCTTCCAAGACATTCTTCAAAGTTAGAGCAGTATTCATTTGTTGGCATTTACATTTATTCCCATATACGTTTACTGCTTAGCAGTAAATAGCTTATGTATTATGTATTTGAAGTGCAACATCCATTTTATAAGAAAAATAACAGAACAATTTAATTTTGGCACCATCTCCATCATCATTTGGTAGGTGCTGTAGATTTTAGGGTAAAGGGTTGATCAGCGACAAAGTACAGCAATGCTCTTGAGTACTGTGTTCCGGGCCCCACAATTTAAGAAGAGTGTGAAGGTCCTTGAATGCATCCGGAGGAGGGCAACACAGCTCGTCAAAGTGCTGCAGGGAATGTCCTATGAAGAGCAGCTAAGGACTGGGCTTGTATAGTCTGGAGACAAGGAGGCGGAGGAGTGACCTCATTGTTCACCACAGCTTCGTGAGGAGGGGACATGGAAAGGGAGGTGCTGAGCTCTTCTCCCTGGTATCCAGTGATAGGACGCGTGAGAATGGTTCATAGCTGCCTCAGGGAAGGTTTAGACTGGACATTTGGAAGCATTTCTTTAGCAAGAGGGTGGGCAAGCAGTGGAACAGGCTTTGTAGAGAGGTGGCTGATGCCCCAGGCATGTCAGTGTTTAAGAGGCATTTGGACAATGCCCTTGATAATGTTTTGTAACTTGGCCACAGCCCTGAAGTGGTCAGGTAATTGGACAAGATGATCGTTGTAGGTCCCTTCCAACTGAAAATAGTCTATTCTATTCAAGAAAACTGTGGCAGCGGTCACACACAGGTAGCATATTTCCATAGTACTTTTACAAAGAGCTTGAATGGGTATGAGTAGGGGAAGCAAGTCCTTTCTTTAGACAGTATTACTGAAAGATTCTGCGGTGAGACACAGAAGCTTGCAAGGTTTTATAGCGCCACTGTCTTTGTCGTGCCATCCCTTAGTGAACAGGGAATAAAGGCAGGAGCAAAAGGCAAGGGCACTTAGCTCTGAGTCCATCCTCTGCCCTTCTGGATACTGGAACTCAAAAGGTCTTTTCCTAGGGGCAGGAATGGTGTGATCTTTAATATTGCTATTTGTCCTGTTAGGAACTAAAAGGATCAATAAGGAATACATTTAAAAGAGCAACTTTAGGATGACACAGTAACCAGAAACCTTTGCCAAATATGATTGCAAGCTTATTCTATATGAAGCCATTTCTGAATGGAGAATCAGGAGTTCAGGAAACTACATATATGTATTTAGACAAATTGCAGTATTATCTTCATTAATCTGAGGTAATATACATCAAAATCTATTTTTTGTAGCTGTTTGAAGCACCAAGTAATGGATTTTGCAATATCTGAATTGCATAATTGGAGTCAAGGACAATGAAGGTCCCTAAATAAAAAAAATATTTAGAACCCCATTCTTTCGCATTTCAAGGAGAATCTTGAGAGACCAAAAGTTCTTGAATGATTTCCTTCAGAAATAAAGCTCAGGACAGATAAAGTCATTATCTTTTGTATCCAGAAACATAAAAGAAAAGCTCTCAAAAAAAGTGACTTAGTGGAGCCAATGTTATACAAAAAAGGTAGTTGTAAAATTTCAAACCTCATGAAGTAAGAAGTCTTGATTGTTTCCCCTTCAGAACATTCATGGGTGTTCATTGACAGCTATAGATAATATGTACCACAATAAGAGATGTAGGTCAAGCTGGCACAGTAAATAATCTTTGCAATTAAGTCTGCTCAGATTTTGCTTTTGTGGAAGACAGGATAACAGACTCTGCAACCATTGATCTTTTCCAAATTGTATTCACATTGAAGAGCTTTGTATTGCTCTTTGCTTAAAAACTGCTTTTGGAAATTCCATACCTACATACCTGTGGCTTTCGCTGTAATTTTTACTTTGTCACGCCTGGAAACTGTTGTTTTAAGTACACATACAGATAGGATGAAGATGTTATGTTTTGAGTCTGTCCCTCCTTTTTCTGCAAATACTTGTGTGCTGGTATCTAAGAGGAAATTTAATACAGAAAATATTTATAAGAAATTTAATTTATTTAAAATAATCTGTTAAACTTCAAAGCATTTGTTTACTGAAAAAGCTCTGGAAATATTTCAACCTAGCTGGAAGTACAGTGTATGGTAACTCCTAGCGTGGTGGGACTAAACTATAAGTAAGATTTTATGTGGATTCTCCTAATATTCTTCCTTTCAAACACCAAACCAACAAATAAAAACCAACCAACCCACTTCAAACACCCCCTCCTCCTGAGAAAAATAACAAACAAACCCCAACCAAAACAAACAACTAAACAAAACAAAATCCCAAACTCAACCCAAATACCCAAAGGCCCTCCTCTGGACATTATGTTCATGGAAATGTGACCATATGGCTAATGCAGTGTTGTCTGTCCTGAATTGTTTAGCACTTAGGCAGTCGTAGTATGTGTACACCTGCTAGAGATAGCTTTAATTTCACTGTTTTGGTAAGCAGTAAGTGTGCAGTAGCTATAGTACAATCCTTACTAGGGCTCTGTAAATCCATGTGATGGTAAGTGTGCTTATCTGCTGAAATGCATGTTACTGTGTTTTATGGGTTTATACAACTGGTTTAACTCAGATTTGTTATACTTGTTTGTCCTCGGGATATATCATAATGTTGCAGAAAGCCTTAAGCAATATCTCTGAAATTTGGTATCTTCATTCATTTCCTACCAGAGATATTATTGGAGACCTAGTTTGTTATCTCATTTTTGTAATTATTGTGATTACTTGAATAGGCCAGGAACACATTTTAAGAAAAATGTTGTTTGTCTTGTATTATCAGTGACAATGTCTACAGGTATGGGTGTACTGTACATTTTAACCCATAAAAGGGGACTGTGGTGCTGTGAGTCAGCTTGGAACTACTTTCTGTGTACAGAAACCCTCTAAAGATCAACAGCTTTTATTATTACAGTGTTGAACTGTGAGAGAAAGCAGAGAGATTGTCATGTTATGAAAACCTTCTTGCCATGGCTGCTTATTTTGGATTCTCATCTATGGGATGTGGAACCCATCCACTTGGAAACACCGATTTATTGAAGTAATTTGTGGATTAATGTTTTCTTATTCATTGAACAATTAGATAAAAATCTGCACAATAATAATTTTCTTTATTTTGTTGTTTTCTTCTCTTTTTCCCATCCATAACCTATTTCTTCAGCCAAATGAAAGAAACAAACAAAACAGAAAAATTCTGGCAATTAAAATGAACTGTACATAATGGAAAAATTATGGAAATACTGAGATTAGAGATTTTCTGGTCCATGTAAACAAGAATTGCTATCTGGAATTTACAGTTACTTGAATTTCATACACTAATCTTCCATGGTTCCTAATGTGGGGCTATGTACCAATTCTCAGTGCTTGTCCCATCACTCTGAAATTGTTGGCGAGAAGTTTGCAAAATATTTTTCATTTAATATATAGTGCTTAATCAGTGATTGTAATTAGTATTTTAGAACCTATTTTATTAAAATACCATTGTGAGGTATATTGTGAGATACGTGATCAATCTGTTGTAAACATTTGGTGTAAAAAAGTTCATTTTTTCTGTCCTGGAACAAGTATTGCTGTCCAAAAATGTCAATAATTTTTAATTGGAAACACATAAATTGGAGAAGATATTGTAAACAGTCAGATCTTGGAAGCACCTTCTCATCAACAAAATATTTTTTTTAATAAGAGTTGTGTAAGTGTGTGAATATATATCTTAAAAAAGTAACTAAAATAATAATACCAAGTACTAGAAATGCCTTTCCAAAGGTATTACCTTTTTATTGGATTTTAGTATATGATAGTCATGTTAGGTTCTGGTTTCTCTTGTTCATCTTTAAATTAGCTGGTTTCACTATAAAGGCAAAGTTGTTTCTTGCTTTTCTTCTGATTCTGTCCCTAACACTCAATATTGGAAGTATTCCAAGGGCACTCAGGAATATCATTCCATAGAAGTCACTCTCCCCTTCATAGTCATCTGGGATTCTGGCAGAGTGTGTCTGCATCTGTGGGACTGGAGGTACAGAAACAATTCAGTAATTGCATATTTATTCGGTTCTCTCGCAGATTTTGCAGCCTGTGCTGAGTTCATCAGAGCTATGGCTATATGGGTCACAGCATTTGGGGTGGCTACTTTCAGACTAGCTCCAATAAGTATGTAGGAAATGTATGTAGTCACAACAGTGACCGCAGTGTATCTATGCCTTAGTCTAGGTCTTTTAAGGAACATGAAAACCTAGCATGAGCTTAATGTACCTCTCCTCCTGTCTAGGATCTATCATGCTGCTTTGAGGAAGTCTCTCTCATATCTCACTTTTTGTCTTAATATTAAGTGTAGCAGAAGGGCACACAGAATAGCTGCAGTTAGTCTACTGTTTGACATTTCATAACTTATTTTAGCTGAATTTAATTTTGTTTAAATTGATAGGAAAATGTTTACATTTTATTGCCATTCAAATTTTTCAATTAATTTTTCTAAATTTTTCTACTGTTCATCAGCCAGATTAATGACAGCTTTCTAGCATGGACTTAGTATTCTATATTAAATGTGGTTACACGTTGTGGTTTTTGTGATTAAGGAGTAGGTAAAATGGTGTTGTATGGAAAATGGACTAAGTTTTTGGACTTTGTAGGAAGCTATTAACATATGGAATGATTATTCCAGTGGTAGTAATTGGGATAAGTCAGAATTATTGACATTAAAGGTAAAAAATAAGTAAATTTTCTGGTGTAAGACAGCCATGCTGAGTCATAAGATGTAGTCTCCCAACTGTCTCAATCCTTCTGTGTTGGTTCTGATCCCAAAGAACTGGGTAAAAAATATCAGTGAGGGGGAAATGTCTATGGGAATGAATAATTCTGAAGTAAGTACAAAAAGAACCATATGTATATGTAGCAGAGAAAGGGAAATTGGTATTAACCCTCTAATAGAAAAGGTGTTCAGGATAGGGACATAGTACCAGAGAGGTTAAGGATCCAGAAAAAGTAAGATGGAACTTGTTAGTGGTCTCAGAATGGAAGGAGGAAAGACACAAGGCTGGAAGAGCTCCAGCAAGTGTATACAACTTGCTGACATTTGTGAATTAAATCGGGAAAGCATCTTGTGAAGTTATGTGAAGACTGTGGGTAAAATCTGTGCTGAACTTTGTGTCCTGTGATTAGTGATGTTGATGGTTGGGACTACCTTAATTCGTTCCATGTTATTGATATAAGATGATTCCCTGTTGTAACAAAGTCAGCTATGGCAAGGAAAGCAAGATGAGTGAAGGTGTTACACTACCCCCCCCCACCCCTATATCTATATAGGTATGAAAATAGATAAATATATATAGTATTTAAAGTGTAAGCGTTCTAGAACACTATGCAATGATGTTACAAAGGTTTAATTCTGTGGTTTTATTACATATTATTCGTATGAATAACATCCATATTAATGTAATACAGTTAGAACAAATACAAGGCAACTATGAATCAGTGGGCTGTAACATCATTGAGGAGCTTCTTAGGAGGTCATAAAGCATGAAGGCAAAGCTTGCCAACATTGCCTAGTCACTACGACTTCAAGGTGGAAACGTAGTCCCATAACTCAGTATTTGTGCTTTATTTGTTTAACACGTATAGCCATGTCTTGAATTCACATCTGCCTTGGGCAGATGTTTCATATTTTTTGGTATGTTTTTGCTTCAGCAACTTCATTTTTTCTTCCCTGTTACTTTCTTTTGATTTTGTCTCTGAAGACCTCCTTTTCAAGTCCTCAAGATGGTACCAGGAAAAATAGAAGGAAGGTTTTCCCTCTTGGAGTGCTGGCATATTGTGATACATTAAATGCACACCTAAGTGCGGGTCATATTACAGTGCTAACTATGGTTAATATATGTTTAATGAAATTTTACAGTTTCTAATTCATCTAATTGATGGCTGATTCTTCAGTGAGTTGCAATAGTATTACTTTAAGTGGACAGTTTGATGAATGTGGTCATTCCAATTTTTTATATTTTTATAATTGAGCTTTTTTTTAAGCTTTTTTTTTTTTAATCTTAAATGTTAAACTATTTCAATCGAATAGTAAAGATTTCTTTAGCTGTTTGTTTTTTTTTTCTTCTACCTCCTTCTTTTTCCTGATTTCCAGCTGGAAAATCTTTTGTAAAAACAAAGTTTACTTACTTGAACATGTGTAGCAACTGTGAAATTTAATTCATGGTTTCACCATTTCTTGTGTTATTATTGTATTTTCCAGCTTTTATAATGATGTTGTGGCACCTCTTATACAGTTTAATTCTACTACAATATTTTGCATATGAAAACATTCTCATTAGTTATGTGTAAATCATAATTTGTGTTCAGTTGTGTTACACTTAAATTGGCAAAGCTGTACAACTTTTTTGTGATGCCACTGAAGATTGTGTAAATTCCTGTATCTGTAACTTAATACTTGGAGAAACCAAATAAGGTGGATATGAATTTTGTGTCTATTACATAAAATCAAAAGTTAGGGTACATAACTAGCTTATATATAATATCAGTCCAGTGTCAATGAATGTGTTCCTCAGCAGTCTTCTTATCAGTAAAGTAAGTGCACCAAATTTAGGTGTATCTTCGACTTGTTTACCAAAGGCACTGACTTCAGGGGGAAAAAAGCACTCCATGCTTGTGGATGTATTGAGTGTGCTATATTATGTCATGGGTCTACCTGTATGCGGAACAAGATTCAATGAATGAAGGAGTACTGGTCTCCTTTGTAAGCCTGATGCTCAGGATACTTTTGGCGGTAATGCTATGGAAGATATTTGCTATGTTCTGCAACCTAATCTTGATTTCATACTGAACAACACAATGAATGCAATGAAATGATTATATTATATTAGTTGTCTTGTAACAAAACCATGCAAATCTTTACAAGCAGCTTTTCTTCTGATGAATAAATAAAGAGGTGAAATAGGTGCGCTGGAGTATTCAAAGCATGACTGAATTACTAAAGGGGGAGTTACTGCACCTGAACTGATAACCACATGCTCATAACAATTGGAAGTACTGTGGTATATTAATCCTTGATAAAGCTCCATTTAAAGTATTCCAGTTAAGTGAGGTTGCTCTGTCGTGTTCTGTTGCTGAACCATTGCCAGTCTAGAGTTAGAAATCAAAGAAGTGAGCTCTTCTTTATGTTCTGCTTGAGATTTTCTTACAGAATTAACCAAAAGGTACTAACAACAGGTAATTATAACACATTAAAAGATGTTATTTCCTTTTCCTTCAAGCATGCTATTTAAAATATTCTGATTGCTTAATCTTATTTTTAATACTTAGTGTAGTACTGGGCATATATTTATCTGCTCTCTTTCCTTCTTTTGTCATGTTATGACAGTTTATCACATTTAGAATTCTTATTGCTAGACATGAACACTGAATTCCTGTGTTCTTCTGGCTTGGCCTTCCCTGCAGAAAGGGCCCTGATGTGGAATCATCTATCTCCTAGGCTACCGTAGACTAAAGTTGCTATTTTTATCATACTCTTTTAAGGAAACAGGAGTTTTGTAAGTTGATGCAATCATACTATCTGTCTGTCAGTCCCCCACAATAATTCTTGAACTTGTTGGCCAATTTCAAACAAAGTTGATGGAGAAGTAGAGGCCTCAAAGATACTTATAACCATGAAAACAGATGGATTATGTAACAAACATGCAAAATATTGCATCTGCTGAGGAAAAAGGCTGCAGCAGTATGTCCATGCTGTTATTACTAAGTTCTGTTGCTTACAAAAGTACCTGGTTTTGTTGTTATTTTGCTTCCATCCATAATCCTTTGTTTACTCATTCCATGTCCAACTGCAATTATGAGTGTAGAACTACAAGTCGCATGTTATTTAAGGATTTTAGCTGAAAATTGCTTTACGGGATTAATCCTGTACAATTTAGTAGGAATCCTTGCTCATTCAAATGCAGTTTGGTTTGTGTTTTACAAACGACGACCGCTGTCTTTTTTTTACTCTGACGTTAAACCATTAAAAGGTGGGGTTTTTTTCACTTAAGAGAAAGAAAAAATGGTAGGAACGTAATTGCGGATTATTTCTTTTCCAAATTTTGACTTATATTGGCCAGAGGAGTAAAATGTTTGCAAAAGTAGGTTACTTTATGAGACTTCATAGGAGAACATACACACAACAGACAGTATGTATGAACTTTTGAGGAAGCTTTGCATTTATTTTCATCTAAGTACCATAATGGTAGATGTGTATGACAACCTAGGAAGGGAAGGATTTGTATGGAATGGCAGATTGTTCATCTTTTTTCATTTTGTGGAGCTTGATGAAAAATTATTTGTGGCAAAAATCCATTTTCTTGGAATGACACTGTGCTTCCCTAAAAAATTTTCCAAGTTCCCAAAGCGTGCATACCTTGGCCACATCCCTTCCTATTTCAGCAACAAAGGGAGCACAGGACAGAGACAACAGTCTCTGCACTAAGTAACACTAAATGAAAGTGTTTAAAAAAACCCAATTCCTCTTCAAAACTAAGTCTATCCAATGCAGTGATGAAACGTAGGTCCTGGGGAAACAAATAATGTGGCACAGAGTAACAAAGAATGGAGGAAAGGTCATGCGGACGAGGTTGAAATAATGCCATATGAACAACTTCAGGCATGTTCTGTTTTTTTAAATGCTTGGCTTTTGCAATCTCAGCATTCTTTTAATGTAGAAGATTAAACAAAAAATTCCTTTTTAAAAAGTAATCATAATAGCAATTCTATTACACAGGTTTACTGACCTCATATATATCACAATGTTGTGAAATTGAAGTCTATTCCTCAGACTTCACTGTTCCATTCAACTAGTTGCAGCATTATGCTGATGTTCACTGTGGCACATGCAGAACTACAAAAAATGAGATGAAAGTTGCAGGCAAACTTAATAATTATTTATTAATAATTATTGCATGTATTTTAAATATAATATATCTATGTGTTACATGTTATTAAAAAAGACCCCTAAAAGCACTTTAAGCTATATGTAAAAGAAAATTGCTTTTTTCCACTTGCTTAAATGCACCCTCTGCTGGGGTAAAACACAACAGCTGTGAAGTGCAATGTGATCTGTAAGCAGAAGTGTTCAGGAATTCTGTTTTATGGCTCATCTGAAATACTGCGAACAGCCAAAATCCAAGTATGTTCTTCTTAAGACAAGACTGAAAATTGATTTAGTGTTGATTCATAGTGAAAAACGTCACCTATGTAAACTTGAGCCAGTCCTGGGTTTTCTGTCTTAAAACCTGATTCTACTGGTGTATTGACAGGCTGAAGAGGTACAGTTTCTGTTAGTTTCATTTGTCTTTCAGAACTTCCATGTTTGGCAGCCTGATTTATTTCTGTTAAACAAAGTTGAAAATAATGTCAGGAAAGTGCTTTGTGTTGTGTTTGTGTTGGTCCTGTGTTGCAGCTGAAAACAGTTTCTTTTCAAAGAAACTGCATTTGTTGTAGTTGTTCATACTTCAAAGAAATGACAACATAAGACAACTTAAACTTTATCTTGAGCTTTTTATTGCTTCTGAGAGTTGGAATTTCCTAGAAGTCTTGCCTCAGGTGGCAATGAGTGACTAAGTATGAGGACCAGCATCAGAGGCTTCTTTAGTGATAGAATGTACTATTATGTGTTCTTTCCGATGAAGTATTATTACAAGCTCTTCAGAAACCCTGCAGGTAGCATAAAGGAATTGAAAAAGAAAGTGTTTTCCCTCTTCCTGTAAAACAGGAGTCCAAATAGAAGAAAGGTTGGCAGTAGGTATCCATTCAGCAGAAAGGCTGGTATCTCAGAACATAGGTAAGTTCAGTGGGAAAAAAGTCTTAAGAGTGGAAGGAATGTTCCACCCCAAAATGAGTGGCTTAGGGATTAAGCCTTTTTTTTTCTTTCGCTTTCAGATCTTTTTCTTTATTTCAGTCTTTTTTCTTCTAGCAGGTTTCCAGGAGTAGGTACCATTCCAGGAACCAGTGTGTCTTACTAAAGGCCTTGTGTCACTTAATCATAATACTTTATCTGAAAGACCAGTGAAATAAAGAGACTTTACAAGCAAATAGAATTTTTACTATATATTCTCTAACCATAAGGGGATTACTTGACCTCCTGTGTCTTTCGCACACATCAAACTCTATACTGAAGCTGTCTTGAAGCTTGCAGGAGTTCATCCTCTAGGGATTTTCCTTTTGTCTGTCAGTCCACAAAAAAATATGTCCAGTCATTCTTAGCCGTATGTTGACCATCTCTCCCTTTTGATTGTGAATATTCTTATCAAATACAGACATATTTTCAGTTACCCTGACTCTGAAAATGGCACTCATTTGGTATTTTCTCAACAGTTTCTGCAACTTTCTACTTAGCTTAATAAGAATTCATTTAGGTATTCTTTGACCTCAATAGAGTCTTTACTAAAGTAACATCTATTTTCCTCCACAAAATTTTAGAGTTGCCTGTAAAAGACTGTTTCATGCAAAGTGATGGTTTGCATGGTTTTGAGCTTCATTGTTCACTGAAACATTCCCATCTCTCATACATCCTAATATACATTGCTTTGTAACCTGTAACTATAGATCTGCACAGGCATATTCATTCTGCTCCCATGCAGGGCTTTGTTTCAGCTGTCCCTGCACAAAAGAACATTTAGCTGTTCCTTCCATTTAACTTGAGTGACAAGTGCTGAGTAAACTCCTAGCTTCTAACCATGTCAGTGAATGATGGCAGCCATTATCACCTTCCAGTGTAACTCTTTACAAAGCAACCTGTGGCTCTGAGGTGATAGAATATGGTGCTGCAGCTATCAGTGAACCTGGTTTTAAACCACCACTTACGGCTTGCTTTTCTTTTCTGACAGTATATCTTATTTCATCTGACATTTTGTTTGGGTTGGAAAGTTACTGTGAATAACAATATTTCTATTTGAGAAAGCCTTACAGACTAGCTAAAGCTGTTTGTTGTTCAAGTGTGCCTTGATAAGTATGGGGAAGTCTTTTCTATGTTTTCAGTCTCTTCTCAAATTAAAGAGACCATGTAACTGCGTGCACAAAACCTTGTCAAAAACGTGCTTTCTAAAATTATCAAAATGATAGAGAATGTCTAATAATTTTCTTGAGAAATTCTACATTATATGTTTTGTCCCAATTAATCTTGATCCAGCTGAGTTCAACAATTCTGTCTTGGGGCAATTAAATTAGTAATTTGGGAATCTACTTTCAGATTTTGTGGCTTATTCAGATAAGTGAGTGCTAGCTACATGGTTAGATAAATATTTGTCTTTTGGGTTAGCTATCTACGGCTCTGCCATCTGACTCACAGCCAACATATTTATCTAAAGGCCTCAGTACCAAAAAATAATAAAAAAAACCCCTTTTCTATTTTTTACAATTTTGAAATAAAGTACCCTTTGTCATGGTCTCAGCATATTACAAGATTGAAATCCTTATTATTAGAAATATCTAATTGCAGATGGGATGGGGGAAAAATAAGATGTTCTGCAATATGCTCAGTATAAGTTCAGCTTAACTTGGAGATTTTCTCCAACTTCCTACGAATCAGAATGATCTGAGAAGAAATTAATTTATTTTTTTTTTTTAGTGGGATGAGATGCCTTATGGGCATTTGTAGGTTGATACAAATGTTTTCATTTTTTCATTTCAGTTATCATTACTGTCTCTTAATTTTGTAGCTTCTCAGTTAGGAATGTGAGATATTAGAGCTTCCCCATCAAATAATTGGTGGTCATTCTGTTGTTTTCACTTCTGTCTAGAACACTGGATTTCTGAAATAGAGAAAAAAGAATACAGATAGGAAATGTAATTTTGTCTTTTCACCCAGAGGGTAATGCAGACTCTCCCTTGGTTCAAAACTGTAGAAGTACTTCCCCAAATGTTTATGTAGCACACTCTTCTCCACTTATATTGTTTATCTCAGTCTTAAACGAGCATCTGTTTTGGGCACTGCAGGAAATAACAGAACACAAAGAACATCCCAATTCCTTTTCTGCTAGCTGGTGAAGGGGTGACTGGGAAGGGATCCAAAACTGAGCAGAGTTTTGTCTCCCTCTTCCAGGTTTCTCAAATGTCTTGGCTGATCAACCAGCAAGGGCCCTACAAGGTTATGATTACCTTTGCTTAGTGCTTAATGTAGTTGGAGTGTTACGATTTTATCTGATTTATAATCTTATTTCTGAACAGCTTTGTGAGTACCTCAACAGTATTTTGTAAGGTCATATTGTTAATACTCATCATCTAGTTCATAATCAACATAGTAAAACTATGTAGTAAGGGCTGATGTATGTCCTGTGTGTCTCATGGCATCAAATTTTTACTGCAGACCAAGTCTAAACCCTAACCGTAGAAAAAGAGAAGTATATATCACCCGCAAGGATGATAATTACCAACAAGAACAAAAAAGCTTTAAAAAGCCCTGTATTCAGTATTAAGTAACTTGCTGTGGATTGTCTGTACTGTGCAAAGAGTTCCATGTATCACTTGTGGTGGTAAAATTCCAGTCAAATTAGTGTTCTAACCAGGTTGTCAGCATAGAAGTGTCAGGTGCCGAGCCAGGGTAGTTGTTGCTGTTACTAATGAAAACATCAAGCTTTTGGGAAATAAATAAAAATTGGGCTCTCACTTTTTCTTTTTAGTCTGTTTCTCAAAAACTTGCTTGGTTACAAACATGAAAATTAAATGTCCCTTTACTGGACATACAAATCAGTATTTATGCAGCGTGCAATTGGCCTGCCTTCCAATCTGCTAAATGCAATTTGCTTTAGTTTGAGCAATTTATAAAATGTTATCTCTAAGTAGTACACATTTCATTTAAGTAAGTACATAACATTATTTCTCCCTGGTTTTTTCTTTCTGCAGTATTTTTCTTATATTTAATGTTTTGCATCTTGAATCCTGCTCTGTGCAGGTTCTCGAGGGTGGAGGCGTTTATTTTGTTACCTTTCAGCAGAAACAGGTACATTCACCAGCTGCAATGCTGACCTGTAAATGAAGTTCTGGCTATATGAAATTTACTGAGTTTTATAGAACCCCCTTGTGTTTGTTTCTCAAAAGACAATTGAACATAACACATATATGTGGCTTGCATGCATATACCATGAATTTTTGAGTCCTACATAAAGAAATCTAAACATTCTTAAATGTCTGTGTGTGCCCATATGCTTACAAATAGGTACACAATAGTAACAATTTTCCTGTGGAACAGTAGGCAGTTGAATTCTGTGAGGATCTTTAATCTTGGAAAACTCAGTCATTGTTCATATTCTGTAAATTCTGAAACTCTTTAAGCAATATCTAGCACCCGTGCTCTCTTTTAAAAGTTACAATTCCTGTGCTTTTCTCATCAACTTTCACCCATGCATTAATGAATTCACTGTAAGGGTTTAATAAAAGACGTATCTAAAAAAACCCCCCAACCAAAACAAAACACTACTGTAGTTTGAGATTTGGCAGCTGTGAGTCGTGCAGCAAAGTGGGATTTCAGATTTAGTAGATTACTTGCATTTCTAGATTCCAAGCAGTTGTCAAATGGTTGTCTTGATCTGTAGAAGAGGGAAGGGATAAGTAGAAATATGTGTCTTTAGCATCAAGCCTGGATTTTCTAGTTTATTGTGACCACTGGGGAGAAAAATGCTTTTATTTCAATATGAAATGAATACAAAAGAGAAAATGACCCTGTGTCTGATTTCATTAAAAATATCTTGTATAGTAAATATAATATGAGTTGGATTTGGCTTTGATATTGTACGCCTGTGACGATTTCATGTGTTCTTTTTTTTCCCAAGTAGCCTGCCCAGTACTAATTAAAACCAGTGAATTTAACTGCCATGCTCTTTTGTAAAAATGAAGCTGTTTGGATTGATATCTTGACTGTAAACTGAAAGGAATTTCACCAGACTGTGTCGAGTTATTTGTGAACTCTTCATAAAAGGGGCTAGGTAACATTTGTACTGATCATATGCTTGTTTACCTTTGCAGATGTAAAAGGTGTTTTCAATGCCTCATGCATAAAAATACCTAAAATGATCTAGTTAAAACATGGCATATAATAAACGATACCGCCGTTGCATGCTTTTCTGGGGACTCTTATTTGTATAGCAGTAACAGACTCACTCCTTGGAAATAAAAGAAGTGAAGTAGCCTGAAAAGTATCACATGATGGCACTGTTTCCATTTCCACCTCCAATATTATGAAATAAAGCTATAATAAACTGGTATTAAAATGGTATGTAATGCCAATGTACTTTGTATAATTTATGTAAAAGAAAAAAACTAACTACTGTGGTTATTAATATAGGTTTTAAAATGGATGTATAGATTTCTCAGAAAAGTGTTTTGTAAAACTTTGCATATTTATAATATTCCTTATTTTGATTGTAGAGCAAGAATTCTGCACAATATATAATGTTTATGAATGCTGAACTGTACAGGTTCATTTAGCATTGTGTTAGGAAAAAAACCTTAATTGTTGTGTAAATTAGATGTTTTATTTTTTGTTTTGATTTTATTGTGGAAAGAAAGCTAATGGCTGTCCTTTTTGTATTTAATATAAAGCCTTTTTGTGGTAAATTAGATCATTAATACAGACACATTTTTAAAAAATGCAAATTAGCTTTCCACGAGCAGAAAAGAGCTTAAAGTGTAGTAAGGTCAGAGGCAGGATCAGACGTATTTGTAAAATGAATTATAGTCAAGTAGGAATATGAGGGAAAATATGAATGTAAAAAAAAATCAGTGATTTATAGTATATAGATGTTAGATGTCGTATTATTTCATTTTTAGATATTCTGACTGAATACCCATAAATGTTCATGTTCTTTTTAGTAATACAAATTAATAATCACCTCTAAATTAATGTTTTCTATTTGTAGAATCATCAATATTAATTTTTAGCGAGAGAAAACACATTGCTCATTTAAAAAAACAAAACAAACAACAGAAGAAAAGGTGGTGGGTATGATTCTACCATGCTGCAGTTTATTTTAGAGTAAGGTAAATATCCAGTCCCACCATTCTCTCATATAAAAATCAGACTTATTTTATACATTTTGCTATTATGGGGATCATTGCAGAAACAAAACAAAAACCCCGAGAGAGGAAGTACGAAAAATACCCACTGGTGATGCAGAGCTAATAGCTGGGGCTTGGATATGTGCCAGATTGGGTGCTTGCACTCCAGGAATGTCCTCTGCCAGTATAAACTTCTGTTGTGAGCAGTGCGAGCCTGTTCTGTGTCTTTTTTGGTGTGAAAGCAAAGGCAATAGAAAATGCATGTTCAAAAACCCTGTCATGTAAAATTTCACTTCTATCTAGCGAATTATCAAATGTGACTAAATAGAAGATAGTATAATAAATTCTTCCGAACTTCATCAGTAGACTGGTTTTAAATAATAACAAAAAATGGTTTAAGAAGGCCTTAAAAGGAATATGTTATATACAGTATGTCATAACATTCAATCACTGAAGAAAATTGCTCCTGTTGCTAAAATCCATGGTAGAAGCTCACTGTACTGATCTATTAAAATGTTTTTTAAATCATTTAACATCTCTAATTCACTTGCTTTAGTCAGTAAACAATTTCTATAATTTTGTTTGGACATACTCAAATATTTTTTAGATATTCTGGTTGGAAGCACTATTCTGCACAAGTGGTTCAGTGTTACACTTCCTCTCTCTGTATCTGATAGTACACTTTATTGTATTATTTTAGAGCAAGAGATAAAAATTATTACTATTGTTTTGAATGCTTTTGCAGTTTTTGAAAGATCTAGTGACATAGCTGGGCTCACATAATAAATTACAACCTGTAAGAAAAAGCATTCATTGCTCACAGCTGTCTCTTCATTTATATGTCCCATTTGTTCATGTATGAGGTGAAGAATTTCAGAATACAGTAAGTGAAGACTTCTCTGTTCAGTTTATTTCACCATTCAAAATACTTACAATTTCAAAATGCCAGTGTTACATTTCAGGACAAATTTCATACAATAGTAATTCTGTGATTATTCATCCAGTTTAATTAATTCAATTAAGTAAGTCTTCTGTCAGGTGTTCTTTTAATAATTGAATCAACATGCAGGTATGTAATAAGCATAAAAGCATTTCTATGGCTGCAGTAAATTTCGATCCAAAAGAATCTGCTATTCCACTACATTTGATATAGATTATTCTATAATATTTCAGTAATGGGTTGCACAAAGGCTGCCTTTTAATTCTTTGCTTTCTCAAATGTCTTTATATATAATGGTTTAAAACAGAAGGTGTTCAAAAGAGGGTGACCTTTTTCCATTACCATAGTTCCTGTCATTAATGCATTATAATTTTCTTTAGAAGTCTGGAAAAAATGTGTGTATGTGCACTCTGTAGCAGGTATGAATCAAAGTGTGTTAGTGAAAGTTAAGAATTGTCTGTTATTACTAAAAAATGAAAAAGAAAAAAAAAAGAAAACCGAGAGAAAGTAATTTTATTGTTATTTTTACTGTGAAAGTTTAAACAAACCTTACACTTTATACAACGCAGTTACAGACTTGAGAGTTTTGGCATCTGTAATCTGAACGAACAGCAGTTGACTTATTCAGATACTAAAAATAATACACCCCTTAACTAAATTTAAAGCCAATATATTAGACTGGATTGTGTATAAGGCCAATAATATATCTCCATCCTCTGCAATATATTACCATAGATGTTATTTTAATAACATATATATAAAAAACCATGGTAAATGATTCACTTGGCATACTCTTAATGGTGCTTGATGTCATAATTATTGTAAATATTAATTGCTGTGCTAAAAATGTAAGCAGGATGACTTTGTATTAGATGAAGAATGAAAATAGTCTGTGTACGGGTAAATAGATAATCATACAAAAGTAATTGGGGTTTTAAAACCCCAATCTATTCTGCCAGCATGAGCTCGTTTGCATGTTAATCACAAGAGTGATTTCCTACTTCACAAGGAAGTCCACACTCTTTCATAACCACTTTTAATTGCATTTAAAATGTTTCAGGGTTGGGATATTAGAAATGGAGGCGTATCAGTGTCAAGTTAATAAAAAAATGTTTCTGAAAATCTTTATAGGCTACAGATTGTAATATTATGGGCTTTTTTGTTAGAAAATACAAAATGTGTATTAGGATATATTCTAAGTGAGGCATGTTAAATGATGAAAACAAATTAATTTGTAAATGTGTTGTTTCTTTAGAAATTTGATAAATGGAAACCTAATTGTAGCTGGAAAACATAGAATGCATTCATATTAGTAACTTGTTTCATAGATTGACTGGTACTTTCATTAATTTCCCATTTATCGATAAAATAGTCAATTAGCAAGAGTTAAAAATGTGTTTTTTTAATAAAACATAAGGCAGTGTGACAATAGAAAGGTGTGTGCTAAATTCCTTTTCATTATATAGCGTTTTAACTGTATATATATATTCAGAGGAGTCCAGTTAATGATTTTAATGGAAAATAATTTCTCTGCTTTCATGTAGTTTTTTACCAGTAATTTTGAAATTGTATACTAAACATAATAGATACCAAAAAAGCAGACCAGAGTTCATGTCATTTATGTATGCTGTCACTTGAAATTTGTACTAGAATAAATTTTGACAAAATTTACTTATTTATCATTATTTATAGCTAACTCTACCTTTGGAATTAGAGATAGGAATAAGAATAATAGAAATCTACTTAACATTTCTTTTTTCCTTTAGTGTTCGAAGCTGTGCAGTAATAAACGGACAACATTTTTAGTGATTTTGTGATATTCATATATGATTCAACAGAGCTTCCTCTGTAATCTGTAAAAGGCCAATGTCAAAGTAAAGACAAAATGACTTGTTCTCTGAAGACAGGAATGAAGAAATGTAGCTCTCTAATAAAATAGTGTAAGTTCACAATGGTTACAATGTGATCAGTCTCAAAGATACAAAAACTAATTTTTAGTCAAGCTGTTAAAATTATATATTTAAGAAGATGAAAAGTTTGAGGATTAAAGAAAAATCACTCACAATTTTAAAGAGGGTATATTTGCTTTCATCACCAGGTGTTCTTTCTAATATAAATTACCAAGATGATGTTTCCATAACATAGCTTGGGGTGCTCTGGAGATTAAAACTACCAAAACAGACCTATTAAATTTTTCATAGGGAGGGTCCACCAGGGATAATAAGCCAATATTCCTTGTCCCATATTCCAGATGTTTTATGTAATTCTGCATCCTTCTAAACCTAAATCGTAGCTTTTCCAGAAAAAATGTACTATGGAGACTGAGATGAAAGGCAAGAACTGTTGAAATGTTAATTTTACTATCTGCTGTTGAGGTCTGTTACCTTTTCTGTGTTTTTTTTCTTACTCCCAGTAGCTCAGTTCTGTTTTATGAATGTTGTGGTATTTCAGTTGTTTGAAGTTTTGAAACTTGGAGCATGACTTTGACTTAGCAAAACACAGTGCCACATGGTGTGTGACACACTGATGGATAGTCTTTGATCCATATGATTCACACTCTTTCTACTTTCAAGTTTTTTCTGGATGAGGAAAATAAAGGCTAACAGTAAAATGATCATAACAATAATTCTTGTAACATAAACCCAGAATAATTATAAGTAAAATAATGCTCTTTAGTAACTTTCAAGTAATAATGTCATAAGCAATAATATATTTAGTTGATTTTTTTTCACATAGTCCTTGGACATGGACATTGGGTTATTGCATAGTTACAGAATATTTCTGCCTTGCTTGGAAACAGTTAACGCATTAAAATAAAGCATTGCTATGCTTCACAGATCAGTCAGCAAATGTGATGAAATAAATATACCAGGCTACTCTTCAGATTCCCACTCTTTGGCCTCCTGTTGTTCTCTGGTGATAACTGACCAGCAGAAAAGCTCGTGGACTGTTACGTTATTCCTGCTGTAGTTTGGAACAGACATAGCTCTGGTCTGCCTGAACTGATGTCTAGGTTTTTTTGATCCAACACAAGATATAGGTGGTCAATTTGAATCATGCAAGGGGTAAGAATGTATGCATTGTAAAGGGAAATTATTTTGCCTCTGATTCAGGTACTGTTCTAGAAACAGCTAGATACACCTGGCTGCTGACTTGTCCATGGTTTTTTCCCACTGACTGATTGTTTTCAACATAGTTGTTCAGATGTAGTATTCCGAGATGGTTGTTTCTCACCACATGACTTCTTTTATTAATTGAGTTTCCTAAAACTGTTACTTTTATTCTTTATAATTTATTACACTGCAGTTTCTGAAAGTAAGACTTATATGCAGACTTATGCTATTAAAGGCTAATACCCTGATATAAATACTTAATGAATGCTTATCATTGTCTTACATTTGATGTTCCTGATCCTTTAGCAATTCTTCTTACCAGTTTTCTCCCTCTCTCTCCCCCTCTTCTTTTATTATTTTTTTGGTATAGAAAATATAACTTCAGGTTTTTTCTAGAAGATTGGAAAATTAGTAAGGTGATGGTATCATGTGTACTAGGGAAATGCAGAAAGTTGCAGGAGAGAGACTGTTTTATGTAATTTTAGAGTTCATTTAAATTAACTCGATTTAACTTGCTTTTCTTCAGAAAACAAAATCAGGTTTTGTAAAAAAAACCCAAAATACTTTCATCCTTCCAACTGGAAAGTTTCTATTCCAGTTCATTTGACCTCCAGCTCTTTTAGAAAAAAATACAGGGAGAGATTATCCTCCTCAGTCTAAACTAAGAAACGAGGTAACCTCTGTCTCTGTTCTGTATGTTTTTGGGAGAGAAATCTGGGGAAATTTCTTTCTGGCCTTTTTCTGCATCTAAAAGAAGGAAAGAAGAAGTGAAAAACAAACTTCTATGTAGGTGTTTTTCACCTATGGGAAGAAACAAGGAATAAAACATACAGTTAATTCCTAAAGAAATTTCCTTCTTTGCCATATGATGGCTACACTGCCTTAAAGTATGCTATACATAATGCACATGAAACACTTCGGAGAACTGCATCAGTTCTCAGATAAAAGCTGAACCTTTCTAAACCCATCATGTTTGGCCATGACTTTAAACCAAGTCTATTTAGCAAGTCTTTGTAAAAAGAAAAAGAAAAAAAAAAAACCAACCAAAATTAAGAGGGCTTCAGTAATCTAATTGTTTTCCTGGTTCGGTAACTTTAGAGAAAAAGATCTTCCTGGGAAAAATTGGGGCACTTAATTTTTTTTTTCCTGTCACTACTTGGCAGATTGTCAAATCTCTGAAAATGAAATGTATTTGATTTTATTCTTGCTCTTGTGGGCAATATTAATAAGATTGCTGTTCTTTTACACACTCAAGATTTTTTTTCCTCTGTATTTTATTTTCTTCTTTTGACATAGTTTAAGTATTAGAGCTGGAAAGTGGGGCAAAATGATCCTTTTTTGTCTTTTAAACATGTACAGTCAGTGATTGTAACCATTTTCCGTAATCTGTTTCTGTAGTTTGTTTCTACTTATTTCCTAGAGGCAGTATGGTGTGATTGTTCTGCCACAGTTGGTATTAGTTATTATGAATTTTGCAGTTTTCAGCTCAAACCCGTTAATGTCTATTGTTAATAAAAGCAGCAGAGTTCCCCAGTTTGTGTGGAACTTTTATAACTGTGTGGAAATGTAATGGAGAATACTTGAGTCGGATGGCTGATAGCTCATGATTTTCCATTGGGACCAGTATCTTCCAGTTTGCACATGAAAAAAAAATCCTTCAGAAGTGCTATGTCTACACTTGGTTTGGTCTTGGGGTTTTTTTGGGGGTTGTTGGTTTTTTTGGGGTTTTTTGGGGGGGCGGGGGGGGACGGTTTGTACTATTTTTTTAAAAATAAGTGTGTGCTGTTCACTGTGGTGAAGACTTTGGAGTCTAAATTTGCAGAGGGTAGTTCATTTTCCCAGGGAGCAGCACACAGAGGTAACAAATGGGAGTCACTGCGGGGCAAAAGGAGATTTGCCCATTCAGGCTGTCACTGTGCAGTGTGAGACCAATAAACTGCTGTATGTGAAGGACAGGTAGGATTCCAGCTGATACTGCTATTCCATGTGATAGGTGTTAACAGCAGTAGGAAGCCTCCTGTCGTGGTTCAACCCCGGCTGTCGACCAAGCACCACGCAGCTGCTTGCTCACTCCCCAGTACCCAGAGGGAAGAGAATCAGAAAGGAGTGTAGAACTCTAGTATTGAGATAAGAACAGTAAGAACATCGGTGTCCTATCAACATCATTCCCACATCATAGCCAAAACACAGCACTGTACTGGCTACTAAGAAGGAAGTTAACTCCATCACAGCCAAAACCAGGACACCTGCCTGTATGAAGCAAAATCTTTCGTAAATCTTGCATTTTTAAAAAGAAAAGCCTAAGTGCTTACACTTCCAGTAAAGATATATATGGGAGGAGTAGAATAGTGTTAGGAATAAATATGTAAACGCGCTTTTGTTGTTTTGTACACACCACTTCTGAACATAGGTATGTTTTCCCCTCTCTTGTCTGTGTTTCACCATTACGGCCACAAATCCAGAGTTCTCAACAAGGAAGTAATGGAAGTGTACTTCTTATGAGTAGTTCTACAGAACCTGTGAATATCAGCTCACATTTATTGTGGTAATGTTAGTGTATAAAATCAGAAGGTAGCGGAGACCCTAGCATGAGTTACATAGGATGTGGAGGAAGAAAAAAAGGTAGTAAATACAGGCAAATGGAAGTTGATGGGGCTGCACCTACAGTGCTAAAGACCATCTCCGTGAGCAGTCCTTGGGCCCAGCCAGGCTGACAAAGCAGTCCCTGCTTTGTGCTAACTCACAGGCTGGGGCTGAGCATTGCCTGGGACAGCGCTAGCTGACACTGGCCAGGTTTAAATGGTTAATGGGCAATTGCAGTATGATGCTTGAACCTGTGAACCTGTGCTGTTTCATAATATTAAGTCTAGCTTTTGAATCAGGTGTGTATTTTGGGGGGGAACTGTTAGTTCAGAGTGCCTGAAACAATGTAGCCGCTGTCTTGCAGCACCTGGGATTCTTGCAGAAGGATGCTGCCTGACCCAGGTTTAGGGCACCAAGTGTGACATGGTTCAGCTGTTGACCTAGAGCAGGCCCAGGAACCAGTTTTCCTTTTAATTGTGGTTGGATTTCTGCTTGAAAACAACTAGTTACCTTGCTTACCTTCTTCCAGAAGAAAGCCTAGACATAAATAAATATCCATGAAATGTGATTGTCAAAGAAAGGACATGGGAGCATACCAGCTATTTTGTCATGTGACCATGTCTTATGAATTTCATTGTTAGTTCCAAATTTTCTGTTTTGCTTTGTTTGCTGAAATTTAAGGGAGGGCCAGGGAGAAGAAACTAGGAAGTATGAGGTTAAATTTTATGGGAATAAATTATGAGGGATAGAGAGAGAGTTGGACCAAATGTTCGACCAAGGTAGGACAGAGTTGCTCTTTAAAACCTACTGAAATTTCTCTCAGGGAGCTGCTGTTGCAGCTGCTGTTGCTGTTTCTACAGATTCTTCTACCCATCTAGCCCATGTCTGGATTCCTCCTGCATGTTTGTTTGGTTTTTTTTTTTTTTCCTAGTGAAGACCTAAGGGATCTCTAATTTTTAGTTGGGAGAAGGAAAGACCTGGAAGTTGGATTGCCCTGATTTGACTTCCTTTGCTTCGTCCTGCAAGAGCTACTGCTTACCTGGTGCCACTTCTCCAGGAGCCCCTGTTGCCATGCAGCTTAGGAATGCTCTATCTCTGGTGGGCTGAAAGCAGAAACACCTGGGGAAACTACAAATATTGTGGTATTTACTGAGGCCAGTTCTTGTCATGCTGTTTCAGTTATTTTAACTAATGTGACTCTTACTTTTAGGAATTATTTTTGTCTACGCTTGTAATTTGATATCATCTCCTATCAGTGAAATGAGGGTCATACATATTAATTTCTTTTTTGGAACTATGGAAACAGTCTGGCTTTCAGGCATATTTGCCATGTTATTTAGTTTGCCTGGCTCAGAAAATATGTGTTGGGGTGTTTGTTTTGTTTTCAAAAAAATGAGGGCCATGTCCTCATCTGTGGTTATGAAGGGATGAAGCCTCGTTGAAGTATGAGTTTATTAAAATTTATTTTTAATTCAGCAACTTTCTCATTGGATTGAGCATTTACTATCTGAACCACAATTCGACATCTGCAATCATGGCTAAATATGGTAAGTAAAGAAGAGCTATTTTTTGTGAAAGTCCAGTAGGAAGAGAAATTCTCATTATAACTGCACATACATTTGTTTTAGAGTAGTCACTAGCCTGATTGCAAATGGCTTGATGCTAGGAGCCTCAGCTGCTGCCAGCTGGAGGGGGCATGGAGGACAACGAAGTAGGTTGGATTCTTCATGGATGTTGCAAAGGGCATACCAGTACACTGTAGCTCACAGGAGGAAACCAAAACATGGATCTCATTCCTATAGGTACAGGGTTTTGAACCAGCGTCTTTATATTTTGCAATAGATTTTCACAGGTTCACACAACATATGCAACTGATCATTGCCTTGCTATGAATTCTGATGTTGGAGTTGAGAACAAGTGAAAAGAAGGTCTCCTCAGTTGTCATGCACAGCTAGGGGAAAGTTTGGAAAAAATCTGTTATCTCATTGGCCTGTGGGTTGTTTTTTTCCACGTACATGCAAGCTTTTTGTATGATTCTCCTGTTCTGTACAAGATAGATGCATTTAAGTGAGTGTATCTTATGTGGTTATTGTTAAACAAAGAATTTAAGTATATTTAATTGCTGGTTATTGGTTATTACAAAAAGCTGAAATATTCACTCACCGCTATTTAGACCAACTACTTTTCTGTAGTTTATTTTACATCAAACATTTCTGGTCAGATTCAGAGCTTGTATATTCCTTGACCAAGTATACCATTTTGTCTGAAAGCCTAGTCTTTTACTGTCCTCATTTTCACTGTATCTTTCTTCTGGTCATTGGTCTACTGTTTGCTTGGCCTGCTATGGCTATTCAAGTATCCCAAGTCGTAGCTTTGATTAGCACAGGTTCTCCTGTGCTATGTGCTGTAGAAAAAGCAAAGAGATTCACCTCTTCCCGTAAGAAAATTCACAGTTCTTTGAGACTCCAGCTACCCTGGGGCTTTACAGTACACCAGGACTCCAGCTAAGTGTAAGTGATGTCTTACCAAATGCGTATGAAGGTAGAGGAGACCTCCATTTCCAGACGATGGTATTTCTATATGTTTTTTTGTTCCTGTGTTGTGATTCTGTCCTTTTCCATGCTGTAATCTTTTATTAATTTTCATATGTGATTTGCTGTCTAGGAGCACATTTAGGGTTGTTTGACCATTATTATGAGGGTTATTCCATCCTTTGAATCGGAGATTTTTATAATTTTTCTTCGAGTTGAAAAAGTTCGTGTTGTGCTGCTGAACTGATATTTTTAATCTTAAGGTCTGTCTTTAAAACAATACTTTGTGTTTACATTGGTGGTTTTCAGCATTTTCCAATTTATTACAAACTGCCAGTTTTGGTGCTGATATTCACATTCATTTCCAGATCATTAAGGATCTCAGATAAGTGTACTACTAACTGGATATTGTGTTATATCAGTTAACTTCTTAACCATCCTCTGCTTTTGGTCGCGTATCATTAGTCGTGTCTGTTCATAGCCAGTCATATTCTGTCAATGTGTCATGATAATGCATAAAGTTTTGCACTAGTTTAAGATCTTACAAAAGTAGTATTTCAGTATATGAGGAGTTTTGTGTAGTCATAGATTTGTTCATTATTGTATACTTAATTTTTCTACGTTATTTTAAGTTTAATCATGCCTTTAACATTCTGGTTTTGTTTGTGAGAGGGAGCATATGAAAGATTCTCTGGGATTTTCTAGTATTGTGTTCTATATAAGCCAGGGCATTTTTTGGAGAGATTTTATTTTGTTACCCAGCAGATATCTGGGTAAATGAAGGTATCCTGTGAAAACAGTGTCTTCAGTTTCAATAAACTATTGATATTCTTAGAAGATCTTTAGTTTTCCTACCTGGTCTTCTGATCTTCAGTAGACGCTCATTTTAATTTTCAAATAATTCTATTTCCTTACTCAGAGGATATCACTGCTACAAAATTTTACTATGCCTACTTCTTTTTTTATTATGTATGCTTAAATTTTCAAATTACATTCTTTTGCAATGTAAATATGATACTTTTAGTGCGTTATGGTGCAGACTGCACCTCCTCTTGTGCTTTATGAAACAGAAGGGTACAATTCAGTCAGTACCTGTACTGTCTGATCTGGTATCAAATTCCTTGTGACCAGGTATCTACAATGGCTTTAACATCAGTATGAACGGTAGGTGGGTCATCATGTGTTCCCATAGCCACCATGAAATAGCTGCATCTTTGTCTTAAAAGATAATGATGACTGTACCCTGGAGCTGCTTTTGGAATGGGATTACAAAAGAGTGTAATAGGCAATCACATTTCATATGGAAAGGCAGTTATTTTATTCAAGCTAAAGCAATTGCTTACAGATTTTCTTTATCTGGCTGGCTGATCGGTTAAGGTAGTCCACTGGAGGTTAGGATAACTACTGAAGTTTTTAAATGCTGCTCTATCCATACACGTTTTTTAATTAATTTTAGTGCTAAAGAAGGGAGTATTTTTTTCTCATCGGAGTTTCTCTAGGCTCAAACTGCAGTCACTGGATCTTCACGTGATGAAGTGAAGAACTTTGTTTATCACATGCTTTTAACCTTCCTTTTGAGAACCTGAATAGAGGGATACTCACGGAGTTCAATATAGAAGAAATGTTCTCATGTTATCTGGATTGGCTTTTAAACTCTTCCAATTTATGGTGAACATTAGAACCGGTCACAGTGTTCTGCAGTGGTTATGTTACCTTGGGATTTAAAAAAGCATAACCTTCCTTTTCCCATTCTTTATGCTGTCAAGGGTCTTTGTCCATTTGACCCAGTGTGCCATGGGACTTAGCTTTGCATCATAAGTCCAAGTCTGCAAGTTTTCTAAGACACCATGTTTCATCTTCTGGGTATGGACTTCTTTCTTTGTAGCTAGAAGTACAGCTTTATACATGTGGTAGTAGGAGAAGTATTCATTTTAAGCAGAGCGTTTTCAGAAATTCACAGTTTTATTCTAGTAGCTGACTTTCCTTATTATCATTTGCTGTGTTGTCAGCAAACGTCATCAGTAATGAATTTGCATTTTCTTGAAGGTTGTTGATAAAAGTGTGAAACAGTACAGGACCAGTATCCTATCACAGCATATCTCTTACAAATGCTCTTAATATAACTCCCTGTTTGTAATTACATTCTAAGACTTACTGATTTGCCTGTTTCTAATCCATTCTAATCCATAACATATTTTTGATGTTAATTTGGTATCATTCTTGCTTTGAAGTCCTGGAGCGGTGCTCTGCAAGCTAACACACAGAAAGTCTTTTTCACTGAAGTTAAGTGGGATAGTTTGCTTAAAACTAGGTGAAAGCAAAAGATGGCCATAGATTATATGCGTGAATATTTTGTTTGAACGCTCAGTGATGAGTTTTTGTTACTATAAGCAAAGTTACACTAAATTCCTAAATTTCTAACTTTTATATTTAAGAAGCATGATACTGTTTTGGTATATGGTACAACAAACATGGAGACAGTCTGTATTTGGATAAAATTGTTTCTGATAATTTTCTCAATTAAGAGGAACAATTTTTTCTAGATTTAAGTCAGTTGTACAAGAATTTGATTGGAGAAGACCTGTTACTGAAGGTTTGAAGTAAACTTGGCATATTTACTATGCAACTTTAAAAACAAATGATATATAAAAGCATAATGATCACTGTGTAATACAATTTCTTATGAAGTACTTAGAGGTACTGGAGAACTTTACATACACTGTTAATATTCTGTCATTGAATTGAAGTCCACATTAAAGTTCAGCTCCTTTTTTTATTACTATTAATAGTAATCTGTAATAATTACTAATTAATAGTTAAAGTATTATTAATAGTCTGGGAGTTGGACTGGATGATCCTTACAGGTTTCTTCCAATCTGATATATTCTATGATTCTATTGCTTTATGATTTTTATACATATCTATATCTATATATACCTATCTATCTTTGTGTTTTGGGGATTGCTTTTGTGGTTTTTTTTAGAGAGATCACTTGTAATTGTGGAAACTTGTGGCAAAATATGTGGCTGGAAAATATGCAGAATTTTGTTTCTGGTATATGTGGTATTTATGACTCCTGGTAGGCTTTTGCATCGGAACTGAAACAGGATTAATATGAAAGCAGCTCTATTCTTAGCCCATATTTAATTCTCTGTATTGAGCTGTGGTACTATGGATTATTTCAAGTCTGTGTAGTGTTTCAAGTGTAAGCTAGAGTTTATTGCCAGGTGGCAGGAATGAGGCATATAAACGTTTTATGGACAACAGATGGAGATAAATGGAGGAATTTATCTCATGCACTGTATACTTGTTTGGCTAAGAGATACATGCTTTAGTAATTCTTATGTACTGACTTGATATTGGACAATTAATAGCATATAAGTTACTAAAAGAGTAATTACTGCAAAGGCAGAATAATTGTAATTTCCTATGTATAAAATACAAACTTGCTTCTCAAAAGCACTGAGTGAAGAAGAAAAGCATAGAAGAGTGAGGAGTAGCAGGGAAAAAACTTTAGGGTCTCCAGTAACTACATTACAGGTGGTCCCATTTTATTCTCATATATTAAAGGGATTAATCCAATTGCCTAAGATTTTCAGAATGCTGTTATTTTAAAGTTAAATAAATATGTAATAGAGATACAAATACAATTGACCATTTGTCACCAATATATCCTTGTTGGCTGTTGAGGGAAAGACAGAAGCTGTAACCCATTTTGCTTGGGTAGACTTTCCCCCCCAGATATTCTCCCCAGATAAAACAAACATGCTGTAGTTCCTAGATTTATAAAGTAGTTGCACAGAGCCTGATACTTAGCTCAGTTACAGCTATCATATTCAGGCCACTGAAGGCTGCAGGGTTGTATCAGAGTCGTCAAGAAGAGAACCAAGCCCATGAAGTACCTTGGCTAGACTGTCTGGTGTTTATTTATGCTGCTGAGGCTTTTCTTAGTTAAAGAAAGCTTTTAGATTGAGGAAAACAGATGGGTATCATTTGGGAAAGACAGAAATGAAATAATACATTTTGATACATTTTACTGAAATAAAATATCATGACATACATCACAAAGACTTGGTCATTCTTTTAATGAATAGTACGAGTAATAGTATTTAAAAACTCTGCCTAAATACATTTTCTGTGCAAGTGGGCTTAATATAATAAATACAATATTTTTACAACTAGATTGCCTTGCTTTGCGCCTTTTTTTTTTTTTTTTTTAGATTTCTGTAAAAACAAGCTAAAGTGAAATTCGATAAACCTCAGCTCTGGAATTATTTTTAAACAAAGTTTTGCTGGTGACAGTTTATTTTCTCAAGTAAGCAAATTCCATATGTGGTATTAAGTAAACCATTTTGTGAATTGATAATGGTGTATTGGGGTGAGACATCCTGTAATGTAACTGTGTCTGAAGATATTTACTGTTTTTCCTCTGCCAAATTGTGATTGTTTAGTCTGCTAACACTTGTTCTAAAGGCTTTTCTGGGTAGTGGTTAGCAGTTGTTTTCAAAGCAAATGTTAAATCTAAGAAGACATTCCTTTTAAAAAAAAAAATCCTGTTCTGGCAGAGGAACTTGATTTGTGTTCTTGTTCAGTGTTCCTTTACTGTTTTTAGTATGGCTGTTGAAATCTATACCTTATATGATCTCATTGTACTGCCTGCATTTCATTAATGAGTGACTCTGTTTAGGGCTTGGGGAGTGAAATATTTTTCATATGACACTACCCAATATGAGTGCAGTGCACCAGCTGCAAAAACCACAGACCATCTGATTTTGTGGCTTTTGAGGGTGTGAAAAGTTCAATTGCTTATACTAGGGCTTATATCTGTATTTTATACCATATGGAAACGGAACTACTGTAGACTTGGATGAAAAAAGAGAAAACCAAGTTCTTTAGCCATGGTTCAAATATGAAAAATATGTATCTTGCAATGTGAATGAATTATATATTGCATTAAAATTTTTTTGAAAGACTATAGTAAGGTACATTACAAATTTTGTCACATAAAACTATCTTTAAATAAAGATGGCAAATATGGAAGTTATAAAGTAAGTTTCTGGTTTTGGCAATTAAAGCTTAATGTGTTTCTGAGAGTAGGGGCTTTGTAACTGCTTCATCAAGGTAGCATGTTACTGATGTTCACCTTTCTGTATCGAGATTCCTCCTGTCCTTCCCATGTCTAGAAAGAGAGGAAGCAGTCCTTTAGGGTTTGGGTGGGCACTATCCAGATTATCCAGAATACCCAGAATGCAAGCTAAAAATACCTTAACAAATTGTATTTCAGTTACAACTTGGGAAATTTTAAAGTAGTTTTGAATTTACTAACCCAAAACATGGACAGTCATACCAGTTGTCACTGTTCTGGGGTTCCTCCTTCTGCAGAATCAAAGTATAGGCAAAGGTCTTTGTAGTCTGGAGTAGCATGTCAGCTACATTTGCAAATAGTTTAAGGTTGTTCTTTTAAATGACCAAGTGCAAGAAAAGAAATTGAGAGGTGTTTACCAGTCTTAAATTCTATGATAAATTTTCTATGATTTTTTTTAATACAGTGAGGTTTATCATCAGTAGAATGGATTGCAAAAATAAATCTTTCGCTTTTGCATATATGAAGCCAGAACAAGAGTAAACACCAATATTCTGGCTGGGAGCTGGTCAGCTGATATATTACTATTTCATGTTACATATGAGGTAGCATAGTAGTTAGTGGTTTCATATTAATCTGAGGAGTGTGTGTATTTTCTGCGATAGGTGTGCCTGAGATTTCAGAAAGGGGAAAAGTGAAGAAGCATTTGAACGTTTCTAATGAAAAGCACCAATCTTTGCTCATAAGCACATCAGCAAGATTTTATTCACAATGTGTCAGCAATTTTGAGAAGCTTTTTGAACTGTTCTTTGAAAGTAACAGAGAAGCAAACAGTAAAAACTGGAACCTGTTGATGACAAACACATAGGCCTCCCCAGTATCTGCCGTGTGGGTCATTCAGGCAAGGAACACAGTCAGTTCTGTGATTTACGTCCTGAACCAGACAATACTGAATAAGAAGTTCCAAATAGCAAAATTAATAGCAAGCAGCACATGACCAAAGCCTAACCGGAATTTTGTTTAAACAGATAGATCCAGATGATGAAGAGTTTTGTCAAATGTCATTCCTTGCAGTGAATGAAGCATAAACACAAAGTAGAGCTAGATTTATCTCTCTGTGTTCGCTGTGGCTCATCCTTCCAGCTCTATATATAGGTTCTGCCATCACGGAGAAAGTGCTCTTTGTTGACAATAAGCCTCAACAACAGGTTTCTCTGAACCGCTGTTGAATACCACTTAACTGCTAGCGATGGAGCAGCTATTCAGAGCGTGGTTATGAAAACCATGACTGAGAATTGATTCCACTCGTAATGAGGATCAGATGTAAGACTGAGTATTGTAGCACTACATATTCCCAACAGGGAAAGAAAGAAAACAGAAAAGAAAGCTTTTAGCTCTTGTGATGTCAGTTACAAAATTTCATGATATTTAAATAGTTTCATGAAGTCGCAAGTTGGCCACCTCAAATTTTGATATTTGGCTTTTATATATTAGGAGGACTTTTCTCTTTTTAACTAATTTTGGGGGCTCTGAACCTTTTAGGTTTTAGGCTTTTTAACTTTTAAATTGTACCCATGAGAACTGTATTTTTTTTTTTTTTTAAGAGGAAATCTTGTAAAAATTGTAGATTCCAACAGTTGAAGCTTTAAGGAAAATACCAAGCATTGTGAGATTTTGAATAAAGCCCTGAGTATCATAAAGTTATGCTATGCAAAGTAAAATCAGTTTATGTGCATCAATGGATGAAATTGCCCGGCTATTGAAATGGATTGGAGACTTTTGCCACCGAGTTCATTGAAGCCTGAATTTTAGTCTCTTCTTAATCTTTTTCCTGTCATATCCAAAGGCAATCTGCTTGTCCCATGTCTCTCAGTCTGCACCTCTAGATGGGAATGCTTTCTCCATTTGATTAGTGGTGAGTCAGTTTATGGGAGAGAAAAGCTGGTCTATCAAACTAATCTTCAAAGAGGCAGCATAGCTGTTACAAAATTAGAATTACTCTTCCTTTTCACATATTGAAGCTAAGGAGGTTGAAGTTCATTGATCAGGACTCAAAGCCATCAATGTTAGCCAGATGTAGAACGCTAAAAAAAGGTGTTGGAAATAAAATTGTAATCATAAATGGTACTTAAAATGACCAGTTCTTCTTACATTGATGAAATCCTGGTCTGATGCTGTTGGGAATTTTTCAGCTAATGGTTACTCTGTTAGTTAGTTAAATCTGTACTACTACTCCAATGTCATTTTTACCATAGATTGGATCTCTACAGTGTCAAAAAACATTCTGAAGTTTTTATCTCTTGTATGTTAAGACCATTGATGAAGTACAGAATTCTGAATTTACGTAGCTTTTAGGATTAAAATGTTCAAATGAATACTTATGTAAAAGGGATATAATACCCCAGCAAACAGCTTATGCAGAAGTTTTAATTGATGTAATTAATTTTTTAGTTTTCCATATCATAATTTTCATTAAAAGTTGAGTAATTTAATTATGCATAGTAATTTTTTGGGTTTGCCTTTTTTAAGACTAATGTTTTTACACTATACACTTATATTTTGTAGATGGTAAATAATGGGAAAAATAAGTATGCAAAAAGCTTGTGGACATCAGAAAAATCATTACAGGAATTTATTTTCCTTTTTTTTTAAAGCATGTAGAACAATAATTTTAGAACTCCGTAGACTTCTTTTAAGATCAATAGCAATTCTTTTTACCCTTAGTTAAAAAAAGTAACTTTAATTAAAAGCATGTTGTCGTGGTTTAACCCCAGCCGGCAACCAAGCCCCACGCAGCCACTGGCTTGCTCCCCGCCCCCCCCCCCCAGAGGGATGGGGAAGAGTTTTGGAAAGGAATGTAAAACTCAGGGGTTGAGATAAGAACAATTTAATAGGTAAAGCAAAAGCTGCACACACAAGCAAAGCAAGGAATTCATTCCCCACTGCCCCACGGGCAGGCAGGTTTTTGGCCATCCCCAGGACAGCCGGGCTCCATCACGCGTAACGGTTATTCGGGAAGACAAACGTCATAATGCAAAGTGTCCCCCCCTTCCTTCTTCTTCCCCCAGTTTATATACTTAGCATGACATCATATGGTATGGAATACCTCTTTGGCTACCTTGGGTCACCTGTCCTGGCTGTGTCCCTTCCCAGTCTCTTGTTCCTCCCCAGCCCTCTAAACAGAAAAGTCCTTGACTTAGTATAAACATCACCCAGCAACATCTAAAAACATCAGTGCGGTTGTCGGCTACTAAGAAGAAAATTAACTGCATCCCAGCTGAAACCAGGACACATGTTACCATGTGTTTAATTTTCTTGGTTAGAAGAAGATAAGTAAAAGTAAGGCAGGTAGGAACCTTTTTTTTGCAATGTTAAGTTAACTGTAAATAACATTTCCAGTAAAGTACAGTAGGTAATACTAATAGAATTACCAAATTCTGTGTTCTGTTTCTGTATGACTGGATGATAGTATATGAGTCCACAAATAAATGTCAAGCAATTTGGTTGCACTTTATTATCCATTTTTCTAAATTAAAACCAAATAAATTGAAATAGCTGGTTCGCTAAGTTCAAATTAGTTTTTCATAGGTGCAAATCAGACTAAAAATGTACTTGAATGTGTTGAATTCATTGCTTTCCCTCAAATAATTTATTTTATGACATTAATATCACATTAACTTCTAGATAATCTTACTTTCATAAGGCATTCACAAATCTTTTCCCCATACTTGTCATTAATCTAGTATCACCTTATAAGTTGTTTTGTTCTGGAATCAGATGCTCTTAACTTTTTTATGCTTTCCAAAACAAAATAAAGATGGCATGTCAATGTCATTGCCTACTTTCTTACATTTTTTAATTTACAATATCCAGTTTGTTATAGTTTGAAATAATTTTGTAATTATTGTTTCAGTTTTAGTTTGCATAGGGAGTGCACTTTTGAGGCACATATCCCAGTCATCCCTGCTACTCTGCCTGGGTTTACCTTGGAGAGCTTGTTTTGACTTCTGTAGATTGGATGCCTTTAGATAAAAGTAAACTGAAAGAAGCTTTCCAAGAGCACATAAAGTAGGCTCCATCATCTAGAGAACATTCAAGGCATTGGACCAGAGTGAAGTAAAATCCACCGAGGGATATATGTGAAATGGATGATGAACCTGCAGTATGGGTCATATTGGTCTCCTATTGTTGCTTTGTCTACTTGTTAACATGGACATAATTTATGAAAATCTCAGTGATCGCTTGAGACGTGTTTGTCATGAAGTGGAAACTTCCCTCTGGTGTATTCGTTCAATAGCAGAAGCTTCTATTTCAACCAAAATAATACATTGATCACAAGTACTCCTGTTTTTAAAAATCTTTGTTAAGATTATAAAATAATGCTCAAAAATGGGGGAATGTAGTTAGATCAGTCCTGATTCAGTCCTTTTGTGTGTACAAGCCATGATTCAGTCATGTTATATATAGTTCTGCAGGGCTCCTTGCTTTATTTGGTTCTCACACTGTTTGGTGACCATTTAATAAAAAGCTACCCAGTATTTTAGTTCAGTATCAGAAACGTTTGACAGTTTGCTTTGTTTATGGCACATCATTCAAGCTGTTGTGATGATCTTTTCTACAGCGCTGTTCACTGTAGTTTGTGAATGCTTTCTAACAATTTCCAGAATAATTTTCACCATCATTTCAGGGATGTGTTGGTTATATTCATGTTCTGTGAATGGCAAACTAAGACATAGGGACATCTGTGATCTAATTTTTTTGGAGTACTGAGTGTTACAAAAACATTGTCCAGAACACTGCTTTCATTGATGTCCTGTCATGTCAAGCACATCAGGATGATTATTAGACCCCTCAGAAATTTATGTCAGTCTGAGGTGAAAAAAAAAAAAAAAAAAAAAGTTTAATACCTCTTTATCACAGATTTTTTGTGTGATAGTAAAGGTGGACTTAGTCCAGTACTCCAGAATGCCACTAAACCAACTTCAGTATTTGTGGTTTTCTGTAGGTTGTGCCGGGTTAAAGCAGACTCATCCCTCCCTGTGGTCTGTCACCAACAGTGGCCAACAGCATATGCTAGGGAAGAGAAAATGAGTATGTCAAACAGAATATTTTCACAACTCAAGGACTTCCTGAGCCAGAGGAGACACGTTTGCAATTGATGTTGATGATTTTTTTCCCTCATAATTTTATCCTGGGTTGGTTTTTTTTGTGTGTTTTGTTGTTGGGGTTTTTTTGTTTGTTTGTTTGTTTGTTTTGTTTTTTTAATTCAAGTGACCTCTAACATCATCAAGGAATTACAGGACTGAATCCTTGCTCTGTAAACAACCACTTGCTTTGATGTGTCTTGAAACCAACATCAGCATCATTTGATACCATCTTAGATTCATATGGAAAGATACAGTGGACAGTCATTCCTTGCTTATCTTTTCCTTGTGAAAGTTTTATTTAGTTCTTTTGTATGTTCTTTCAATCATTTCTTCCCCAGACCAATGAGTAGTAGTCAAATTAGTCCAAACTGTTGTATTTGATCACAATATTTTTTCTGGCCTATTTACACACATTTGCCAGTTTTATTGTATCTGTGGAATTGGGGTAGGGAGGGTCTGCCCACAGATACTGGAAGCAGGTGCATCATATCTCAAGTATTAATGATTTCTGTTCTCTTCTCTTGTTCTCGTCTAACATTTGATGCTACTAGATTTGCTTTTTTGATCACAGTTTTAACATGTTGATTTTTTTCAGTATAACCCAAGACCTGATTCCTTAGTGGTCATTGGTCATCCATGTTTGTCATCATGTAGATAAAGTTGGGATGGCTTTTCGTATCAACACATCACCTTATGTTTATCACTGTTGAATATTGCTCATTGTTTTGTTGTCCAGTTACTCAATCATTAAGTCCTGCAATTTTTGACACTGAGCCCTAGTGATACAACTGATGAGTGAGTGGGCATTTTACTTCAGGCTGAGCTGGGATACACTGTTGCCTCCCCTAATTCGAGTTGAATAGATTCTCCCTTGACTGTAACAGGTGCTTCCCCATCTACTTTCCTCTAGAAAAAGGGCACTTCCACGCAGGTAGCTAAATTTAGGTGTCTTTGATTTGACCTATCTTATGTTCTGTTTATTATTTAGGAACTGTGATATGGTGGAGTATTCTTAATTAAGGTAAAAGTCTCCAAATTATTTATCTCATGCCACTCATCTGAGCATGTATAGTCTTCAGGTTTTTTAGAAATTAATCAACCTTGTGTAGATTTTCCATTTGCATGGATTTTCCTTTTAGAAGAACTAACTTGTCTGATAGTGCAGTATTATGTGAACTTGATCCATGTATTTCTATAAACTGATGCTTGGAGACATACAGCTTTCTGGTTTTCAAATGGAGTTGGAAGCTGCTTCCCACAAAATTCTTAGCATTCATGGATGAACTAAAACCTTACAGTGTTACAGTTGAAGTGAAATCAGTTATGTTGCTGACAGAATTAAAATCAATATTGAGATTGAACTCAATTAGAAATGTTTTCCTTGAACCTCAAATGCCTGATTTGTTTTCTTTCAAAATCCTGAAAAAGATAAATTGTTTGGGACACCCTGTATTTAGGAGTGAACAGGAATTACTAACTGACTTAACTGAGATACATGGTTGATTTTAACAGGCTTTTTTCTGTCTAGGAATTACATCTTTTTGCCAAATAGCATGATGGTATAGCAAACCTCCTTCTGTCTGTTCCCATTTGAAACATTAATTAGCTTTTGAACTCTGTCAGGTTCATACATGACTATTTAGATTTATCTTTCTTTTTAGATGGATAAGGATAGGAAAAGTACTACTTTATATGCCTGTTAAACTTTAACATACAATGGACAGTTAAACAAATGAACCAGGAATATGTTAATAAAAAATAATTAAATAATGAAAGACTTATGAAGAATAAGATACTAGGTCAAATATCATTCCAATGTGTTGCAGAAGGAGGGCAATTTGTCAGAAAGTAGGTGTCAGAAACTGACATTACAAAATCTAAGATGGAATTAATCTCACCTAACTTCAAATGTCCATAGTGTAGATCTTTAGATCTGAGAACATCATCTAGACACTCCTTATAGTCAGTGGAAAGAAATGAACATTTATAAAGAAGGACTCGTCTCAGCCTGACACAGGTGTCTAAACTGGTTTTGGTGACTCAGGTTGTAAAATTGTTTATAGCTCTTTGAGCTAGATTATGACATGGCTGCCTATATTATGTCTGGAATAATATCTGTAACCCCCTAAACTACACAGAACAGAATGACTTTCACAGTCACAGAATGGTTGGGATTGGAAGGGACCTCTGGGGATCATCTAGTTCAACCCCCTCTCGCTAAAGCAGGTTCACCTAGGCAGGTTGCACAGAGTCGTGTCGAGGCAGGTTTTAAGTGTCTCCAGAGAAGGAGACTCCACAACCTCTCTGGGCAGCCTGTTCCAGTGCTCTGTCACCCTCAAAGTAAAGAAGTTTTTCCTCTCAGGAAATTTCCACAGGAATTTCCACATTAATTTCCTGTGTTTCAGTTTGTGCCCATTGCCCCTTGTCCTATCACTGGGCACCACAGAAAAAAGCCTGGCCCCATCCTCTTGCTACTCACCCATAAGTTAATTTTGTCCATTGATAAGATCCCCTCTCCATCTTCTCTTCTCCGGGCTAAACAGGCCCAGCTCTCTCAGCCTTTCCTCATAAGGGACGTGCTCCAGTCCCTTCATAATCTTTGTACCCCTACACCAGACCCTCTCCCTGTTTCTCTTGAACTGGGGAGCCCAGAAATGGATGCAGTACTCCAGGTGTGGCCTCACCAGGGCAGAGTAGAGGGGGAGGACAACCTAACTCGACCTACTGGCCACACTTCTCCTCGTGCACCCCAGGAGCCCATTGGCCTTCTTGGCCACAAGGGCACACTGCTGACTCATGGGCAACGTGCTGTCCACCAGAGCTCTGAGGTTCTTTTCCATAGAGCTGCTTTCCAGCAGGTCAGCCCCTGGCCTGTACTGGGGTTTTGCAGGGGGTTGTTCATCCTCAGGTGCAGGACCCTACACTTGCCTTTGTTGAACATTTTAGGTTCCTCTCCGCCCAGCACTCGGGCCTCTCCAGGTCTCACTGAATGGCAGCACAGCCTTCTGGTGAATCAGCCACTCCTCACAGTTTTGTGTCATTGGCAAGCTTGCTGAGGGTGTGCTGTCCCTTCATAAAGCTCGCTGATGAGTAAGTCGAGCAAGCCTGGACCCAGTACAGACCCCTGGGGCACACCGCTGGCTACAGACCTCCAGCTGGACTCTGCTACATTGATCATAACCCTCTGAGCTCTGCGATTTCAGCCAGTTCTCAGTCATCTTATTGTCCACTCATCTAACCCACACCTCCTGAGTTTATGTATGAGGATGTCTTGGGAGACAGTGTCAAAAACCTTGCTGAGGTCAAGGTAGACAACACCCACTGCTCTCCCCTCGTTCACTCCGTCAGTCTATGGAATCATCATAGAAGGCTATCATGTAGGTCAGGCATGATTTTCCCTTGGTGAATCCATGTTGACTGTTCTTGATGGCCTTCTTTTCCTACACATGCTTCAAGATGACCTCCAGGATGAGCTGTTCCATCACCTTTCCAGGGATGGAGGTGAGGCTGACCAGCCTGTAGTTGTGCGGCTCCTCCTTCTTGGCTATTTTGAGGACTGGAGTGACACTGGCTTTCCTGCAGTCCTCAGGCACCTCTCCTGTTCTCCATGACCTTTCAAGGATGATGGAGAGTGGCTTGGCAATAACATCTGCCAGCTCCCTCAGTGCTCAGGGATGCATCCCGTCAGGGCCCATGGATTTGTGGGTGTCAAGTTTGCTTAAGTGATCTCTAATGTGATCCTCCTTGACAAAGGAAAGACTTTCTTCAGACTTTCTGTCTTGCCTCCAGGGTCTGGGATTCCTGAGGGGCTGGCCTTAGTGAAAACTGGAGCAAAGGCAGCATTCAGTAACTCCACCTTCTCTGACTTTGCTTTAAGATTTTTTTATTAGTCACTTTTCATCTTGGAACTCTCATGAACATATATGAGATTGTGTTGGTATGCTGTGATTTGGTTTAGTAGTTTAACTTGTTGCATAGCATATCTACACAAAACATTACACTTGCATTATTGCTTTAAAATTAACCTACAGGTGATGAAATACTTTAGCTTTAGATCTTGTTTGTTAGAGCTATGTTTCATATCCAATTAAAAATCAGAATGGAAAAATGTACATCGATTCATAGTGTCATATAGGTGGGGTATATTAATTGAGCTAATTTGTGTCTGAAATGCTAGGTTAATTGCATTTGTTATGCTTGTAATGCTTGTAAATCAGAAAATAATTGCTTAATTGTAAATTACATATTGATTAAAGCTCATGTGTGATTTCAAAGGATGACTATATTTAGGTTTGCATAGTATACCCTTCTACTGAGAAAATGTTCATTTCTTTTAGACTTTGGAATGAATGTTTCCAACAGATGTTTACTGCATGCTGACTTAGAACTGTAATGAGTGATTTTTATTTGAAAATGTATTACATATTCTTTTACTATTTTTCTCTCAGATGTTTTCACAAGTGATTTTAAAAATAAGAACAAACGGTAGTTTTAACTTCCAGTGCGTGAATTCAAAATAAATACAAGCCTTTATGAATATCTACTTTTTAGAATGAGCTATAAACTAGAAAACTCATAGCTTTGAAACAAATGTTTTGCTTTCAGCTAGACTAGCAAGAAATTCTATATTGCTGCTTGTTTTTTTTTAAAGGGAAATCAAAATTACTATTAAGTGCCGATTCTTTTTTCAATGTTATGCAGATGGATTACATTGAAAATATTTTTGTTTTTCAAAGTGTACATTCATCTTGAATAACAACAAATTACATACCCAAAAAGTCTGAATGTTGTTTTATTTTTGCGTTACAGTTCAAGGCATTCCAAAGTTTTTAACAGATTTTTATCTCTTTACAAAGGGATGATTTTGTACTCATCGGCAATTTCAGCCTCACTGAAGAACAGAATGAAGAACACACACACACACCTTATTCATGGAAATTTTTTACTTACTAGCCAAGAATACAGTATCATTCTTATTGCCAGATAATGTAAGTTCAACTATCAGTCCATAAAATGGACCAAATAATTTTGACTAAATCAAAAATAATCTAGAAAAAATAAATTCAGATTAAATTCAGTCTTCTAATTTAGGAATGAAATCTCTGATGGTACATGATTTCTGATGATTAATAGCATTCTTAGAGTGAGTGATAGTATTTTATCAGATGATTGATTAGGACTTCCGTTGATTTAGTACTGTGGTGTTCCTAATTTAAGACTAACCAGGGAGGTTAATCAGGGAAAATCCACAACAATATTGTCCAAATCGGAATATGTCAGTAGTAGATACTGAATGGAGGTGTTGGGATTGTGGTGTCCCAGGGAGTGTAGAATATGTGTGTTGTGATTATTTTGGAATAAATAGGCTGTTGGGAGCACTGGACCATGGAAGACACTGCTGGAGAGCAACCAGTAAACTAATGAACACAGACTAAAATATACTTCATTGGTTTTGTCTTACAATTAAAGGAAAAAGTTTTTAAAGTCATTGCTTATAGCTGGCTTAACACGTAACTGTGCCTGAGTTTAGCCACTCTAAGATTTTGTCTTCCTGTTTCAGAAACTTTCGCAGTTATGTTTTTATCATTTTTTTTTTCATTTTTTTTTTTTATCATTACAATATGATGCAACTTCCGGTAGGACTTGTATGGCAGATAGAGGATTAGTGACAAATGGAAATGTGAACTGCTCCTTAATGGAGTGGTAAAACTCAGACTTGCTAATCTTTGTGTATAATGTCTGGATGTTTATTGAGATGTTCAGTAAATTAAAATTCTTAGTAATTTCTTTAAAATGATACTGCCCCAATATATTTAAGTGTTACATTTTTGTTAAAAAAATATAACCACAAATACTTTTTTTTTTTGATAAATGGTGGTTCAGTTCAGTTTATAAGTTATCTTTAACCATGTTAGTATTTCTACTTCAGTTGCTTTCCTAAACCTGATGTTGCTTCTTTTTAATTAACATTTATTATAGTAGGTGAAATTTATCCCTTTATTTTTATTCTCAGGTATACTTTTTAACATTAAAAAAATTAAAATTAAGCATTTTGTATTTATTTTTAAGTACAACCCCCCTCATCTTTATGAGATATATAAGAAGAATCATAGAATAATTTGGGTTGGAAAAGACCTTTAAGATCATCAAGTCCAACCCTTGACCTAGTATTACCAAGTCTACCACTAAACCATGTCCCTAACCACCAGAACTACCCATTTGTTACAACACCTGCAGGGATGTTGATTCCACCACCTCCCTGGGCAGCCTGTTCCAATGCTTTCAGTGTAAAAATTTGTCCTAATCTCCAATCTAAACCTCCCTTGGTGCAACTTGAGGCCATTTCCTCTTGTCCTATCACTAGTTATCTAAAAGAAGAGACCTACCCCCACCCACCTACAACCTCCTTTCAGGTACTTGTAGAGAGCAGTAAGAAACCCTCTTAAGTCTCCTCCAGACTAAACAACCACCAGTCTGCCTAGTTGCTCCCCATAAGACTTGTTCTCTAGACCTTTCACCAGCTTTGTTACCCTTCTCTGGATAAGCTCCAGCCCCTCTGCTCCCTCTTGCAGTGAGGGGCCCAGAGCTGAACACAGGGTTTAAGGTGCGGCCTCACCAGTGCCCAGTACAGGAGGACAATCGCTGCCCCTGTCCTGCTGGCCACACTGTTCCTGATACAAGCCAGGATGCCATTGGCCTTCTTGGCCACCTGGGCACCCTGCTGGCTCATGTTCAGCTGGCTGTCAACCAGCACCCCCAGGCCCTTTCCCACCAGGCAGCTTTCCAGCCGCTCTGCCCCAAGCCTGTAGCGCTGCGTGGGGTTGGTGTGACACAAGTGCAGGGCCCAACACTTCTCTTTGTTGAACCTGAATCTATTACCGATCTGTCAAAAAAATTACTTGCTCAGAAAGCTGTTATTTAACAAAAAATATTATATATTGTTAGTTCTTTAGACTAACTGATTAGTCTAAAGTGATTCTGATATACTTCTTTGAGTATTTTGGAAAAAAAAAAGTAGAGATTCTCCAGTCTCACCGTTCTCAGCTCTTTTTATTTTTTTTGTTTAGCTGTTCATATGAACCAGTTGAATCCGTAAGAACCTGAACTGGAATGAAATAGGGAAAGTATTTTCCCCTTCCTCATAGGTTTTTGGCTTGAAAACCTGATTAGAACTTCAGTAAAATCTGGTTCTAATTTTATATTTGGTGATTTCCAGTGGATTCCTCATCTGATTTTTTTTTCGTTAAAACTTCACTGTTAATACTGCTTTCGTTAAACTTATGTAAATGTCATATTGTGAGTTTATACTTAAAATAGGCTATTATAATTATATTAAAATTTTAGATCTCTTTTAAATGCCTCTTATTTAAATTTTAAATTTTATTTTAGTAAAATACGTTATTCTTGCTGTTTGCATTGTTAAATTGTTAATCACCGTGGATTTTATTCTTCTTAGCAAGATAAATGTATACATAGTTAGAAGTAGTTATAAATAAACATGCATTTCCCTTTTGAGAGCTGTAGACTTTCAGTTCTGAATGGTTTCTGTAAACCTGTAACACTTCTTATTTAAAACCCTTTGTTAATAAAAAGAGGAGAGATTTGAAAACCTCGAGAGATATGTAGGTTATTGTTCTCGATACTTGTATGGAATTTGTATATGGGGTTCTCATAGTCTGCATAATCAGTGAGGAATCTACACTTTTCAGAGAAAAAAGACAAAGTTTAAGAGTATTCAAATACATTCTAAAATAATTGCTGATACCAGTTTTCTGTGGTTAATTTGGCATTATTCAACTTCTCTTTGAATAAGCGTAACAATTTTTTAAAAGTCACAAATATTAATCTGAAAACGTGCAAGGCTTTAACAGCTTTTCTCACATAGTTGTGTAAGGGGAAGAGACTTTCTCATTTGTCCGGATGGTGTATTTCTGGATAACCTGGAAAACATTTAGTAAACCCCATCTATTGTACATTAGTGTACTCACAGAGTTGAATTAAAAAAAAAACATATTAACCTCTCAAATACACTGTGAAGTTTTAAAGAGGCAACTTCTTGTGGAAGATAATTTGGAGCCAAAAAAGTGCAAGTGAGGCAGGACCTATTTATCTTATAGATAAATAACAAGTTTTCTTATAGATGTCTCTCTGCAAGCTCCAAGGTATGGCACCATGCTTCCCAATAACACAAATGCATGTTTTTTAGACAGCTGCTGCTCCTTAACGTAACTTTGTGAGTTAAGTGCTGTGAACACCCACCCACCTCCCTCAACCCAGCAACAATAAATGAATTGTTGGTACAAGCTTTCGCTCACTACTTTGGGGGGTTGTGCCTTTGCCTATGACCTCCTCATCAGCCAAAAGCGAAACCCTTCTTCGTGTTCTGGAAGCCCTCAGAACCCGTGTCCTGTACCTGCATAAGATTTTCTTCCCAGATCTGGCAGAATAAGTTCTTCTCTATTGAATCCTTAAAGCAGCAGAAGAAAAAGTAGCACTATAATTTTGTGCCATGTAGTACAAACATAAGGTAAAATGGGTAAAAGATGAAAAGACTTCCTAAAGAAGTGCATTTTAAAAAGGATTTTAAGAGGAATTTGAAGTAAAGGTTTTGCTTGGCAGATAAGAAAAAGGAAGGCTTAGTCAATGAGAATATGGGTGAGAAATATGTTTATGCCGATTCATTTTTAAATCTGTCTATCCTAATCAGCACTGGCCACAAATCTAAATAGACTGGGTTTTGTTGTTATTTCTGAGGAGATTCCAGGTAGTGGGGAGTGGGACTGAATTGCCAAATTTCATCATAGATGTATAATAATGTTCAATAGAGTCTAAACTAAGATTTGGGGGTGTGTGTGAGATCAGATTTTGGTACTTGATATCAAATATTCAGGAACTGGAAAGCATTTGTACCAGGCTAATAAACCAACTAATCTCCAGCAGGAAAAAAATAAGTTATTTTTAGATTGGTTTCCTAACCAGTATGTCAATATGACAAAAAAGCTGAATTTAATGCATAATAACTATTATTAGCTCTTCTTTTAGTCCCATATTCAGCACATGGGTATTCAGAAGCAAATCACCATGTCTATATGGAAGTCTTCATGCTGGCTTTTGGCCGGCTGGGAGTTAGTTGAGGTAGAAGAGAACTGAGAGAATTCTGCTATGGAAAGGGAATAGAAAGGATAGGAAAATAGAAGGAATTAGGGAGGAGGGGAAGAACTTAATTGCAGTAAAAAGGGAGGAGAAGCAATACATTTTGCATAAAAAAATTTCAAGACACCGTTTCTGAAGAAACCTGAGCTTTGCTAGTTCTGCTGCTCACAGACGAACTTGGTTTATTTCATTACAAAAAAATCTAGCACTTCCTGTATGCTTTATCTCTATAAGAATATTAATTAGATAAATAACAAATAGAGTTTTCCTTTTTTGTCCACAGATAGATCTGTCTGTCTGTTTGTATGGATATATATCCCTAGCATATTCTGCTAAGGACTGGAGATTAAATTATTCTGTTGCTGAAAGAAGACTCAGTCTTGTCTTTTTGTTAGGTTGTCTTACCATTTCACTATCCCTCCTTCTAAACATATTAAAACTAAATAAATTTTCCTTTCTGTCATCGTAAAATATGGTCTTTGTAAAATATGGTTATTTCTGAAGTTGCAGTAAGAAGTATGTATGTAAAAAAACCTTCCTAATGTGTTGCCTTTCTGAGCCTCAGTACTGCAACTAGCCAGCCAGTGTCCTTAAGGCAGAGCTGGGCTGCTGGGCTGTAATAAATGGGGCAGCCCAGTCCTCTTAGGGATGCTTTTCTAAACTACGTTGCTGAAGTGAAAAACCTGCATTCTTAAGGGTAGAGGAACAAGTAATAATGTCTAGATTTGACTACTGTTGAACTTTCCAGTTGTAGATTCACTCTCAGCACTGGCTCTTGGGGAGAAACCCAGAAGATGGAGTTATTCAGTAACTATAAACCATTCCTTTTGTTTAAGCTACTAACTTCTTCCAGTTCTCCAGAACTTCTGGCACATGTGTGTCAAGTTCAGATTTTGCTTTTCTCTCCTGCCTTTTGCGGGTTGCTGTGTGGCAAGACTGGTAATGTAGTCCTGCTAATTTACTTGGACTCATTGCATAGCTTGGGTCTCAGAACCTCCCGAAATGCTGTGTATTCCTTGTCACTCTTAACTTCCACTTGAAATGTGACATCTCTTTGAGGAAGATGTCAAAGCTTTTTGTAAAGATTTGGAAAGGTAGATAATGTCATGTCTGTCAACAGCTTATTTATTTTCATTGTTTAGAAATAAAGAAATGTGAATTTTACATGAACACAGCCAAGTAATAGCTTTCTACCATTGGATTCCAGAATGCTCTGTTTTCTGCTAAATTAAATGGCTGGTTATATTTAGGTACCTCTTGCCTGATAGATACTTAGAGCTGGTAAGCAAGTTATCTCTTAACCTTTTGTTATATAAATGAACTACATTATAGTTTTAGTATTTCTGTTTGAGAAGCATATTTTAGCTGTGTGATGCTCAGATGAGTTATACTGAGAAAGATAGGCCCATCTGTTTGATTGATATTTCCCATTGTATCAAGGCTGAGGTCATCTGAAAAAAAATTAATCCCTGATTTACAATGGAAGTAATAAATTTGGGACAATAAAAGTTGTTCAGAGAACCTACATTGTCTGACAATTTTCCACTTACAGTTTTCAAGATCTGTGTATTTAAACAGTTTTAATCCATGTAATGTAGAGTATTGATTTTGTATGGTGCTTGAAAATGTCATGCAAGATTAAATCTTATAGCAATCTTAAGTGTACTATGACAATACAAGTTAATGTTATTAGCCAAACTTGTTATAGCATAAAAAATGGTATCGAGTTTAGTTGACAAGACTTACAAGTGAATGAATTATGCTATCACTTCTTAATTATTTACTGCCTAACCTTTCCAGAATTTATACTGGCTTGATGTCAGCCTGCCTGTAGTTTCTCAGGTTTGATCTTCATAAACAAACATACTGAGTTTTTGCAATTCTCTTGGTCTTGTAGAGGATTCCAAGATTTCTTAAAACCTTACATTAATGTTTCAGTGAATTCCTTTTGCTTTAATTGCTCTCCATCGGCTTTAATACTTTTGGGGTATAAATTATCTCTCTGGATTTTAATAAAACGGCCTCCTTTTTCCCAAAATGAGATTTGCTAAATGCTTATTCTTTCCCAATTACATTTTAAGAATGGGTTGTTATTTTCTTAAGTCCTAATGATTGTGGATTTTTATTGACACCTTTTGGTTTTCCTTGTCCTCTTATGCCTTTCTGTGGTGGGTTGACCCTGGCTGGATGCCAGGTGCCCACCAAAGCCGCTCTGTCACTCCCCTCCTCAGCTGGGCAGGGGAGAGAAAATATAACAAAAGCTCGTGGGTTGAGATAAGGACACAGAGGTCACCCGCCAGTTTCCATCATGGGCAAAACAAACTCAACTCAGAGAAATAATTCATTACCAATGAAAATCCTAGCAGGATAATGAGAGAACAAAAACTAAATCTTAAAACACCTTTCCCCCACCCCTCCCTTATTCCTGGACTCAACTTTATGCCCCAGTTCTCTACCTCCTCCTCACCAAGTGGTGCAGGGGGACGGGGAATGGGGGTTGTGCCCCTTCCTTCTCAGGGGAAGGGCTCCAGCGTGGGGGCCCTCCCAGGAGACAGTTCTCCATGAACTTCTCCACTGCAGGTCCTTTCCATGGAGTCCAGCCCTTCAGGCACAGCCAGCTCCAGCCTGGGGTCCCCCCGCGGGGCGCAGCCCCTCAGGCACAGCCGGCTCCAGCCGGGGTCCCCCGCAGGGCCACCAGCCCGGCCAGCAAACCTGCCCCAGCCCGGGCTCCTCTCCCCGCGGGGCCACAGGCCCTGCCAGGACCCTGCCCCAGCACGGGCTGCCCACGGGGTCACAGCCCCCTTCGGGCACCCCCTGCTCCGGCGTGGGGTCCCACGGGCTGCAGGTGGGGATCTGCCCCACCGTTACCCTCCACGGGCCGAGGGGCACAGCCGGCCTCACCAGGGGCTTCCCCAGGGGCTGCCGGGGAACCTCTGCTCCGGGCCTGGAGCCCCCCTGCCCCTCCGTCTGCACTGGCCCGGGGGGCTGCAGGGACGCTCCGCTCACACAGCCTCACCCCCCTCTCCCAGCTCCTGCTGTGCAGGTTTTTTCCCCTTCTTAAATACGTCATCCCAGGGGTGCTACCACCATCACTGATGGGCTTGGCCTTGGCCAGCGGTGGGTCCGTCTTGGACCTTGCTGGTGTGGGCTCCGTTGGACATGTGGGAAGCTTCTGGCAGCTTCTCACAGAAGCCACCCCTGTAGCCCCCCTGCTACAAAACCTTGCCATGCCAACCCAATAGACTTCATTTGTTAATAACTTCCACTTTAGGGTTATGGCTGATGAATAGCACAGAGACTGCGTCTGCAGTGTTATCAATGGACCTTTGTTTTCTGCTTAGAGGTCAAATATGAAGTGTTTTTAGTATGTTAATGAACACATCCACCTTTATTATGCTGTCTTGTCTGATCCAGAGCCTATAGCTTTTTCCCTAAAAGCATGGATAGGACTGAGCTTCCCGAGATTAAGTGAAGCAATGGCAGGAAAGTCATGACTTAACCAACCTTCTGTTGACAATAACTCCGGTTTTCTTAGGAAATGGGAATGTAGTTATACTTCCAGCTGTTTTTTATGTGCCATGACACGTAATGCCAAAAATTGACACTCTCATTCTCTGTGTTCACTTGGTAAGGAATTTATGGCCTTCAGACATGAATGCATCATTAGTATAAGGGATATCACTGTAAATATTGAATTTTGAACTGTTTTATTGCCAGACTACTTAGCTGGGCTATGCTGTAATTCTGCTAGAAGTGCAGCAAATTATGCCTGATTACTTCATAAGATGAGTGTCCAGCAGTGAGAAAATCACCTGTGTTTCATGTTTGCACTGTCTGGATGCTGTCCCACCTTTCTGGCCCGAAAGGCTTTTTTTTCCTTTATTATTTGGTAATAATTGTCATAGGTATTTTTTATTTGTCAAAGGAAATCCGGAATATTGAGTACAATTTATTTAAAATATGACAAATACATAAGAGAGGCCTCATTTCACTTAAGACAATGTTATTTCTTCAAAGTAGCTGAATATTATATCTTAAATGAAATATTCAGTATTTTTCAGCTTGGATTTCTGTGTTTTATTTATTAGGGAGTTTTTAAATTAAAGGGATTTAAAAATTGATGAAATAGTCTTCTAAGATATAATGCTGATCATATTATACCCTTGAAAAAGCAAAAAAATCTCTAAACATGTAACAGCTTATCTGATGAACTTATAAGGTATTGCCTTACCTAATATACTTACTACTAGTGACTGCTTATGTTTTAGATCTCATAGAATCATTTCCATAATTTTCCACTTGAGAGTAAGGCAAATAATATTCAGTAACCACTTATTATTCTGAAAATGATGAGTTGAATTTATTTTATCATGCAGAGGACAGTTTCAGAGATATGAAATATTAGAAAAAATACTTAATGATTGATATAAAAAGACAATGCTGTTCTGAAACATACACCATCACAGAACTTGCATTTCATTATTTTAGTATTTTAAAATTAAGCATTACATTGTGACATAGAGCCTCTAAATGATACTCCAGAGTACCCACAGAACACCGTGTTGAGTATTTTTTAAATAAAGCAGAAGTCTTCTTTAATTTTCCTGCCTAATTAATTTGTGTATGTTGAAATGTTATCTTCAGAGTAGGCAAAGAAGTTTACAATTGAGTCCTGTTAGACTATAAATGTTCATTCAAACATGGTCAAGTTTTTAATTCTTATACCAAATGTATTATATAAACAAAACTAACCCATTGTGTTGAAGGTGAGTCCTGAAAACCAAGGAATATTGAATTCTTTGGGGCTTGCTGGAAATTAAACCTCTGTAATTGTAATTGTGTAAACTTGTACATTAAAATTACTTCTGTGTTTCAAGAAGGTGAATCTCTTTAGGCTTTCTTTATGTCCACTTGAGATGAAGGTCTGACAGTGTATTTTTCTGGGAGTTTTAGCTGTTGCAATCTAATTTTTGCAGAGGACAGCAAACTCAAATAATTTAATGAGGATTTCAAAAATTTGTCATTTTTTAGAAGTTCTGGTTGTGTACAACATGTTTATAGCAATACAAAATCCTGTATGTGTGTAGAATTTTTGGCTGCACTGTGTATCTGGAGCCAGTTTTTTTCCCCCCATTAATATATCCTCTCTTAGTGAGCTAAATTATTAGACAGTGATTATGTACTGTCATTCCTACTTCAATACCTTCTGCAAGCACAAAGTATGTGTTACTAATAAAAAAGATACATCGGTAGTTTTAGAATTTTTAGATTTTTCTTTTAGAATGGGAACACTGACAATGTAATAATTTTTAAATCTAATTGCTTTCACCTGTTAAAATAAGTAAAATGCACAGTGGTGGAAAATATGTGTGCCTTAAAATGGAAAACAGTTGAACACATAAGCTGAAGTATAGAACTTTTTTTTTTCTTCTTCTTTTTTTTCCCCTTGGTCTAAAGGAAGTGTCTGTTTTGTACTGCTACATCTTCTCGAAACTCTGCGTGGCTTTTGAAAACCAACAATTCTGCAATGTACAATATTTCAGGCTAGCAGCAACTGCTGAGTAATGAGGCATGGGAGCAGCTGGTATTGGTTTATTTCAGAAGCTTTGTGTCTGATTCTATTAGCCTACCTACAGATGTAACTGCTCTTTCCACTGTGTGATCTAAACATAGAACAAATAATTCATAATTTTAAAATAGTTAAATGATCTTTTTTGCATTTTGTTTGAAGTTTATCGCATGAGGCTAATCAATGGTGAAGTAAATTGTGAGTTGCTACTAAAACTAAAGCAATTCTTAACTAAGCAAGAGAACAGGAACTTTTATAGAAAGAGAAGATGAATGTTTGTCACTGAACCCTACTGAATCTAAACAAAGAAAAAGATTACCTAATAGTCTTGCAATGCATTTGAAGTACAGTCTGCTATTTGTTCGGGGAGTTGAATGGAATATATGTCTTAAAATATTTCAGCAGTAGTAGTGGTGTTTTCCAATGGGTAGATCGTAACGTTACTAAATTACTGTATCTTTTTTTCCTAGTAAAGTCCTGTTACTATACTGTAAGACAAGAATAATTGGAGCTTTTTTTGCTTGCCTGTGATGCATTTTAGAGCTCATTTCTATTAATGATGAATTGCCTTATAGGGGATTTTATGCTGGGGGTTTTATTATTTATTTATTTTCTGCCCAGTTTATGTTAGTTAGGTGAATAATAGCAATATGTTTAAAACTTAATTTGCATTTTAATTGTAAGGACTCAGTGCCAGAGAGCTGAGTTATCCAGATAATAACAAAAATTTTCAGAAAATAAATTTTGCCCCATGCACAGTGTAAGCAATAACAGATGAGAGTTTAAAATGCTATACTTTTCTTATGCTAGAAGAAAAATTTATTTTAGATGATCCAGTTGCATAATTGTTCTCTTTGGGTTTAGGGTTCTTTTTATCTCCACAAGTGGACACTAAATAGGTACAATAGTTGGGATCTAACATTTTTTAAAAATATTAGCACAACATTAAAGTGATACTTCTCTTAAAGCTGGAAGGCAGTTTAATAGTTTACTAGTCTATTTATTTTTAAAATTATTATTTCCCTATTACTGCCATCTGAAAACTGGCAAATACAAATTTTTTTTAAAAAGTTGTATTTATGGTGCATCTGAATTTCAATGAATTACATTACCAATTAATGAAATAGAGTGTATGATACTTAAAATAAGAAATATACTACTTTTTTAAAATATATATATATATATTTGGCATATATATATATATATATGCATGTTGCTTTCTAAGAGTATTTCTTCTGTATTTTTAGTTTTTCTGATATCTTTGTTAACCTGACTAGTTTTAAGGTGAAAATGGATCAGTTTATAGAGGAAAATATACAGCATAGTTGCCTATGACAACAGTAGGTTTCAAGGTACAGTTAATCCTTATTATCCTATGTCCATAACACTTTGCCTTTAGGTTAGTAAACTATTATTTTAAATTACTAATAATATGTGGAATTAGTAATATCCTTGCTTATTTTTTGTAAAAAGTAACAAAATGTCTTTTTCTACTTGATTCAGCAGAGCGGTTACAGGTACTATTAATTTAGTTTTCAATTGGAATACAGTCAGAGTATAATACAACCTACAGTACACAGAAAATCAGTAATCGTCAAAAATTTCTATTCAAGAAGTGAAACTGGGTAATTTCCACAGAATTTTTTTCATCTTACTGTACCCGACTAGCAATTCCTAGAGCTTAAATTTCTCTGTATAATGTGTTACTTGTGGTCTTAGTGGCCTCTAGTTTAAAGTCCTCAGCCCTAAGTCTGGTCATCCAGTGTTGATTGGTTCTGGCCTCATTTCACTGTAGGTGGTTTCAATGAATTCTCTCAGGCTTTATGACAAAAATTGTTCATAAAGTAATTGGGAGATTTCCTCAGAGCACTCTACATCAAAGGATGCTTAATTGTCCTGGCCATGCAAGAAGAAAAACAAGATGTGAAGTGCTCAGTTTAATTAGGCCACAACTTTATTAACTCAACTGGGAGCATTACCCAGCAATAAATGCAGGTCATTGTTCTTTCCTTGATGATTCCTGGTTTTGGAGAACTGCTGTTTTCTTCCTTGTTCCAGCCCCAGAGATGGGACCTCACAGTTCTTCCCTTGTACAAGGACTAAGTTAGGGAATATGTGAAAGAGGGATTTGTCCCTTTGATACTACATATAAAGAGTCATGCAGCTTTTGCTTTCCTGTCCAGTAACTTTCTCGTAACTTCTTAAGGCAAATATTCAGAAAAAAATTAACTAATGCTATTTTGAAAAGGATATTCATACAGTAAGAGAAGTGGATGAAGTGTTATTTTAAGAGCATGAAGATGGGCATAAAAATTCTCCCATGTGTCTGTGCTGTTTTCTGCAGCTTATCTTAACAGAAGTACTTTGCTGTTTTTCTTTAAGACACTCTATAAGTAATTTACGTGATTTTATACGTGGCAGATGTAGCTACATCTCCAGTGCAAGGCTGTGCTTTGCAGTGTATGAGCTGAGTTTCTCCAGGCATGGAGAATATGGCAATTGATTCTTCTGGGAAGAAAGCAACTACGTTGCAACACTCAGCTGGTACAAAGGGTCTGTACAAAACTCGAGTATTCAGCTTCTCAGGTTGGCTTATATTAAATGTGCCATCAGGTTTTACTACTTCCTTAAAGAGAAAATAATTTGTATGTCTACAATTAGTGAAGATCTTCAGTCATGTAAAACCAAATATCCATTTTATCTTGGGTCACCTGTTCCTAAAGAGGATTTAAAAAAAGTGCCAATAGTTTCTGAAGAGATTCCTGAGCCCTTTAAATTACTCTGAGGTAACGCAGCTGTGCTCCTTAGCCTGCAAGGAACTTTCCACATTCTACTCCTAATAAACAATCAAACTTTTATACCAAACATTTTCTATAAACCCACATTTTCTAATTAAAAGTTTGTTTTGTGGAAGGAACTCCAGGTGGTATAATTAGTGAAATATATTTTAATGATAAATCTTCCTTGTCCTATTTTTTTTAATAACAAAAAATGTCCTATGCATTTGAGATGCTCCCTATGGGTTGTATATAAGAGCTTGGTTAATTAGCTAATCAACTCACCCACCTTACCTTTTTAAATGTGTCCTGTTTCACAGGTGTACTCTCAAATTTTATTTGGGATAGAGGAGATAAATAAAGCATGTAGTGCTCACCCTGGCCTGCACAGAGGAAGAGATTTTGGGCTGTCCTTTGAATGTCGGTTTCTTAATGGGCACATCAGTCACGGCTCTCAGCCTGTGGTCTGACTGCCCACCTTCAAGCTATGCCTGTGTCTCTTACATCAGGCCTTTCCAAAGCAGAGTAGCCTAGGTGCTATAACATGACAAAAATATTGTTAACTCTCAGTGCGTTTCTAAAAAAAACTTTCAGCCTCTTAAGACCAGCCTTCTTTTCACTTGTGATTTACTAGGTTTTAGTCTTTTTTTAAAACTGCACCCAGTATATGGGGTTTATAGTGCTTGTTTTCTGCCTTTTTCTTCCTTTCCTTTATTTCTGCTCTATAATTCCAGTTGTTTTGAAGTTTTTATTTTAATATGTGGTGAGCACTGACCAACCTTGCAAGTGTTCCATGTCCTTGCTTTTTATGTTCTGTCTAAAAAGATCTCTAGTTTCTATTCTAGGTGATCGACTTGTAGTGTCATTCACCTATTTGGGAAAGACGATATCATGTATGTAGGGATTCTGTGACTATCATCATGTAGCATTAACTTAAAGCCCTGTTTAGGTTGCCAGTTGTTGATGAATGTCAAGAAATTTGCTTACATTAAAAAGGCTTCGGGGTTTTTTTTCAGGTTTCAATTTTTCTTTTTTCTCTTTTCTTCCTTTTCAGAATAAGACATACACAAACAAAAACAATTTACAATGTAATTATTTTGCTTTCATTTACCATAAAAGTTAAAGTTAAAGGATTTTATCTGGAAGTCATATTCACTTCTATACTTTTCATGACTATCCTTGTATTACTTGATTTAACTGTTCCATTCTCATTAGTTTTCCACTGCTTTCTCACACCCAATTCATCCACACATGCAGTAACTCCTTGGCATGTCCCCTCTACCATTTTTAATTTCTTCTGACTGTCTGTTTGAGTGATGACATGCCGTTAGATATTCCTGACTGTGTTCTTGCTTGAGAATGAATTCTCTCTCGCAATACACTTGCATTGTGCACTGGCTACCTGAGGTATCAACATCTTTTGCATTCTGAAGAGACTAGCATGCCCAAGCTCATCTGAACAGCCACCGCTAAAATGTTGACTATTAAAAACGTTTGGAAGAGGCCTTGTAGATTTTTGGTATGGTTTGGCCAGTGTAGTTGCTAGGCAGGAGCATATTTCACTGTAAGAGGTAAGAAGAGGAATGCTTCCAAAACCTCTTCATATTGTGACAAAGTGGACTGCATTTCTTTCAAGGAAGGTGACTAGTGATGAAGCATTTCGATCTAGTCTTAGATTCAGGCAAGTTGCTCCAAACTGATAAGCAAGGGATTATTCTAGACCTTGGCAGCATAATTCAGGTTCTGGAAACACCCTCCAAAATTATAGGGAACAAATGTTAATTGCTGCAAAGACATATCTGGGAGTAAGCATTGTGTGGCCTCTGTCAGTGAATACAGTCATACAAAATAGATGTTAATTATGTGCCCTTTCTGCCTGCTCAGATTTCTTCTCCTCCTCTTCCTTATTCCCCAATACCATTCTCAAAGTCCCCCCTGTAGACAGTAGGTTTCTCAGAAACCTCAGAGCCTTGTAGCACTCGCCAACATTACTGCCTTTCTGCCTGATTTTCCCGTGGTGCTGTCCTATTGACTTCATTCTCTCGAGATCCAAAATTATACATGTTAATTCAAGTTTTCTAGCATCACTGTGATCTGCTAAGAAAAAGAACAAAATTAATTGTAAAATCAGTTTGATCACCACCTTGAGCTTCTAGCTGCTTTTGAATTTTATGAAGTAAACAATGTCTCAGTATTTTGCAGTATCTATATATCTTTACAAGGTATTTGTGGCTACTTTTACACAAATCCTTAACATTGACTCATTGGATTCAATGCAATTACAAAAGGTAGTACTTTGTATTTTATGTTGTGTTAATCTGCTGTGAATAAGGGAAATGTATTGCTCTGTGTTGCGGAGCAGTACCTTTTTTTCTGGAGGCTTTATATCTCCTCCAGATACACACTAGCCTTATTTTTTCTGACTAGAAAAAGAGCTTCTGTCTCTAAACACTGTTGACATGAACCGAGTTACAGCTATTCCTGTCATGTCTGGTATTCCCAATTTACCCTCTGCTTCACTGGTTTATGAAGAATTTTACAGCTGCTTTGGCAGGAAAAAAAAAAAAAAAAAAAGGATGTACATAGCATATCTGCTTTCCAGAGTAGTTGAAAAACGACAGTGGATTTAGTGATGCTCTCTTTATGGAGCTGCATAATTATGAAGATTATCTGAATAGGTGAACACTCCCTTTGCAGAGTATCTATGCAAGATGAGGACCCTCACAAATTGTGAAGAAGTTGAAAGACTTTCTAAATTATTATCCAGAGAGGAAAGAAAAGAACAAACACATTGCTGATTAGGAAACCTCATGTGAGGCCAGAGTATAATGCTGAATACAAATGTACAGTCATCAGTGTATAAGATGTACTGTATAAATCTTTTCTTACACGTTGATATTATTAGGAGTTGGTGGTAGTCACTCCATGGTAGATGTGAGACTGGTTCTTGTGTTTTTTAATTTTGCATTGATGTAGAGACTGAGAACCTATGGCAGAAAAAGCTCAGAAGTGCTGAATGGAGACATTCATGCTGACAGATGTGGATGTATGTAAGGAAACCTGCAGATGTGAGTGGTGTGGGAAAAACCTGTTGGAAGTATACAAGGAGGATTTTTACTGTCTGATCTGCTCTACAGAGAGTGTCACTGTATTGGAGGACTAGTACCTATTTCCCAGTATATGCTTCCTATGCATCCATACTTCTTTTGGAGTCTCTTGCACTAATCTCCCAAATATGCTGATTGCTTTCCTGCTTCCCTCTTCCTAAAGTTCACAGATGAGGAACCGGTGTGCTCCCTTTTTCATTCAGCTGGTCAAGAGCTCACCAGCTCTTGAGGTCCTTGACCATGCATCCCATCAATATATGTTCCAAGGGGACAAACCCCAGCACATGTAGTTGTTGTTCCAACAGCAGCTCTGTACCAGTGGTGGTGCAGCATTTATCTTCTCTGTTTGGTAATGTCAGTTCAACTGCTTGTCCTGATCCGGATAAAGGGAAGATGCTTTCCCTCTTATTTTCCCGTTTGATAATATTTTTACGATATTAGTAGTCATGGAAGATAAGCAGAAGATGTTAACCTCATAGATTTTCCTCAGAGTGAAGGATGTTATTTTATAACTGGAGCAGAGAGAGACCTTTGTCTTTTCTGCAGTCTCTCATCGATACTGATGAGCCCCTTACGGTTGTCAAACACTGCCTGCAGTAGCAAAGAGATACACTACCCACAATAGATAGACTTCAGGAAAAAATGGATGTCTAAGAACCCTGTTACATAGAAAAATCTCTGCAGCTGGGCTCTGCCAGTGTATAATATTGTTCAAAGGATGTAACAGTACAGAAGATCTGATAGTCTTCAGTCTTTACCACTTTTACGTAAAGCTTTCAAGATGAAACGTAAATTCATTGTTGGTTGCATTTCAGATATTCTTTGTAGGCTTTTCAATTTTAACAGGGGGTAGAAAATTGAAAGCTGCTGTTTATAAGCCTTTAGTATCCGCTTAGCTTTCTAATTCTGGCAGCTGGATTTTAATATGATCATATAAATGTTGCTGTTCTAAGGTACAGAAACCAGTCTTCTAAATAAAACATTTGTATGAGCAGTAGAATCCCTGTGAAATCTCTGTGTGGCACAGCAGTTGTGGCACAACCTTTGTTTTGGTGGCTACATTAGTAACACCTTTGTCTTCCTTTTTCATTAAACTTGGAGCAACTTCAGATGGTTAAAGCTCTGTCACACTTGGAGGAGATGTCCCAGACAATGTTGATGTTTGACTGACAGGCAAAATATGATTGTGCAGATCTTCTCTTACAAAACTGCACTAATAAAGTGATACAAATCTAACTTATGTTTTCTTAAACCATATGTTTATATCTATGAAAAACAGGGATGCATATTTAACTAGGGGAAACAAGAAGAACGGCTATAGGCTTGCACATGAGAAAAAATTAAGAACAACCTCATTGTCTTAGGTGTAACTGAGCTGGATAGTAAATTCCTGAAATCTAATTTTATTAGGTTTTGGTAAAAAGGAGTCCAAGGGAGATGTTACTTTTCTACAAAAAAAGGTTCATTTGAGCAACTGTCATTTATATGTGGCCCTGTCAGACATATATGGACCAGTTCCTTTTTATATTCAGTGCATGCCAGTTTTAATTATTTTTAGCCATGCTTTCCAGCTGACAAACCTGAATGCATCTCGAATAAGGTTCAACTCTTAGAACGAGGCACCTGAATATACATGCCCAGTCACAGGTGTCTGCGCTCACAGTGCATGGTAAAGTTTCAATTTGTAATGAATGGAGCTCCCACTTTTAATCAGTACAGTCAACCGAGTCTGGAGAGTGGTTTTACTTGCCTTTAAATAGGCATCTAGAGTGGAATTTATTTGCCTAAACCAGTGTTTCTAGTGTCTCTACAGATGACTTTAGATATCTGAGATTTCCACAGAGGGTTGGTAGATCTAATATGACCAGTAGGAGACCTCTGTACTCCTGGACTGGAAGCTAAACATTGAGCATGGTACCCTAGATCACCTAAAATAACAACGGATACCTACATTTAGGCAACTAAGTAAGAGGCCCTTGTGAATGGGCAGTTTCATTTCTCTCTAGGCCCCATTGACTGTACAGGCTTTAGAAGAAAGTACAGTTTTTCTTGATTGTAATAGCTTATTAGAAACTGTACATACATGTCAGGGCCTAAATTTAAATGCTTTCACATGAAGCTAAATCCTTGCTTTCTACTTTCTGAAAATATGAAGTCCAAATAATATGGGATTTTTTTTCCATGGTATATAAGAATACATCTAAATTAATTATTGCTAGACTGTCAAAGCATGTTAAGGATGTTTGTCCATGATGCAAAATTAAGGTTTATCTCTGCAAAACAGATCAGAAAGATGCAACTCAGGTATCAGATGTTATTGTGGTAAAGTGAAGAAATGCTGAAGAACAAGGCACTGTCTTTGTTGTTGTTGTTGTTGTTCTACTTGTAATGGAAAGTGGTGCAATCTCAAATTGAATTTTTAGGTAACTGTGGAGAAATACTAACTTTTAAAGACAACGCCTGGACTCCGCTTACCTTTGGTAGGGTCAAATACCACTTTCTGATGAAGTTCTTTAAAAGCAGCATAAAGGAAGCCTCTGTATCACCTTATCTAGACTTTTTCCTAGATAAGTTTCTGACCTTTCTCTTCCATCTAAAGGAATTGAGGTGATCATGTGCATTCTTAATCTCAATGGCTACCTTCAATCCATTGCCATATACAGTAGTACAAAGGGATATGTATCCTGCTCCTTCTTGGTTTTGTAAAGTTGCATTCACCTCTTCCTATTACAAAAAATGTGGATTGTAAGCAGTTTAAATTATTCCAGAATCTGTGCAGAAAGCAAATAAACAGTGGTGAGGTGAGTGAGAGAAAACATGAGTACACATCCTAGTATTGTTAACGTAGCCACCATATTGGCTGATCTGTTTTAAGATAATGCTTTACTTTAGTTTTTTAATATATATTCTTTTTAGATTTTAGCATTGGGCAACAATAATTTTGGGATTACGATAGCTGTACATTGTTCTGGAAGGGTGGTTTCTCACTTCTGTTAATGTAATTTCCAAAGAAGGCAGGTTCCACTATTTCCAGTTTGCAGATGAAGAAACATTACTTTATTTAGCTGGAATTACTAGCTAGCCACATCGCTTCTTTGTTTGGAAAGCACCTAACACACTGTGATTGCTGTAAATAATTTCATAATTTATAAAGGACATTGTATGCATTCTTTGGATCTGATGCTGTGCAGGAGTTGTTCCACAATCTGTAGCAGTTTTGATGATACTCCCTGAAAAACAAAAAAGGAATTCCAGTTCATATAGTCATGGGTAGTTCAGTCAATAACTTCCCTGTGAAATGAATATATTCTGGGGACGTATCTGAAAACTGTGACCTCTAACTTAGATACTAGGTTCATTCGTAAAAGAGTTAGTATCAGAAGCTTATAAATTATTTCAAAAGAAGAAAACACTGTCCTTCAACCTGTGTTAGCAAAGAGGGTTTTTACCAGTCTAATGGGTATTAATTTAGTCAAAAAAGAGGACGTTTGTTTTATTCATCTGGATATCACACTGTCCTTAAGATGGACCAAATGCCATTCAGATTGCCCTCTCTGAGATCAGTGATAAGATGCTTGATACATGTTTGTCCAGTAAGACCAACGCTGTGTTAGGCCTTGCTTTTTCACAACTTTAAATAAGCCAGTAAGTAATGTTTTCAGTAAAGATGCACAGATTTTAAGGCCAGAAGGGACTAAAAGAGGAGCAGAAATTCTAGGATAAATGACTGAGATGGGAAGGAGGAGGGAGGTACGAGGGGAGAAAGAAGAGAGCTTGAGTGAAAGTGGAAACACAGAATAGGAAAGAATACTTTACTGATATGTTCTTCAATATTAAGTAGGGTTGGGTTTGGGTTTTTGGTGGGGTTTTTGGTTTGGTTGTTTTTTTTTTTTTTCCCCAGAATAGAGAAGTAACTGGATAAAACAGGAGGCTAAAGGAAAAGCAAAGTGAGAAAATTAGACAAAGGAGGAGAATGGAATTAAAGGGAATGCAGAGAGTGTAAGAGAAAAGAAAATTCTAGCATCAACAAACATTCAGATATGTATGAAAATTCTCATATGTAGAGGGAAATACAGAGGTAATGAAGTAAAATATTAGAAAGATACAAGACTAACCTGAGATAGAATTTCTTATTTATGTACTACAGACTGCACACGCATCAGTGTCTAGTTTAGATCTGTGTCAGTTTGGTGGGCTCTAAAGGAGAGGCACTGCTTTCATGACTTTGTTAAAATGGTTGGACATTCTTGGGCAGGTAGGTGAGAAAAGTAGTTTTGCAAATTACTTGCCAAGACAGCAAGTAATCCCCGCCCCCCCGCCTCCCCCTCCCCGTCTTAATTTAAGGGCATTTATTCCTGCATCACCAAAGCACTTCTCAGCTTTTTGACAAAGTACAATATTTGCACATATCATTTCTTGAAAGAGCATATTGGCTTTTAAGTAGCCTGGACTTGATCGATGGTCTGGTGATTTTTTTCCTATCACTACATTCTATTTAAAGAAAACAGTTAGAGCTTGAATGTTGTGTAATATTTAGCTAAAGGGTCTAATTAAAATATTGTATGAATGTTTGGGGAATGTAACGCAGTGGAATATATGAGTATTCTAACAACAACCATAAACCAAGCACATAGGGTTTTTTTTGAGAATAGCATTCCTTCGGACTACATACATCAGACTTACCCAGCCTTAACTTCCACAAACCAGTTCTGGCTATACTGGGACTTCTTCCTTCAGAATGTAACTATCCCTCCTCTCCATCCCCAAGGGGATAAACAGTGTTTGTCCTGTGCATTTCTGTTCCACTCTGCAGGAAACACACAGTAACGTTCCCAGAACTATCACAGGGAGAGGCAGTCAGGGAGGCCAGCGGTAGTCAGGTCTTAAGTTTCTGTTGCCTCTCTGGAAAGAACAGGTGACCAGGTAGACTTGGTCAGTTGACGATTCATGCATTTATAAAGTGAACACAAGGTGTACATTTTTTGGTTTATGAGTTCCTGTCCTTTTGAGCTGAACAGCCCCAGATTTTCCAGCTATGGTTTTATACTAGAGTAGAGAATGTTTGCTGGTGAAGAGCAATGACATGACTTAATATGATTTAAGAAGAGGAGGAGAATTAGTTAAGAATAATAGATGAGGAGATATTTGTTGTAAGACATGCTGCAAAAATAATTACAATAAAATGTGCAAGTTAGGGAAAGAATAAAGGTCCTATAAATTATTCTGCAAGGTGTCTTTGATCGGACTATGAATTCTTTGGTGGTGGTGTCTCTTTGCTGTGGTTCACAGAGTGCCTGTACAAGTGGGGCCTCTCAGCTGATGCTTCCAGCAACTTGTAGTAAAAATACTAATGAGCATGAAGGTAACTTTCCTGTTTGTTCTCATCCATATTTACTAGTAGAATGAATTAGCTGTTAACTCAGTGGCTCTGACAGCGTAAGTGGCTCTGACAGCGTAATCACATCATTGTCAATGCTGTCTTACAGCTTACTTACTCAACAAGCCCAACTATTCTTAACTAGTCTTTCGCTAGTTTTCCTAACAAGCAAGGGCAACTTTTTCTAGCTTCTAATTTCCTGGTGTTTCCTGTAACTTTGTATTTTTTAATTAAGAAGTTGATTTCTTCGTGATGTTGGTGACCAACAAAAAGATCAGATCAGTTCCTTCCCTCTCACTGAATGAAGAAGTCCACACTCACCTGCTAAATTTTGTTCTGAGGTGATGTATCATTTTCAGTTTAGTGAGGCTGGTAGAGCTATTAAGTGCTATAAAGGCATAGGCCTTTAGCATGAAAAACTCTCCAGTGTTAGCTGGAATCGACTGAGAAGACAGTTACAGAGTGCAGCCGATCCTTTTTTTCAGATGCATGCTGACAGTATTCTGACTGGAAGAAATATCTCTAAGGAAGTTCTTCACTGCTGAGTTTCACACAAATGGAAGATGCTTGGGTGTAGTCGCTTGAGTTAACCCAGTGCAGGGGTGAACAAAAAAAAGTCATGAACAAACCACATCCTTGTTAGCTCTGATTATATTGCTAAGGCATGGGGAGACATAACTCGCTGTTCTTTATGCTATGGTAAGCTTAGTTGTTCACAGTGAACTGTAGGAGAGCCTTTATGTACTTCTGAGCATACACGAGACAGTTCCTTGATCGATGCTGTAAGATTGGTTGCAAGTGGCAAGAGATTTGCCTGGCTTTTGTCACAGAAAGTCAACTATTCATTTTCCTAAAGATAAGATAGAAGTAACAGTGAAGTGGGGAATAAAACGTATTCTATATCATAGAATCCTAGATTCATAGAATGGTTCATCATAATGGTCATTGTGTTATTTATTTACTTTATCTCATCCCGATCCTTTCTTTGTCTTGTCTTTTTACGGCAACTTTTCCAGAGCAGAGATCTTTCTCATGTATTTTAGTCCATCTGTCACCATATATACAGTTTTCACGTGCTGTTATTCTACAACTGCTACTGCACCTTTTTTAGTTGCCAAGGTTGCTTTCAGATGAGTGATGCTTGCCTGCATCTTGCCAGTTACAGCTGTGACATATCAAATCCAGTGTTTCTTCTGAGGCTGACACACCGCCCATCACTCAGCAACCTTGTGTAAAGGTATATTGATACAACAACTTTGTTTTGGAGAATAATTTTTAAAGGTGATGGCACTTACCTAGATGGAGGTGTGGGTTCATCCCTTTGGAGTTGGCTATCTTAAGGGTCCACTGCCAGTCAGTGACCAAAGAGAACAAATGTCTCTGCACATCTTACTTTGGGGCTGTATTTCTTTGCATTCCTGCCATGCTTATAGTGTTTGGAGTGTTTCAAAGCCGTAAGAATATATCTCACATTCCCTCAGTGAGGTAGACAACCATTACCTCGTGGGTCAGCATTTAAATCTGAGATGAATGGGCTGGATGGGAAACGTGCTTGCCAATCATGCTTGCTTATCATCTCTGACAATCAAATCCCAAATTATTTTTCTGTCAGTGACCAAAATCATGGCTTTTGTGCCCCAGTCCAGTGTTGCATCCTTAGGCCAAGCATTAGCCTGAAAATGTAGGGGGTTTCTGGGAGGGATGTTAAGGAACACAGACATTCACTTTCCCCGAGACAGACCCAGGTGGTGAGAGTTGCTTGCTACCTGTATACACCCAAATATACTTTTGCTCCTTTCTCCTCTTTCTCTGACTCTGTCCCTCTCCTAGATTGCTAAAATGTTGGCTGAAGATGGCTAACTAAATGTAGAAGTATTGTGTGGAATAAAAATTAAAACCCAGTTGTTAGCCAGTGAGCAGGTTAATCTTACAGCTGAGTCTTTCAAGCAGGTTGTACAGCCTACAAGGATCCACTTTCAGGAATGGAGTCTTTGGAGTGAAAACTTGTCTGTTAGGAGAAGTTTACCTGCTTAATAGAGTGAGGTTTTTTTGGTTTTGTTTTTTTTAAATTGTTTTAGGACAGAAAGATTTGGGTGGAAGTGTAAGGAACAGATTAAATGTATGTGAAATAATGTATTTTTATTGGTAAGTTACAGCTGCTAGCACAGAAAAAAAACCAGAATGGAACTCTTCTATTCTTCAAATTATAAAAATAACAATCTTCAAACAAAAGTAACATAGGGTATAGCATCTATTTTGTGAAAGATTTGAAGCCATGTTCTTATTTACAAACCTGGTGGGTTTTTTCCCTTCCATGTTGATGGTTTCTTCAAATGGCTTATTTTCCTTTAAATGCTTTTCAGTGTATTTGCAAAAGTTATTAGTCAGGTAATACAGTATAATTAATTGCTTAATACCTTTGTTGCTGCACTAAAATGGTAATACACAAGTAGTATATATTTCAAATGGAGAGAAAGAAAATGTGCTGAACTTAGAGAAACAGGACTCTTACAAACAAATTATTAGAAGAATTAAGTTTCATATCTGTATAATTTTATTCTGAAGTACAGCTTTACTTCAAGAGTATGAAAGGAATGACATTTTCCCTGACTAGAGAAAGAAAAAATGCTCATTTTAAAACTGTTTCCCCCATCTTTTCTTATGCAGAGGTTTCATCTGCTGTTTAATGGGTAAACTTACTGTGAAGTATAGTTGCTTGTTTAACTTTACCCCTATTCAAGTCTTTGATTTTGGCAGGTTAGTTAATTCAAATAAAATTTGTGAAGTTAAGCACTTTCAAGAAAAGGCATAGGAGAACCTAATTTAACCTAGAGTGTCTCTTTTATTCTTCTGTTATTCATTTGAAGTGCCCTATCAGCTTGAACTGACCAACTTCAGTCATTTCTACCCTTTTATTTTTTTCTCTAATGTAAACTGAAATTCCCTGCTGTTCGTGGTATTTTAGTGTTTAGCATCATTTAATGAGCAGGTATCATTAAACTTAAAAGGTCCTTTTCTGTATATCTCTGATTAGTTAGTGAAAGAACCAAAGAATTCCTCTAATTTATCTTTGCTTCCTTGTTATATTTTGATGTTGGCCCATTTTACGTTTCAGTGCCTTTTTATGAAATATGAAATTATAATTTTGGTGTGAAAGTAGGACAGAAAGTGGAAAAAAAAATCTTTGGCACTGCTAAGATGTTTAAGCTGATATATCTTGTTTACCAAAGAACTAAGAAAATACTGTTTATTTCTAAACTTCTACTCATATAAATATGTGTGCGTGCCTGTGTGGGCACATGTGTGTATGTTTACACATACAAATATATATAAAATAGATACATATTCTAATGTAAGTATTCATTATCTGTGCTTTGCAAATATACTTATTAACCCCTGCCAGTAACCTTTGCAGCTGGGTACACGTATATTCGGCACAAAATTTCTCCTTTCTTGTACATCCAAAAATCCCATTGAACTCAGTATTGAATTTTAATTTTTAGCAACTATAAGATGAAGGTCCAATTAGTTGATGATACAAACTCTGTAGAATTAAAAACCGGAAAATTATCAGTTACGAGGATGTTGTACATGCTTGCACATTTAGGTTTGGCTATTTAAAAAATAGTAATAATTAAAGATTATTTGGTTTAAGGCACACATCTGTTCTGAATTTTACATTTCAAATCCTTCTTTAGAATAACAGTCCAATTTAAAATACGACTGTCAACTGAAGGCTCATGTGCTCTTCATTGGAACAAGGGTTTTCTGGATCAGGACCATTGTTTATTGTATCAGTTTGTTCTTTTAAGATCTTAAAGGTGTAAATGATTTCATCAATACTGAAATGAATCATTTCCATTACTGAGGTATTTGCCTAAGGTAATTCATCATTTGATATAGATATTGTCATGTTTTAAATAGTGACAGTTACAGTAATTGATTAATGCAATCCAATATACCATTCCAATATACATTTCCCACTTTTGATGTGCTAAAAAATATTCTGGCATTCTGATTTTTTTCTTATTTTCTTTTATGAAATAAAATCTGGGAGATAGAAACACTGCGTGAAGAAAAAATAATGAGGTTTGAATGGAAGTAAAGGTCAGATATTATGTAGAAAGTTGCAGATGGCACTGTATGTCATTAACATTGCTAACATCTAAAAAGATGTAACAGTGCTGCCTACTGGTAAGACGTAGTAGTATTAAAGCATTAAAGTCAGTGTAGTGAAATTGTGTGTGCGCCATATCCTTCACTGTAACAACAGCGTTCTCTAGTTTTTTATGCCCTGATAAGTATTGACAAGATTCATGGTTTTGAATCAGGATTAATAACATATTCTTACATGTGTCACTTGCATGGACACTGGATGTGGAAACTAAAAGATGTCATTTTTTATGGACACTTGCAAAATTCTGTTCTAACGTAATTCTGTGCATTCTGAAATTTTTGTAGTGAAATTGTCTGTATTAGCTGTAAAATTGATTTTATTAATAATGTTTTCCTGCTTAGAAATAAGTTGCCACCTGAAAAAAGTCTTTATTTCATGTTACTTTTAAAGAGTTACCTTGTGAAATGCAAAAATGGCAACCATTTTAATAGGAGTAAGAATGCATAGCAGTTGCAGAGCTGCTTTTCCAAGAAAATAAAACCACTTTATAAGAAACTCAGTAGTTTTAAAGATGGAGAAACTAAGACAGTGAATTACTAAGATTAAAATTTTAAACTTAATTGTCTATAAAGTTTCATATTTATATGTTATTTTCAGGAGTAAGGACCTATTTCATCCCTTTGAGAATTAGAACATTTGTTGAGATATCGAAGGGAATTATCAGCTTGCCTCTAAGTATGCAGCTTCAAAACTGGGATTGACTTCAACGGTACAGTAAGAGTGGGGTATAAACCTGGTGGGGAAAACTCTGATCTTCCATCTCCAATACAGCACTTTGCAGATGTTACTGATTACAAAGATAGGCCAGTTATTTACTTACATTGATGTAAGGACCTCCCTACCTATTTATTTTAAAAAGCCACACATTCTAGAGTTAATAAATGGAAGCTTTTTGAGACAGTGGTGCTATTTGAAGACCCTCCCAAAAGCCGGAGGCAGAGGTTGAAGAAAGCTGCTTTACCCCAGCGGTGAGGAGCTGGAAGCACTGAGGAATTCCATCAGCTGGGCAAGGTCTAGACATTTATATGCATAGCTCCTTTTTCCCTCGATGTGGAATCTCTTTCTTTGCTTGAAGTATCTTCCCTGGGAGTCCCAGACTGGAAGCCAAGGCTGCCTGCAGGAGCTTGGTATCGGTCCTGGAGGTGATTCAGGGAGCAGATGATACTTCTGGCTAATTTTCTCATGCCACCTTGTCCTTGATTATTTTCAGGAAAAAGGAAAAGATGCAACAAGGAACTAATTCTAGTATCTTCTGCTAGTCTTCCACTTGAGGCATCTGCTGAGATAATAGGTAAACAAGGACTAGTTCCAGGAAAGCTGCCCCTTCTCCTCTTAAAATAAACTTGTTATTGCTAGTTACTATGGCAGCTTGAAGCCTGTAAATCAAATATGTATATTGCCGATAGTGATGCACAGCCTTTTAGAGCGCTGCAAGAACAAAGGTATTTTGTAAGTTCATAATAACCAGTGAATTCTGAATGTGTAATTTTTAGAATTGATCAAATATGAGGAACATTTAGGAGGCAATCTTTACAAAAAATGGTCACTACAGTGTTGTGCCATGCAGAATACCAGTCCTGGTTTACTTGTACATGCTTTATGCGTCTCACACCTGACTAGCAAAGATCCTGCTGTATTCCACATGATTGCATACCATATCTCAAATAGCTTTACATGTAAATAGCTATGTTATCACTCAGAAGTAATAATTCTTTTAAAAATCATGTCACCCATGCAAACAGAGTTTAAACAGCTCTCCTTCCCCAGACTTTTGACTTTCACTGAGAACGGAAGGCACATGTCTTTCTCACTCACTTCAACCCGTTCTCCACCTTTCTCCTCTCAGTGAGGTTCCAGCTCTAACAGATAACGCTGCATAAATGCAGTCAATAAAAATTTAGGATTACATTTATGTTTGATTAGCTTGGTTTTTTTTATTTCTTATACTTTCATCTGACTGCCAAATCTAAGCAATTGAGCCCCATGACACAGAGTTCAGTACATCATAACATACTGTCTGAGAAAACATTAGTAAGTACTGTATAACATTATTATCCCTGTATCCTAAGCAGGCATGATATGAAAACTGCATTTGCAAAATGATAGCCATTTTTGCATTGTTCTTGCAGGATGAATACAGCAAGTAAAATGTCATTGTAGATTATGTAACAAAATGTCTGAAACTGTAATGTAGCCATGTAAAAATGCAGTTTTAACATGATGTGCTGTAGCATAATGCATAGAAATTACACAAATTACTGTTAAAAACAGATGAAACCCTCATTCCAATGTATGTTCAGTTTACAGAGGGATATTCTCTTCCCTCGTGCCTTACAAGCCAAAGTGGAAGGTCCAAGAAGCTGTCAGTCTCCTTTGTTTTTCATCATGAGTATTGAGAGAAGTTTGACTCGGAAAACTTTGAAACTTCTCTTCAGCATATACTGCCTTCAGCGAGGTTCAAGAAAGAGTTTCTATCTGCTCTTCCTAGATAAGAAACTGAGATAGCCACAACTGGAAAAGGATAGAGGGCCCAAATCCACATTTTTACCTCCTTATCCTCAACTGAGTGCTATTTTCTTAAATGATAATCTCTTCCAGTTGTAGACTGGCTGGGGTTTTGTGGGTGTGAGTCTTTCTTGTATCTTCCAATGCAAGGCTAAACCCATGATCTCCCAACTGGATAGTCATCAATTTGTGTGAAGTTCTGCGGCCATGGTAGCATAGCTGATCAGGCAGGTATGCTGAAGAATCCTGCAATGGGCAAGCCAGATCAGGCTAGAGAAACATGGTTTTTACTATATTATCAGAAGGGATTGACTTGGATTACTGGAAAATCAGTTGCAGAAAAGGAAGGTACTGAAGAGCACCCTTCTGAAGGAGGTGGAGAGCTCCAAGACAGGTTAGAACACAAGGATTGCTCAGGAATGTTGGAAAATATTAAGGAAAGAGAAGTTTGCAATTTTATTTTGCTGGCAGCTCTGTTTCTAGTAAATTTTTCATGGAGTTGGGAGGTGGGTGTGGGTGGGTGAGTGAAGCAACAAAAACATCAGTAGGATGAGCCTTGTTTCACTGGGATACCACTGCAACTGGATTTTTAGGCTCTGCATAGACTGTCAAATAAGCCATACTCAGGATCACCCCCTTGCTGTGAGTCCCACTGCACAGAACATCAGATGTCTATAGTGTATATTCCCTGAGCTTCCAAAGCAATTTGTGGCAAGATCCACCTGCTTATTTGGAATGGTTCCTGCAATGTTCTCACTTGTGAACTGTGCTTGCAAATTGTCTGATGGAGCGCTAGCTTGTATGACTGAAAAGCATTCCAAGTGCAATTTTAACAATTTCAAATGTAGGTGATCATATTCTAGTGCTCAGGAGTGTTTCTGGGAAGTATTTGATTTACTAGTATAGATCAAGCTGCCAAGTCCCTGGAAGTGGCAGTAAATGGTGACTTTGGCATTGTGAATGGATCCTTACTAGCACCAGAGGAGCTGAGAAATTAGGTGGAGCTAAGCCTGATGAGCATTTAGATGAGGGACATCAGCCTCGGCTTTTAGCTGTTACTGTACTTAATCAAACTTCAAAAAGAAGTAATTCCTGTTATCAAAATAATGTAATTTTCCTTCAAAATATCTGTCAGATGTCCTCCTTGGTTACTTGGAGGAGGACATCTATAGGTAGAATAGATATGCTTACATATTTTTAATCATCCCAGTTCCTCTGATGAGTTGGAGTAGTCAGAAAAGGCTTGGCCTGTAAAGAATAGGGTTTAGGTACACATTACGTCTTCTACAAGAGCAGTTGTTACTCCCTGCAGGACTAAATCTAGACATCTTCCTTAAAATTTAGTTTTCTTCCTTTTACTTTCTCATTTTTAGGTTCATTCCTATTTTGACTGAGTAAGACTGCAGTTGTTAGAAAGGATTCTCTTTTGGCTGCTGCTTTCTCTGCCTTTCCCCAGTTTATTGCTCCATGTTCAGCTGTTCCTTTTGCCATCACATACCAAGATTTGGTTGTATTCTTTTTGGCCTCGGCCTCCTTTCAGAAAGTTTGAATTTGTACTGGTTTTTTCCCCTTTGCCTCATCTTCCATATTCCATTTATTATTTTGACCCAGATTTGGCATCATGTTTATCAATTGGTAAGAGATAACCATGAGCTATACCCTTGAAATTGTTTTTGGTGTTCCTCTTTCAGCTTGCCGGGAATCTGTTGTGGATATACCACTTGTGAGGCATCTGAGGTGTTGAGAACCATGCCGTGCATCTTTTCTAATCTCTCCTGGAGATGTTCCATTTTTCATAAGTAATCAAGAGCAGGAACTTGAAGACAAGTGGAATGTATTTGTGATGAAAATCCTTAAATGATATGGTGGGATAGGTGGGGTGTTTCTTATGATCTCCTTTCTATTTAAAAAGCAAACTTTATTTAAAAATCAAACTTGATTTCATCCCAGTACAAAGCAATAACTTTTTAATATTGCAAAATATTTGAAGAATTGCAGAAGAACTCCTTTTCAATCTGTAATGTGCAATATATATTTCCTTTATGAATTAATGAGAAAGTGAAGCATCACTGCAACATTTACACTGACTTAAGTAATTAGTGTTTGATGTATCAGTTACGGGCAAAAACGTAAGTCACATGTCCTCAGTTCAGCATCATGAGAAACTTCAGGGGACTGACTATTCGTAGTAAAGCTGGTGGGAATACTTGGGAAGTTTTAGTTGTGAACATGCTTTGAATACCTTGCTGAATCAGACCATAATAGGGGAGTAGATATTATATGAGCTGCCAGGAGCTATGTAGTTACTTAGATATTCAGTGACATTTTTATTTACCATGTCAAACGTGGCATTTTGCAGGACCCCACAGCATTTATTGTAGGGCCTGCAGCTTTTAAACCACCTTCCACTCCTTTTGCTGCAGTTTTGCAGAAGAGTAGCCATGCTGCTGTACTTCGTGCTCAACGCACTGTTCTCCTTTGCTGCTAGGCAAAATCCTTGCAAGCTTTGCAGCTCTGAAGGGCAAATTTGTGCATGTGAAATGTGCAAATTTGGGAATCACCAACTGTCTCCAGTGTGCAGAGCTGTTTACAGTGGTGCCTCTCAGCCTACATGGTAGCAGAACTTCTGGCACTTGAGTGATGTCTTTTCATCCAGGGAGGCAAAGCGTTGGATTACTTTCATAGACTTCGAGGCTTCAGTGCCACGTGGTATTTCAGGCATTACTTGCTGGTTTGCAGCTTGTCTGTGAGAACTGAGACGGTCTTTCAAAGATGCTTTCAATGGGTTTCTGATGTGCAATGGAAAGCGATGTAGTACAGACTCATTCTACCTGACCTAGTACTGATCCACCTAAGTACTTCTACATAGCACAGCTGTATGTCCATGCAGAGACATTCATTTTGGTATTAACACTGAAAAGCCCTGCTGAGTGTCTGAGCGCCATTCTGCAGCTAGCTGGAATGCTGATGGTTCGTGTTTAACTGTGGAGTGGAGTCATCCCTTTAGACTTCCAAGTGAGACACTCCAGATTCTGAGGATCTTCAGTTTTGATAAATTTGTCATCTCTTCTGTCAAATAAATATAATTATTTTCTTGATAGAATTACAGATCTAGTGAGCAAAACGAGAAAAAAAGAAATGAAGCAGCAATTTTGTTATAACTTCTGGCAAAGTATTTAATGAAGACTAACCCCAAAATAAGTTAGAATCCAAAGCTGGTTAGAAGGACTGTAGATAACAATATGGTAAGATACCAGCTGGTGAATCCCAGATCCTTCTGGCATCTCTGCTCTTATTTAATTAATTATCCAGAATACTACTAAAAGCGTGTCAGTGAGAAAATACTAATTGGTTAGAGTTGTCAACACTAACAGCACTAACAGTAACAAAGGCTTTCAGCACAGGATAACTGTCTATACAGGGATGAGGAAATCAAGACTCTGTCACCATTAAATTAATCATAGAAAGTGTATATACAATCTCATTTGCCATATCTTTTATTTTATCTTTTAACCATCTAGAAAGGTATCTGAGTACCCATAAAGACTGCAACAGAGGGAGCAGTCACACAACCAGAAAGTCAGAATGTTTTTGCCTCCAAGTAAGTTAATACACTCGAGAGAGGGTAAATTGAAATTCAGGAACCCAGACAAAAGAGACGTTGGGGTGAGGAAATGACAGTGAGGCACATTGCGCTAGGTCTTAGGCCACCTTGTTTTTATTCCTGTCTCTGCTGCTGGCTTGCTACATGACCTTGATCCAATCAGTTCCTTATTTTATGCCTCAGTTTTTTCATCTGTTAAAAAATGGGGATAATGATACTGAGTTGCTGATGAAAAATGCTTTACAAAATGTGGGCGCTATTATAAGCAGGGTATCAGATCATCAGGTCGGTAGCTAATGGTTCATGAATTTGTAACTATAATGTAAAACTATGTAATTGGTAACTATGATTTACTACAGGTAAAATATTTCGTTTAAGTCTGAGCCTTGGTTAACCAAAACAAACATGAAGGGATTCAGTGAGGGAAAAAGGTTGGGGTTTTTTTTGGGGGGGTGTGTGTGATGATTTAAGATTTTATTTATATATATAATATATGTACACACACTATTAGTTAGATTTTTAGATGAGGTAGATTTTGTAAACCATGTCTAAAGCTGTTTGGAACAGATACTCCAATGCATTTTGATAGGTGCAGCATAAGAATGAGAAGGAGTTACCAGAACAGTGTTACCAAAGTTCATGCAAACTTACTCAAGGTAGCTGTGGATGATTTGATCTGCATGTTCTATTGCAGCCCTGTGCATGCACAGATCCAACTGATGCAGTTTTAGCGTAACACTATTGCACAAAGTTTGTCTTGGCTAATATATGGGACATGACTTCGCTATGCAGGTGCTGGAGCAGCGATCTGAGCATGCACAAGGAAACCTGGTGCGTTCCCAGTTGAGCAGAGTTGCTGTGCTCGCTGAGCAAGTGTGAGAGCTGGTCTGTGCATGCACAGGGAACTTTGGCAAATGCTTCTGTAAATCCTCTGGTCATTGCATGTGACAGCCAGAGGTGGCTTGGGTAATGTCTACAGTACTCAAGAATATCCATGAGCCAGGACTGGTAATAGATAAAATCATGGGCTTCTGGTGGAATTTAAGTAGAATGGACCCTCTGGGGGTGATGCTGCCCCATGCCCCACTCAAAGCACAGTTGACTTAGACCAGGCTGATCAGGATGATCTGAGGGTGGAGACCTGTTGCAGTATTAGACTTCACTGTAAATGATTTTTTTCCATCATCTAATCAGATATCCTTCTGTTGCAACTTGTGTCCATTGCCTTTTGTTGTGTTGCTGTGTGCCTCTGGTTCCACCTTTCCACACCTTAGCATTCAGGGTCCTTGAAGACAGTAAAGGGATCTTTACATAGCTTTCTCTTCTGAAGGCTGAACACACCCAGCAGTCTCAAACTCTCTCCATACATAATGTCCTGGCTCCCTTAGCACCTTGATGGTCTGCTGGACTCCCATAGTATGTTGGTGTCTTGTACAGAAGCATACAGCACAGTACTCCAGATGCAATGCCGCAAGTGCCAAACAGAGAATAAACCATTTCCTTTGACCCAATGCCTACACTTCAGCGTACAATTGGCCTTCTTAGCTGCAAGGATACCTGCAGGGTCATGTTCAACTTGTCCGTCAGAACACCTCAGACCTTATTTGGAAAAGATGCTTTCTATTCTGTTGCATCATCACCTCTAGTACAGGGTTCTTACCTCCCAGGGACAGTACTTTGCACATGCTTTTGGTGAGGTTCTGCATGAAGTTCTTCATCAGCTCACTCTTCTGGCCTATTGAGCTCCTTCTCAATAGCAGCCCAGGAGTGCTTCCACGTCCTCTCCACACACCCCAGTTTGGGACCATCCATGGGCATGCTGAGGGTACGCTCCATTCTGTTGCCCAGACTGTTGAAAAAGATTTTGCACAGTATTGGTCCAGTACTGATCATGAGAAGCATCACTAGTATCTGGCCGCCAGCTGGTTTTCATACTGCTCATCTCAACAAACAGAAAAAAGCCACATTGGAGAAAGAGGGTCTCAGCTGCATGTGGGCTGATGAACAGAGCAAAACTGCCAAAGTGAATTCACAATACTCCTTCTGGCCCCAAAGAGAGCTCTTCTGCATACCAGAGATTATAGATCACTCCACAGTGTGATAACAGTCTTACCTCTAAGAGGCTTCAGCACAGAAATAGGGCAATTATCTAAAAATGATAGCATGCATAGACCTCGAAGATATAAGAATGGGAAAATAGTGTAGTATGGCATGTAAACAGTTGAAATCAGGGAAATTTTTGGCTGAATGTCAATTATAAATGTTTAATGAGAAACGTGACTATACAAGAGTGTCTTCTACAAGAAATAGCTGAGTTCTAGCTAGTAAGAATCTTAATTTCTCTCTCATTTGCTGAGAAAGATATGGGCTAAAGCTTTTTGTATGTTTGGTATTTCTGATGTCTGTGGCTATGAAAGAAGTTATTTGCTGCACTGTTACATTCTTTTCTTGTGGGTTTCATACCTGAACTCCTAGCCAGAATAGACTGGGACTGAAATACAGTGAAAGGTTGGACTGGAGAACTACTAAACACAGATGTGTATTTCAGTGTAACGTTATTATGTAGCTTTGTTTATGAAATATATTTTCTCTCTTTTATATTCTTATCACTGTGTAATCTGAATAGCTTCTTGCAAGATTCTATGTGGTCTCTTAAGTCCTGGTTTTCTTCCCCTAACGTGAAAAGGGGAAAAAAAAGGCTATTAGCTTGAAAAAGGAGGTTTCTTTTTAATGATTGGGCTTGAAACGCCAAAGAAATCCACATTTCTGGCCTAATCCTGTATGAAATCCCATTAGATAGTGGCTCCAGTGAAACTTAGAGCTTATTTAGTTCCTGAGTGTGCAGATCTGATCATACTTGGGCTAGAAGTCTCTGTTTGTGATTTTAATGCTTTGTACACTCCAGACACTCAGTGCCACTAAATCAGTGTAAGCCTGGTGCAGTAGCATAATCTGCTTTACTAGTTAAAGTTAAAAGTTAATCTTTTACATACATCTGCTTGCTTTTCTGTCTTGATGGCACTCTTTTCTCCTAACGCTTTTCCACAGGTACTAGCTCTTGTAGTTAGTTATCATAATTTATTTTAAGTTGCCATCCAACTAACACAAAATTTGCTAAACCTATTCCGAAGTGCCTGGCACTCTTTTCACTGTGGCAGAGTGCACCTGTTTATACTAGGCCAGATTTTTCCCCAAATGTCTCGTTTAAAGAACAACATCAATGATCATTTCAACTACTCTCGTGCCAAATCCTGTCAAAACGTTTTTGTTTCTGCACATCATCATTATTCGTTTATGACTGCGTGGCCGTGGGAAAAGAATTTCTTCGTTAATTACAGACAGGGAGCCTGCAGAGGGAGCTCAAACCCTTGTTTATGTGGGTCTTACTAAAATAGCAATTTTTTTCTACAGGCAGTGGAGTAACTTGTTATTTAAATATAGAAGAAATTTGTTCTTCAGTGTATAAGGTTTTTGTATGTGGCATCTAGCTGTTTTGGAGATACATGTGAGAGTAAAAGCATTTGCAAAGTGACTGGGAAGAGTAAGGATTTCTGGGACTTGGTAGGTGGCACTGTTTAAAATTTCCAGAGCTGTAATCTCCAGACCTCCAAGCCTTCCTTTTGGGTTGTCATTCTGGGTAGAAAATAGCTTCAGTAGGTCACTGCTCTGTCAGGTCAGAGCCAAAATAGTGCAGAAAGACCAAATCAAACTCCATGAATTGGAACTTCCATCAGGAACGTGGAGCTGGAATAAATGAGGCCAGGAATAGATGAGCTGAGGAGGCTGTTGCAGACCTTCATCAAGGAAGGACAGAGCGTTCCTTATTTTGGGTGGGAGCAGGTGACAAGACTTCTGGTTGAGTGAGAGCTTCGAAAACATCTGAGTTCTTTTGCTGACTGTGACACATTTTGTCGTGAATATCATGAGAGGAGGGAAATGTGTAAATGCCATTGGAAGGAACCAGTACCATTGCAACCTGCTGTTTGAAAAACTAAAAAAAAAAAACCCCACCCAACATTAAACATATGCAAATCTAGCAAACAGAGATAAGCAATGGTGGTTTTGAGGAGGGCAGCACTGCGTCCCTTAATCCTCCCCTTGGTAGGTGCAGGGATTTACTAAAACCATGATCCTGTGGTGCCCTGGGGGGGGGTGTCTCCAGTTGCAGAAGGCCCTTGCCTTGCAGTTGTGAAGTGTATTGAACTTCCCATCCTTTCTCTTCCCGCTGAACATAACCGTGTTGTTTTCTATCCTGCCAGACATTTTGGCTTTGTAAGAGACAGGAGCGTGTATGCAGCCCGTCTGGGAACCTGCCAAACTTGGCTGCTGTGAAGGCAAGAAATATCAGCGAGTTTATTCTATTTTGAGAGTCCTTTAATAATTGAGGGTGGAAGAATCATTTCAGTGGTACTGTTGGGGGTTTTTTTGGTGAAAATAGGTTTTCCCTGTGATTGCTTCTTGTGCCTATTGGCAGTGGCTCTGACACGCACTCAGAACAGTCTGAAATGAAGATTAGCCTTGGTAGCTGGTTGCTAATTTCAAAGGTATAATAGAGGCAAAATGGTTCTGTTATTTTTTGGGTCTTTCTGGTGAAATTGTAAATACTACTAGAACCAATGAGGCCGATGGTGTATTAGTTCATACTGAAAAACTAAACTCTTTGCAGGGAGAGGGTTTTACCTATCATTCTAGCTTCTTTCATATCTTGTGTATGTGACAGGATTTTTGAATCTGTCTTCAGTTCTGGATGATACAGAATATCTGGCTGTCATTCACTAAAATGCATATGGTATCTTTCGATATGGCTTTTTTCAAGTACTACTTGTGTCTTCTTTAATTTGCTGGAATACATCTTGAAAGTCTCAAGTGGCTATTTTAAGTTTCCTACTTGGAGAAAAGGTGTCAGTATGCTAACAGGTTTTTTTGTGAATTAAATATTGATGTTAAATGGCTACGAACAAGAACAAACAGTCAACAAATCAGTGGGTTGTAAATAGTGAATTGAAACTCACTGTTCTTCTTTACTGTATCTCTAGATCTACATACAGTTGTCAGAACTTCCTCCTGGTAAACACAGAGTGGTCGTTAGTATTGGCGGAGGGGAATCTAAACCAGAGATCTAGAAACCTCCCTCCCTCCAACCTGTTCTAGTTTGGTTTATTGCCAAAACCTCTCAGAGTTTCATAAACACCCTGGGTTGAGAACATATTTGTAGTTCATTGCAAACAGAGCCTTTAAAGAATATCTGGCCACTCCACTGTTTTTAATCTAGTATCCTTGGTCACATGCTGCAAGTAAAAACTGTTATTAACCAGTTGGTTCATGACTATCTGTGTGTTGTAGTGTGATGGCAACTTACTGTTTGCAACAGAACATGATCTATCTTTGATGCACTTGGGTAGAGAGGTTTGTATCCACAGCAGTTAATTACAGAATAGTCAAGAGATTAACCATTCACACTGTCTCAGTTTTTAAAAACAGTAATAAATTTATGTACAATAAATACTGAACTCCTAGTAAGTTGTTAATTTTTTTTCCCAAAGATGTTTGTAACATAGTTTAATATTAACCTTATGAGGGAGAAAAAGAAGGAAGTGTTGACAAAGTATTAACAATTAAGGACTTCGGGTTTTGAGTGGAACCGACTACAATCATCGCTGGAAACCAGAGACTTTTTTTCAGTCATTCATTAAGTGAAAGATGTTTTGAGTAAAACCTGTGTACATGAACTTCACATGTGACGGGCACCAGCTGCTGGGCTCATTCCCTATTCCCCGCTAGGGCTCCAGATCACCCTCACTGTGTTTGTGCCAGTTCCCACTCAGGCCTTCTCCTGAAGCTTCCCCCCCACCCCAGGAGGCAGAGAACGACAGCAGACAGGATTGTTCACCCTTGGATCCACTCCAGCCAGACTGACTTCCTTTACCCAGGACAATCCTTCAAGACAAGTCTTGTGCCCTCGCTTGCCCTCACGTGTCCCTGTGCCATGCTGAGGGACACACAACTCACACCATTGTCATCGTGCTGTAAGACCCCACACTGCTGATCTGTGGCCCAATCCTCTCAATATTTAGGATACTTTGAACTGGGAAATTAATGAAAAATAAATGATTGTACTTTGTATCATGTGGTCACCTAGGGTGCAGAGTTGCAGGCTGAGTTGTATAAATTGAGAAGGTGGCAGCTCACCCGTGTATCATCACCCGTGCATCAGTCCTCACCAGTGCTGTTGGTTAGGGTTTGCTTCTTCGCGGTGTCTTCACAAGTATTGAAGGCGTAGGTCCCAGAGTCACTTACTGAACATGTTCCCGAGTTTGTTCCTAGACTGCCCCAGTGGGATGGCAGCAGCAGTAAAACCATCTTCAGTACAAAGTGAGTGTGAGTTCCCGCAGGGACTTTTCACTGCGGGGCTCTAATAAACCCTTGGAAAGTGAAAATCCACCTACAACAAGCATCCAAGGGTTTGTGTCTTACTCATTTAACATCTGCATATAGCAAACAATAATGTTGTTGGAAAACCGGGAAATTGGAGGCCAAACGGTCAATCCTTCCTCTTCCCTGTGGTTGCATATAATTGCTACCAATGTTAATTGCTGTTAATTGAGTAAGATGGGGGGGAAACAGCTTGCTAAGCAAGCTTAACTTTAAAGACTAGAAATTTGGAGGGCCTGCTTTAAAGTTGTTCATGGCATCTGTAATTTTACTATCCTTGTTACATTCTCATTATTAAAATACAGCTTGAATAGAAACAGTAAATTTTTGATATCTAACTATTTAACCCTAATGTTGTAAATGTAGGGAGCAGCATTTGTATACCAGGAAATAAATGACAAAATTCGACTGTTGGGGTTTTTGTTTGTTTGTTTGTTTTGTTTTGTTTTGTTTTAATTAGGATTAAATATG